>NC_045612.1:102784548-103086567 GCF_009762305.2 Zalophus californianus | reverse complement strand
GCAAAAGTCCTGGGCACCTACATGAATGCTGTTTTCTACCACATGTAATAGCTTTTTCAGATCTCTGATATGACAATGCAAAATCTACCCCACATTCATGCTAACTCTCTCCCAGTGACCTAAATCACCACAGCTTTCTCCCCTTCCTAAATGCCCAAAAAGTCATGCCTTTATTACCACTATGAGCACCTAAAATAATGTTTTTTAATTTTTTCTTCTCCTCTAGGTATTATCACTGTAAATCTTGAGAACAAAAAACCAACAGTGCCTTGTGTACACTAAATACTTAGGATAAATGACAAAATACAGGATTTTACATTAATTGGGAATCAAGGTGTTTCAAGGGTTTTTTTTGTTTTTGTTCTTTTTTTAAACAAAAGGGTGTTTATTTGTAAAAAGCCAAAGGGGCTTCTCAGGCGACAGGACAGACAGGCTGGCTTCTCAGGGGTCAGGGGCATTTGGGCAGATGTGCTTGAGTAGGGGGAGGGGGTGACCTCTGAGTCACCGTGGTCTGCCCTGGGGACAGGCGGCACTAGCTCAAAGACAGGGTAAACTCCAAAGGCCTAAGCCTCCAGCAATTCCGGAACAGAATCCTCCTTGGTCAGCACTGGGGTTCATCGGTGCTGCCTGCAGTAATGCTCCTGGGATTGCTCTCTTTAGCCCAGCCACGGGGGCCGAGCATCCTCTGGGACCCCTTCTGGTGGTCTGGCAAGTGACAAAGGGCAGCTGGGCTGGCAGATGCCCCCAGGGCTGGGCTTGGTGCCCTTGTGCAGGGAGCCTCCTGAATGGAAACTGCTTATGGTTCTCAGGGGCATCCAGCAGGATGAGGAGGGCCACCCTGCGCCCGGGGACTGGTGCCCCTGCCCTGCCACTCTAGGCCTGAGGATTTCTCTGCACCCCCACCTGCCCAGCTGCCCTCTGTCGCTCTTCCTCCTGGAGATCCACCACTAGCACCCACTTGAAGATATGAAGGGAAGTGTCGCCCAAAGTCACCCAGGACCTCTCCCATCTCCAGACCTTCTCGATGGTTGCCATCCCTTTCTTGATGTCATCCTTACCCCAGCTCTAGGTCTCAGTCCACACAGTCCAGCCAGCCATGCTGGCAGGGCCAAGGTCGAGGCTGCGGCTGGGCTGCCTCCCGTCCGGCGGGCTCAGGCTCAGCACTGGACCCGGGTGCCGCTCTCTTGGCCTGCCGTCCCTCCCTCCAAGGTCTTCATTAGGTCAATTCTTAAATGGCATTATTTAAAAAGAAAGACAGGACAACTGACTGGTAACACATGCTAGAGGCAGATCATATCCACATTTTATTAAAGAGATTACTTAGAACGGTGTTTTTCAAATGGTAAGTTGTGGCCTATTAGTGAATTGTGTAATAAATTTATTGGGTGATGACAAGTATTTAAGAAAAAAAAGAAATGTCATAGAAAGTATCAGAGTGCTTTATACGCAGTAATGGTCAACAGTGGTTCAAAAAACTTGTTTGAGGGCGCCTGGGTGGCTCAGTTGGTTAAGCGACTGCCTTCGGCTCAGGTCATGATCCTAGAGTCCCGGGATCGAGTCCCGCATCGGGCTCCCTGCTCAGCAGGGAGTCTGCTTCTCCCTCTGACCCTCTTCCTTCTCGTGCTTTCTATCTCTCATTCTCTCTCTCAAATAAATAAATAAAATCTTTAAAAAAAAAAAAAAAATTGTTTGAGGTGTGGATATGTATTAAATCATGATTTAAATGTGTTGTTTTTTATTTTTTTGTTTTACTGTGGGTTGCTATGAGAAATACTGACTTACAATATAGCAAGGTATTATAGGTTATGTAAGAAAGAATATTTACTACCTTTCCATTTTACTTTTATCTGAATAGATGGCAGCTTTCTAACCAAATGGAGCTGAGAAACATCCGGATATAAAAGCCAAAACATCTCTTTATGTTATGAATTTTTGTGTGACTTTATCTTTCTCAAATGCAGCCTCGATGTGTTTTGTGTGGCTCCCTCACATACTACGGGAGCTTCCTGCCATCTAAAAAGATTTTTTTTAAGTAATCAGTTTCCTAAACCCAGAAATTCAAGATCACAAACTATGGGAATTTCCTACTGGAAAGGTAGGAAAGATGAACAAAAATATCATTTATAATCATTTATTTAACAATGACAAACCTGATAATCCTCCCAAATCCACTGTTCATTCATTTAACAAAATCTGAGCACACAGCTTAGAGGTAGAGAAGACCCATGCCCTCAAAGAAACACAATGACAGAGTAGAGTGGGATTAAGTCCTATAAGTTGTCAGATACAGAAACAATTAAAGTAAGACAAGGAAAAAGAGCATGAAGGAAAGCTTCATTGAAGAGATGACATTTAAGCTAGGTTGCAAAGAACAGGATTTTTTGAAATAAAAACAATAGAAATAGAAAGTTGGAAGGAACTCTACACATCATGTAACCAAGTGGCTCCCAAGTGGGGATGATTTTGCCCAAAAAGGCACATTTGAAAATGTCTGGAGACAATTTTAGTTGTCATAGTGGAGCGAGATGCTACTGGCATTTGGTAGGCAGAGGCCAAGGACACTGCTCAACATCCTACAGGCACAGGACAGCCCCTGAAACCAAAGAATTATCTGGCCCCAAATGTCAATAGTGCCAAGGTTGAGAAACCCTGAATCCAACCTCAGTACAATCCCCTTGTTTTACACAAGAAGGTAACTGAAGGCCACAGGGATTTTAAAATTTGCTAAAAAAGCTAAATTTATAAAACAGGCCTCATAACATCTTGTCCAGTGTTTAATTCACAACACACACCCACACGTTATTACACTAGGAAACAGATGTTTTAAAAGAGTGGGAACGTTTGTATAAGGTGGAAAAACAAACTATCTAGATAGAAATCAAAGGTGATATTATTATACAGTCTTTCTTGAAACAGATCAATGGCTCAAAGCAAGAATGATGCTACAATACTTTAAAAAATTATACCCGTATTTGTTTATAATACTAGATTTATCATCTATACAACTCGGTTGTTGAACACAGACCTGTAAGAAAAATTACAATAAAAACTAGGAAGTTGGAAGATCAGCATATGCACACATCACACTCAGTTACTCCTGAGGGCAGGTCTTTGAAGCTCTACTGAGCTCCAGCCACAACCACTGGGTGTCTGGAACCTGGGTGGGATTTGCCCCTTTAATTCAAAATCAACTGCTAAATTACCCTTCCGTTGGCTGTTGAGGTTTCTAATTAAAACAATGAAATCTACAAAGACCTCCTTAGGGTCCTGAATTAGGGCCTGGACGTCTGAGGTTACCTGGACATCTTCTATTTTCTCATCCTTGCTATTCAATGCACGAAAGGGATGGGAGTGAGGGGGCAAGATAAACAAACACGTTAACAGCAATACAGGTTTCAAAAAAGGTTGTTGTTCTAATAACTACGGAAATAAAGATATATATATATAAATACACACTCCTTACCTCCAATGTTTCAAATGATGAAGCTTCAACTAAGATACCTTGTCCAGTTCGACACACAACAATTCACGGTGAAAAACTTGAGAGAAGGCTGCAGACACTATCCTAAAAAAATGAAAGACCCAACAGGTAAGATTTCAACTATGAAAGGTTTAAAGAAAAGAGCATGAGCAAGTTATACAGCAAATAAATGTAAGGTCATGAAAGAGAAAGCAGCTGTTCGTACTGCTTTACTACCTGAAATTCCAGAGAATAAAGTTGACGTTCCAACAATACTAAAAGAAAGTTCACCTGACTGTATCAGTCACCGTGTTCCCCTTCCCACTAAGTCATTTCCAGTACCTAAGGGAGAGCCGGCAACAGCAGAGAGTTAGGGTTAGGGCAAAGCTTTTCTGACGTTTCGTCTTCACAAAAAGCTAGCAAGAGGAACTTTAACTGCATTCCTGGCAAACCATCAGGGATCCCTACAGCTCCCCATTTATACTAGCCATTAAAATTTAATGGGTTTGGGGGCACCTGGGTGGCTCAGTCGGTTAAGCGGCTGCCTTCGGCTCGGGTCATGATCCCGGGGTCCTGGGATCGAGCCCCGCATCGGGCTCCCTGCTCAGCGGAGAGCCTGCTTCTCCCTCTCCCTCTGTCTGCCGCTCTGCCTACTTGTGCTATCTCTGTTAAATAAATAAATAAGTAAAATCTTAAAAAAAAAAAAATTAATGGGTTTCAGGCTCTTTAAGAGCCATAGGTCTTAAAATTTAAATGACTCCATACCAAGTCTAAGTTATTCTCTGGTAAAGTAAAGGAATTTTTTAGGTTTCCACACCCCAAATGAGCACCACATCCTCACTGCAAAGCCCAACAGCAAACAGGGTATATGGTTCTTTGTCACCTGCTATACCTTCTCAATAGAATTACAACTGCTCACTAAAGAATGGGAGGCCCTCCCCATAACCCAACTCACAGAGTCATTCATCTATCACTCAAAAACATGAAAAAAGAAAAATACTTGATCATAAGCCTCAGTGAAATAATAGCCTTATATAAAGAGGAAAGCAGAAATAAGTACATACCTATCAATAATTACTTTAAATGTAAATGGCCTAAAGCTCCAATAAAAAGATACAAGGTTAAGGGGTGCCTGGCTGGCTATCAGTACAGCATGTAACTCTTGATTTCAGGGTCATGAGTTCAAGCCTCATACTGGGTGTGAGGCCTACTTAATTTAAAAAAAAAAGATACAGGGTCACTCAATGAATTAAAAAAACAGGATCCATCTATACACGGTCTACAAGAGAGTCACTTTAGAACTAAAGACACATGCAGACTGAAAGTGAAGGGATGGAAAAGCATTTATCATACAAATCAAGTGAGGGAAAAAAAAGCCAGGGTAGCAGGGGCACCTGGGTGGCTCAGTCGGTTAACCACCTGACTCGTGATCTCAGATCAGGTCTTGAGCTCGGGCTGTGGGTTCAGGCCCTGTGTTGGGCTCCAGAGCCAATTAAAAAAAAAAAAAAAAAAAAGCTTACTGTGTACAAAAGTCAGACTAGCAATACCTACAGCAGACAAAACAGACTTTAAGACTGTAGCAAAAGACAAAGAAAGGCACTACATAATGACAAAGGAAACAATGCAATAAGAGGATATAACAATTGTACGCATCTTTGCACCCAACATAGGTGCACCAAAATACATAAAACAATTATTAACAGACAGAAAGGGAGAAACGGACAGTAACAAAATAATAGTAGCAGACTTTAACACCCCACTTATATCAACAGATAGTTCATTCAGATAGAAAATGAAAAGGAAAGAATGGCTTTAAACGGCACATTAGACCAGATAGACCTAACAGATAAACACAGACCATTCCATCCAAAAACAACAGAATAACATTCTTTTCAAGTGCACATGGAACATTCTCCAGAAGATATCATGTAAGGCCACAAAACAAGTCTCAATAATTTCAAGAAAACTGAAAACACATCAACCATCTTTTCTGACAAAAACAGTATGAAACTACAAATGAATTACAAGAAAAAAGTCTGGAAAAACACAAATACATTTAGGCTAAACAACATGCTACTAAAAAACGGGTCAACCAAGAAATCAAATGGGAAATCAAAAAATACATGGAGACATATGAAGATGAAAATATGCTGGTCCAAAATCTCTGGGATGCAGTAAAAGCACTTCTAAGAGGGAAGTTTATAGCAATACAAGCCTTCCTGAAGAAATGAGAAAAATGTCAGATAAACAACCTAACCTTACTCCTAAGAAAGCTAGAAAAAAACAAGGCCCAAAACTAGTAGAAAGAAGTAAATAAAGGTTACAGGAAAAATAAATGACATAGAGACTAAAATTACAATAAAAAAAGATCAATGAAACCAGGAGCTGGTTCTTGAAAAAGATAAAATTGATAAATCTTTAGCCAGATTCATCAAGAAAAAGAAGAGAGCTCAAATCAATAAAATCAGAAATGAAAGAGAAGTAACAACTGACACCACAAAAACACAAAGGACTGTAAGAGACTACCACCAAAACTATGCAGCATGAAAATGGACAACCTAGAAGAGATGGCTAAATTCCTAGAAACGTATAATCTTCCAAAACTGAATCAAGAAGAAATAGAATATTTGAACAGAATGATTACTATAGTAGCAATAAAACTGAATTAGTAATCAAAAAACTTACAAAAAACAAGTCTAGGACCAGACAGCTTCACAGGTGAATTCTACCAAACATTTAAAGAGTTAATACCTATCCTGCACAAAGTATTCCAAAAAATAGTGAAGGAAAACTTCCATAATCATTCTATGACACCAGCATTACCCTGATACCAAAACCAGACAAAGATAATACAATAAGAAAATTAGACAGCAATATCCCTGATGAACACAGATGCAAAAATCCTCAACAAAATATGAGCAAACCAAATTCATTATTACATTAAAAGAATCATTCACTGTGATCAGTAGGATTTATTCCAGGGATGCAAAGGTGCTACAATATTCACAAATCAATGAGATACATCAAATAACCAAGAGAAAGGATAAAAACCTTATGATCATCTCAACAGATGCAGAAAAAGCACTTGACAGAGTACAACATCCACCCACAATAAACACTCCCAACAAAGTAGGATGAGAGAACATACCTCAGTACAATAAAAGCCATATATAAAAACCCACAGCTAACAGCATACTCAATGACAAAAAAGTGAGAGCTTTTCCTCTAAGATCAGGAACAAGACAAGGATGTCCACGCTCAACACTTTTGCTCAACATAGACCTGGAAGTCCTAGTCAGAGCAATCAGACAAGAAAAAGAAAAAAAAAAAAAAGGCACCAAAGTGGTAGGGGAAAAGTAAAACTCACTATCTGCAGATGACATGATACTATATAGAAAAAACCCTAAAGGCTTCACCAAAAAATTATTAGAATTGATAAATGAATCAGTAAATTGCAGGATATAAAATTAATATACAGAAATCTGTTGCATTTCTATACACTAATAATGAAGTAGTAGAAACAGAAATAAAAATAATTCCATTTACAATTGCACCAAAGAGAATAAAACACCTAGGAATAAACTTAACCAAGAAGGTGAAAGACCTATACTCTGAAAACTATAAAACACCAATGAAAGAAACTGAAGAGACACAAATGGAAGGATACTTTGTACTGATGGATTAGAATATTTTTTAAATATCCATAATACCCTAAGAAATCTATACATTCAGTGTAATCCCTACTGAAACACCAGGAGTGCTTTTCAAAGAACTAGAACAAATAATAATAAAATCTCTATGGAGCCACAAAAGACTCTGAATAGCCAAAGCAATCTTGAGAAAGAACAAAGCTGGAGGTATTACAATCCCAGATATCAGGACATACTATAAAGCTGTAATAACACTATGGTACTGGCACAAAAACAGACACATAGATCAAAGAAACAGAATAGAGAGCCCAGAAATAAACCCACACTTAGTCAATTAAGCCATGACAAAGGAGGCATGGGTATACAATGGGGAAAGGAGTCTCTCTAATAAATGGTGCTGGGAAAACTGAACAGCTACATGCTAAACAACGAAAATGGACCACTTTCTTACACCATACACAAAAATAAACTCAAAATGGATTGAAGACCTAAATGTAAGACCTGAAAATACAAAACTCCTCGAAGAAAACATAGCTAGTAATTTCTTTGACATCAGCCTTAGCAACATTTTTCTACATATGTCCCCCAGGCAAGGGAAACAAAAGCATAATTAAACTATTGGAACTACACCAAAATAAAAAACTTTTACACAACAAAGAAAAGCATTAACAAAATGAAAAGGCAACCTACTGAATGGGAAAAGATGCTTGCAAATGATATTTACTGATAAGGGGCTAATATCCAAAATATAAAAAGAACTTCTAACAACTCAAGGCCAAAAAAACCCTGAAATAATCTGATTAAAAAATGAGAAGACCTGAATGGACATTTTTCCAAAGAAGACATACAAATGGCTGACACATAAAAAGATTCTCAGTGATCAGGGAAATGCAAATCACAATGAGATACCACCTTAAACCTGTCAGAATAGCTATTATCAAAATGACAAGAAATAACAAGTGTTGGGAAGGATGTAGAGAAAAGGGAATCTTCATTCACTGTTGGTGGAAAGGTAAATGGGTATAGGCACGGTGGAAAACAGTATGGAGGTTCCCCAAAAAATTAAAAATAGAAATTCCACTACTGGGTACTTACCCAAAGAAAATGAAAACATTAATTCGAAAAAAATACATGCACCCTTATGTTTACTGCGGCATTATTTACAATAGCCAAGATATGGAAGCAACTCAACTGTCCATCTGTAGATGAATGAACAAATGAAGAAGATATAGCATGTATGTGTGTGTGTGTATGCGTGCATGTGTGTGTATGATCGAGTATTATTCAATCATAAAAAATGGTATCTTGCCGGGGTGCCTGGGTGGCTCAGTTGTTAAGCATCTGCCTTTGGCTCAGGTCATGATCCCAGGGTCCTGGGATGGAGCCCCACATCGGGCTCCCTGCTCCGCGGGAGGCCTGCTTCTCCCTCTCCCACTCCCCCCGCTTGTGTTCCCTCCCTGTGTCTCTCTCTGTCAAATAAATAAATTTTTTTAAAAAATATTTTAAAATAAATGGTATCTTGCCATTTGAGACAACATGGATGGGACCTAGAAGGTATTGTGCTAAGTGAAATAAATCAGAGAAAGACAAATACCGTATGATTTCACTTACATATAGAATCTAAAAAGCAAAACAAACAATAAAACACTCAAATGCAGAGAACAAACTGATGGTTGCCATAGGGGAGGTGGGTGGGGGGAATGGGTGAAACAGACAAAGGGGAGTAAGATGTGCAAACTTCTAGTTATAAAATAAGTCACTGAAATGAAAAGTAACATAGGGAATATGGTAATACTGTAATGATGTTGTTTGGTGACAGATGGTAACTACACTTGTGGTGAGCACTGAGTAATACACAGAATTGTTGAATCAATGTATTGGACACCTGAAACTAATGTAACATTGTACACTACTTATACATCAATTTAAAAAAGAAGAAAGCAGTCTTCAGTTCCCCAAAAGGAGTTATTAACAACTCAAGAACTGTCGAGATATTTTAGGTTAACCAAGTAGCCCTACTGAATGAGGAAAAATTCTTCTACAGAGAAAGATTACAGCTAATAATGGCAGAAGTGACCAAACTAGAACAATCACTACTTTTATTTATTTATTTATCTATTAATAAGTAAACCCTATGCCCTACGTGGGACTTGAACACATAACCCCAAGATCAAGAGTCACATGCTCTACCAACTCAGCCATCCAGGCGCCCCTCAATTTTTTAATTTTTAATTAAATAACTAATCCACGCATTGGTAATCAATGGCTAGTAAAAGAATTAGGTAAAAAGTGGGGCTTCATGAAGGGATCAGGATGTTATCACCTGAGCCCTCTGACAAATCAAACTATATAAAAAAAATTTTTAGAGAACCAGGGAAACTTGAACATGGACAAAATATATCAGCTATTAAGAAATCATTATCAGGTGTGTTGTATATGATAATGCATTATTGCAGTAATGCAAGAAAAGGTGCTATTTTAGAGACATATTACTTAGGAATAAAACAATGTCTTAGATATGCTATAGGGGCACCTGGGTGGCTCAGTCGTTAAGCGTCTGCCTTCGCCTCAGGTCATGATCCCAGGGTCCTGGGATCGAGCCGCATCTGGCTCCCTGCTCCGCGGGAGGCCTGCTTCTCCCTCTCCCACTCCCCCTGCTTGTGTTCCCTCTCTCGCTGTCAAATAAATAAATAAAATCTTAAAAAAAAAAAAAAAGATATGCTATAAATTCTCAGCAAACTAGTGGGCTGGGGGAAGAGGAAACAAGTATGGTGAAATGTTGATGACCTCAGCACAGAGGTTCCCTAAACGTAATTTGTGTACATTTCGAAATGTTCACAAATAAAAAGGCAAAAATAAAAAGCAATCAACTAGGAGTAACTGCGGAGTCCTTTAAGGAGAAAACATCAATGAATTCAAATTAACATTTAAAAGTTGATCATTTTCATTATTTTGTACAGAGACTGCAGAAAAAGAAGCTGGGGATATAAAACTACTACAAGGCTTCTTAAGGCAGTCCAGAGAGAAAATCCTTAAAAAGCCAACACTGTTCAATTTAAATATCAGTTTAATATTAATATTAAAATTAGTAATCCTATTAATTATAATTATCACATTATCATTTATAACTGATTATATTACACATATTAATCTACATATTTAATGAAAAGTTATTATACGCAATGTTCTGCAATAAGTGATAAAGGAAGACTGTGAAGCCCATGCCCTGTTTTAAAGCTTCCACTTGAGCTGGTGAAAAAGAACATACTGCATACCCTAGTAACACACAGTTCAGAGAAGGGAGAGATGGGTTCAGGTAAATCAAGTTTACTGAAGAAAAAGCAGACAACAAAATAGATACAGGAGTTTAAAAAAGGAAGGGAAAAAATGCAAATGTTCTGATGAGGATATTCAAAAGATAATGGCACCAGTCACAGTTCTATCAACATTTTATTTTATTTTTTTTAAGATCTGAGAGAAAGAGAGCGAGCGAGCACCCAAAGAGGGACAGAGGGCAGAGGCTGAGGGAGAGGAGACTCCCCACAGAGTGCAGAGCCCCATACGGGGCTCAAATCTCACGACCCTGGGACCATGACCTGAGCTGAAAGCAAGAGTCTGATGCCTAACCACCTGAGCCACCCAGGCGCCCCTCCATCAACATTTCAGAGCATGACAGATTTGTCAGTGGGACAGGAGGCAAAACTAATAAATGAGCTTTCAAGAAAAGAATCCTTACAGGGATTTAAAAAAATAGTTCTTGGGCGCCTGGGTGGCTCAGTTGGTTAAGCAACTGCCTTCGGCTCAGGTCATGATCCTGGAGTCCCGGGATCGAGTCCCGCATCGGGCTCCCTGCTCAGCAGGGAGTCTGCTTCTCCCTCTGACCCTCTTCCCTCTCCTGCTCTCTGGCTCTCATTCCCTCTCTCTCAAATAAATAAATAAATAATCTTAAAAAAAAAAAAAAGAGAGGGGCGCCTGGGTGGCTCAGTTGGTTAAGCGACTGCCTTCGGCTCAGGTCATGATCCTGGAGTCCCGGGATCGGGTCCCACATCGGACTCCCTTCTCAGCAGGGAGTCTGCTTCTCCCTCTGACCCTCTTCCCTCTCGTGCTATCTCTCATTCTCTCTCTCAAATAAGTAAATAAAATCTTTAAAAAATAATAATAAAAAAATAGTTCTTGAAAAAAAATGGAGTAATATTGAATTTGAGGCCACATCCTCATACCCTTTAATATGTAGTAAACGAACACTATGTGACTGAGTATACTCCAAGTAAACAAGGACATCTGACATTCACAGACCTAATATAACTGTTCAAGGTTACCATAACAAGGGCACTGAAAATGAGATGTGAGCACCATGCAGAAGCAGAGGCACCACCATACTTCAGGTGAAGCACTGACTCTAACACTGCAAAAAGGGTCCAAGGCAGAAAAGCTTTTTGTTCTCCCTAAGATTCACATGATCAGAGCAAACAAGATTTTTTTTTTAAAGATTTTATTTATTTATTTGACAGAGAGAGACACAGCGAGAGAGGGAATATAAGCAGGGGGAGTGGGAGAGGGAGAAGCAGGCTTCCCACCGAGCGGGGAGCCCGATGCAGGGCTCGATCCCAGGACCCCGGGATCATGACCTGAGCCGAAGGCAGACGCTTAATGACTGAGCCACTCAGGAGCCCCCAGAGCAAACAAGATTTTCACTAGGATCTTAATCAAGAGTGATTAGAGAATAAGAAGCCTTACAGAAGATACCCAGTAAAGGAGTTAGAGAGTTTGATTTTAACCATAAAAATGACAAGGATGGCAAATGTGTTAGGGAAAAAAAAGGTATCTCTCAGAACTGGAAAAACTGAAACATGTCTAAAGAGAGGGAAAGGGACTGACTGTACATGTGGGAAAGAGAAAAGACTAGTGACAAAGCAAGCTTTCCACGAGGGCAAAGGAGTTGGCAAATTCCAGAGCTTAGTGGAACCATGTTCTAGAAATGGCCGGGGCGGGGGGAAGTCAGTGAGGATCGGATATGAAGGAGTAATCTCCCAACTGTCTCAATCCTTAAGACGAGTCATGAAGTCATTCTATCATTTAGTTTACAGAAAGAAAAAAGCATAACATGACAAAACTGGGCAATCAGTGAGTATCTATAGGCAAGCTTTAACAGGTCACAAGAGATGAAAAAACGCTCTAGTGGTCATTGTCCTTAACCAGGTGTAGGGCCACAGACAAATCACTTAACTTCTCTTAGGTCCTGTTTCCTAATCCTTTGTGTAATACCACATAACTATCACACCACCTCACAAGGCTATTATGGAAACTACACAAAGAAGGAAAATGGTTCTCACTTGTAAAGGACTATATTAATTTATGAGGCTGTTTGAGAGCTCTCATAGGACAGCAAAAAGGAATCTCTGCACAACGGCATCTTTCTATTTCAAAAGGACAGATATATATCTTACCTACAAACAGATAAACTAAGACATATGTAATGATAAAAGTGTAGCTAGGAAAGCATTCTTTTCCACGACATTAAAAAAAATTAGTTGATGTTGCACATCCCCAATTTCAACAGCAATGAAGAGGGATTCCACGTTCTGAGACTCATTGCAGACACTATTTTTGGCTGAAACTTAAATATAACAAATGTGTCCATTGTCAAGGTCTAGAAACTGCCCAACACTGAAGAGACTTAAAACACTGAGTATTCTGGTAAAACTTTATATTTACACACACACACACACACACACACACACACACACAGAATATAACCTTTTAATACAAATGTACAAAAGTATCAAAGTGAGTACAATTACACGTACAATTACATAAAAGAAAACTAGTGAACTAGGGGCTGAGTCTGAACTCTTAGAGAAACATGACAAAATCATATTCTGCCATAAAGAGACAACAAAAGGACCTCCTCTCTTGCTTATGGCACATCAGGTGATCTGAACCAACCTTTCTGCTAAAGACATGTAAAAACAGAGCTGCACAAAATATAAGAAATGACTTTTGTAAAGGATTGAAGAACCAACAGGATAGTGCTTTTGGACTGATTAGAGAACCAGAAAATTCTGAGAAGTTAGCCCAACAATCCAGAAGAAACGGAGGTTAAACTGTATCTGACAGGCTGAGAAGAATGAAAGAAAATCCTCTTCTCCCACCTTCAGGTTAGGAATCTGAGGAGCAGCACCTTATTAGTAAGGGTGAATCAGAAATGAATCAGTCCATACACTGAATGCAATTTGGCCTTGATTCATCTGGTTGGCCCAGAAAAATCTTGAAAGTTGAGATGAGACTAAGTAATCCTGGATTCTCTCAAGCAGATGCCACAAAAATATGGGGCTCAAGCGGTTAAGCATCCAACTCTTGATTTTGGCTCAGGTCATGATCTCAGGGTTGTGAGATCGAGCCCTCTGTTGGGCTCTGCACTGGGCATGGAGCCTGCTTAAGATTCTCTCCCTCTGCCCCTCCTCTCTCTCTCTCTCTCTTAAAAAAAAAAAAAAAAGCAGATGCCACAAAAATAAATCCTTTCTGGAAGGTATCCTTGGTCTCAAATAATTTGTAAAATAATTTTTCAAATCCAATGCCCAGCATACAATTGAAGAGAACTGGGCACTTGAGGAGACAAGAGAACAAGATCAAAAGCCATAGAAATAGCAAACAAAACAACAAAAAGTGACTCACAGGGACTACAAATACTGGAATTACCGAACAGAGATTTTTAAATTACACCTCGATCTTAGCAATGAACTAAAATACCATAAAAAGTGATGTAGCAGATTTTAAAAAAAAGAAATAAAAAGTAATTCTGTTACTGAAAAATATAAAAACCGAAATTAAGAATTCAATATACAGGTTTAAAAAGCCAGTGAGATAGTAAATCAGACCGATGGTTGAGACAGTAAATCAGAAGACAGATCGGGAAGAAAAAGTAGAAGGTCTACCTACAACACAGTTAATTGGACTACCAGGAGAAAAAAACAGTGAGGAAGAAGCAGTATTTGAGTAGCTGAAATTTTCCAAAAATGATATATGAAGTCAAACCACAAACTTAAGATTCTCAATGGGAGCCCCTGGGTGGTTCAGTCAGTTAAGCATCTGCCTTCCACTCAGGTCATGATCCCGGGGTACTGGGATCAAGCCCGGCGTCAAGCTCCCTGTTAGGCAGGGAGTCTGTTTCTTCCTCTCCCTCTGTACCTCCACCCACTCCTGTGCTCTCTCTCAAATAAATAATCTTAAAAAAAATTATCAATGAATTCCAAGCTCACAATCAACAAAGAAAAACTTAAATGCATGGGGGGGGGAGGCAATTACTTTCAAATTAACAACACGAAGATAGCTTAATTTGCAACAACAAACATGGAAGCTAAAACAATCTCTAGGGAGCAGAAAGAAAAACAGCTGCCTAGTATTCCACTGCAGAGAAAATACCCATCAAGAATGGAAATGAGGGGCACCTGGGTGGCTCAGTCATTAAGCGTCTGCCCCCTTCGGCTCAGGTCATGATCCCAGAGTCCTGGGATCGAGCCCTGCATCGGGCTCCCCACTCAGCGGGAAGCCTGCTTCTCCCTCTCCCACCCCCTGCTTGTGTTCCCTCTCTCTCTGTGTCTCTGTCAAATAAATAAAATCTTTAAAAAAAAAAAAAGAATGGAAATGAAATATATTTTCAGACAAATAAAAACAGAATTAACTTCCAGCAAACCCAAAAGATCATAAAGCCAAAGAAAACTGATCCAAATTAGAAGGTCAGAGATGCAGAAAAGAATGAAGAACCATGAAAGTTTAAGTAAGCAGTTTAAAACCTAACAAAACACTGTATAAAATAATGTCTTGGGGACTTTTAAGATACATACAGAAACTTACCTCTGAACTCATTAAGTTATATATACTAAATGTGTATAATTTTTATAAAAAAATATATACAGATGGGCGCCTGGGTGGCTCAGCTGGTTAAGCTACTGCCTCCGGCTCAGGTCATGATCCTGGAGTCCCGGGATCGAGTCCAGCATTGGGCTCCCTGCTCGGCAGGGAGTCTGCTTCTCCCTCTGACCCTCTCCCCTCTCATGTGCTCTCTCTCATTCTCTCTTTCTTTCAAATAAATAAGTAAAATCTTTTAAAAAAAATATACAGAATATGAAGTTACAGGACAACAGCATGTATGTCAGGAGGTAGTTAAATGGAACTAAGGAGTTTTAATATTCCTGCTTCAACCAAGAGAAAAGTAAAAGTATCACTTAACACTAGACTTTGATAAGTGAAACATACATGCTGTAAGCGCTGGGATAATCACAAAAAGCATTAAAGTGAATATGTGGTATGTGAACCAATAATGGAAAAACTGACATAAAAAATAATCAAAATAAAGGAAGAAACAAAGAAAATATCTAACAGGTGAAACAGAAACGTGATGCTGGAAGTAATCCCAAAATACGAGTAATCATATTAAATGTGAATCAATTAAATGTTCTCCAAAAAAATTAAAGATTATAAAATCGGATTAAAAAAAAAACAGGGGCACCTGGGTGGCTCAGTTGGTTAAGCAACTGCCTTCAGCTCAGGTCATGATCCCAGGGTTCTGGGATCGAACCCCGCGTCAGGCTCCCTGCTCTGCAGGAAGGCTGCTTCTCCCTCTGCCCACTCCCCCTGCTTGTGTGCACTCTCTCTCTCTGTAAAATGGATAAATAAAATCTCTTAAAAAAAAAAAGACTAAAAGGATAGAAAATTATATCATGCGAAATCATCACTAGACTTAAGTCACTTCAAAAACAAAGTGTCTAATTCACCAGAACATAATTAACTAAATTTGTATGCAACTGGTAACATGGCCTCAAATTATATACATAGGTAAAATGGATAGAATTACTAGGAGAAACAGACATAGGTCAGTATCACAGTGGCAGATTTAAAGATCTCTCTCGGGGCGCCTGGGTGGCTCAGTCGGTTGAGCATCTGCCTTCAGCTCAGGTCATGATCCCAGGGTCCTGGGATGAAGCCCCAGTCGGGCTCTCTGCTCAGCAGGAAGCCTGCTTCTCCCTATCCCTCTCCCTCTGTTTGGTCTCTCTCACTCTTTGTCATATAAATAAATAAGATCTTTAAAAAAAAAAATCTGAGTAGTTAATAAGACAAAAAATCTGTAATGATACAAATACAAAACAATTAACAAACTTCACCAATGGGCACACAAAGAACACTGAATCCAAGAGCTAGAGAATATATACTTGTCAAGCACTTACGTTGCAGGAAAATGACAACAGGTTGACCATAAAGTAAATCTGAAGAAATCTTAAAGTCACTCAAAGGAAGTTCTAAGGAAAATGTGATTAAGACAGAAACCAATTACAAAATATGCATATTTAGAAAATTCTTACTACTAGAACTTAAAAAATACAATTTTAAATAACCAACAGATCAAAGAAGACATAACAATGGAAATTAGAAAATGATGTGAAATAATGAAAATATTACCCCCAAAAAATTCCGGGATTCAGGTAAAGCAATACTTGAAAGTGAAATAATTTTTTGTTTTGTTTTTCAAGTTTTATTATGTTCAGTTAGCATATAGTACATCATTAGTTTTTCATGTAAGGTTCAACAATTCATTAGTTGCACATAACACCCAGTGTCACGTGCCCTCCTTAATACCCATCTCCCAGTTACCCCATCCCCCCATCCCCCTCCCTTCTGTAACCCTCA
Organism: Zalophus californianus; assembly: GCF_009762305.2. NCBI lineage: Eukaryota > Metazoa > Chordata > Mammalia > Carnivora > Otariidae > Zalophus > Zalophus californianus. The sequence continues at coordinate 103,069,773 of NC_045612.1, read as the reverse complement.
GTTTGTTTCCCGGAGTCCAGAGTCTCTCATGGTTTGTCTCCCTTGAAATGATAGTTTTAAATCCATGTGTTAGGAAGGAAATAAGGTTGCAAATTTATACCTAACTACCCCTGTTAAGATGTTTTGTATAAGAAAAGCAAAGTAAACTCTAAATAAAGTAAAAGGAAATAATGAACATAAAAGCAGATATTAACAAGATAGAATAACACCCAAAATGGTTTTTTGGAAAAATTACTCCAATTGCTAAACCACCACAGAAATTTTTTTTCTAAAGATTTTATTTATTTATTTGAGACCACACAAGCATGAGCAGCTGGGGCGGGGGGGGGGGGGGGAGACAGAGGGAGATGCAGACTCCCCACTGAGCATGGGGCTCGATCCCAGGACCCTGAGATCATGACCTGAGCTGAAGGCAGATGCTTAAATGACTGAGCCACCCAGGTGCCATGGAAATTATTTTTAAAAGGAGGGGGGGAAAAAGATACATATACCCAGTAATGAATGAAAAAGGCCCATGAGAAATGAAAATATACATTTGCATGAAAACCTGTATATGAATGTTTATGGCAGCATTATTCATGATAGCCAGAAAGAATAAATCACCCCAAATGTCCATCAACTGATGAATAAAAAAATAAAGTGATGTATCCATAAAATGTAGTATTTTCTGGCAATAAAAATATAATATAAAACTGATAACTGTTCAAATATAGGTAAGCCTTAACATTATGCTAAGTGAAAGAAGCCATTCACAAAAGACCAAATATCATATGACTCTATTTACATGAAAATTTCAGAATAAATCTGTAAGGGGAAAAAAAGACTTGTGATTACTTAGGGCTGATGAAGAGGGGAAGGGGTTGGGAGATAATGGGGAGTGACTGCTAATAGGAGCAGGATTTCTTTTTGGGGTGATGAAAATGTTCTAAAACTGATTATGATGATGGTGGACAACTCTGAACGTATTAAAAACCACTAAATTGTACACTCAAAGCTATTTAAAAAAGGAATAAAAAGGACCTAAGCAATCTGCACACATTAAATGACAAAAAAGTGAAACTGTAATGCCAATACACTTGAAACTTCATATGAAACAAATTTTTATAAATATAGAATTTACCAAATGGTTATAAGAAAAAATAAAGCCATATTTAGCATCTTTTCCTAACTACAATAGTATGAAACTAAAATCAACTACAAGAAAAATAGAAAATTCACAAATTCATGGAGATTAAACAACATGCTACTAAATAACTAACGGGTTAACAAAAAAATCAAAAAGAGAAATCAAAAAATACATTGAGACAGCAATCTACACATTTAATGCAATCCCTACCAAAAAAATACCAACAGGTTTTCACACAGACTAGAACAATCGTAAAATTTGTATAGAACCATGAAGGACCTCAAATAGCCAAAACAATCTTCAAAAAGAAAAGCAAAGCTGAAGACACCGTAATTCCGGACTTCAAGTTATATTACAAAGCTAGAGAATCAAAACAGTATAGTACTGGCACAAAAATAGACACATAGATCCATGGGACAGCAAAGAAAACCCAGAAATGAACTCCCAATTATATGGTCAATTAAACTTTGACAAAGCAAGAAAGAATATTCCATGGAAAAAGGACCATCTTTTCAACAAATGGTGTCGGGAAAATTGGACAGCAACATGCAAAAGAAGGAAACTGGACCACTTTCTTACACCATACACAAATAAATTCAAAATGGATGAAAGACCTAAATATAAGACCTGAAACCATAAAAATCCTAGAAGAGAACACAGGCAGTAACTTCTCTTACATAGGCCATAGCAACTTCTTTATAGGTATGTTGCCGGAGGCAAGGGAAACAAAAGCAAAAACAAACTACTGGGACTACATAAAAATAAAAAGCTTGTGCACAGAAAGGAAACAATCAACAAGACAAAAAGGCGACCTATGGAATGGGAGAAGATACTTGCAAATGACCTCTGATAAAGGGTTAGTATCCAAAATATATAAAGAACTTATCAAACTCAACCCCCAAAAGATTAATAATCCTGTTAAGATATGGGCAGAAGACATGAATAAAGTTCTCCAAAGAAGACATCCAGGTGGCCAACAGACGCATGAAAAGATGCTCAACATCACTTACCACCAGGGAAATGCAAATCAAAACTACAATGAGCTATCACCTCACACCTGTCAAAATGGCTAGGCTCAACAACACAGGAAACAACAGGTGTTGGTGAGGCTGTAAAGAAAGGGCAATGGTCTTGCACTGTTGGTGGGAATGCAAACTGGTGCAGCCACTGTGGAAAACGGTATGGAGGTTCCTGGAATATATAACGAAATATTACTCAGCCATTAAAAAGAATGAAATATTGCCATATGCAATGACGTAGATGAAGCTAGAGAATATTATGCTAAGCGAAACAAGTCAGAGAAAGACAAATACGATAATGATTTCACTCATGTGGAATTTAAGAAACAAAACAAATGAGCAAAGGAAAAAAGAGAGAGAGAGAGAGAGAGAGAGGGGCAAACCAAGAAACAGACTCTTAACTATAGGGAACAAACTGATGGTTACGGGGGAGGGGTGAAACAGGTGAAGGTGATTGAGAAGTACATTTATGATGAGCATCAAGTGATGTATCAAAGTGCTCAATCACTATACTGTACACCTGAAACTAATATTACACTGTAGATTAACTGGAATTTAAATAAAAACTTTAAAGAAATACCTTGAGTCAAATGAAAATGTAAATACAATATGCCAAGATTTATGCAATGCAGCAAAAGCAGTTCTAACAGAAAAGTTCAAAGCAACAAATACCTATATCAAAAGACAAGAAAGATCTCAAACAACTTAACATTACACCTCAAAGAACGGGGGCGGGGGGAGCCCAGAGTTAGAATGAAGGAAATAAAGAACAGAGCAGAAATAAGTGAAATAAAGATTAAAAAGACAACAGAAAAGATCAGTAAAACTAAGAGCTAGTTCTTTGAAAAAATAACAAAATTGAAAACCTTTAGCTAGACTCAACAAGAAAAAAAGAGGGCTCAAATACATAAAAAGAGAAATCAAAGAGGATACAACAGATACCACACAAAGGATCATAAGAAACCACAATAAACAATTATATGCAAACAAAGTGAAAAACCTGGAAGAAAACATACAACCTTCCAAGACTGAATTATGGCAGAATAGAATAAGTGAACAGAACAATTACTAGTGGGATGACTGGGTGGTGGCTCAGTTAGTTAAGTGGCTGCCTTCTGCTTGATCTTCATGATCCCAGGGTCCTGGGATTGAGTCCCACATCGGGCTCCCTGCTCAACAGGGAGCCTGCTTCTCCCTCTGCCTGCAGCTTCCCCGGCTTGTGCGTACACGCTTTCTCTCTCTCTGACAAATAAAATCTTTTTTAAAAATACTAGTAAGGAGATTCCGTCAATAATCAAATACCTCCCAATGAGCAAAACACCAGGAGAGACAGTGACACTAGTGAATTCTACCAAACATTCAAAGAATACCAATCATTCTCAAACTCTTCCAAAAAAATGGAAGAGAAGGGAACACTTCCAAACTCATTTTACAAGGCCAGCGTTCTCTGATACCAAAACTAGACAAGGGCACCAAAATCAAAGAAAATTATAGGCCAGTATCATTGATGAACATAGATGCAAAATGCTCAGCAAAATATTAACAAACCAAGTTCAACAATACATTAAAAGGATCATATACCAGAATCAAGTGAGATTTATTCCGGGGATACAAGCATGCAAATCAATGTTACACACCACATTAACAAAATAAAGGATAAAAATCATATGATCATCTCAATAGATGCAAAAAAATTCGACATCTTTTTATGATAAAACGTCTGAACAAAGTGGATACAGAGGGAACATACCTCAGTATAATAAAGGCTATATATAACAAGCTCTAATATAACATCATACTCCCAACAGTAAAAAGCTGAAAGCTTTTCCTCCAAGATCAGGAACAACACAAGGATGCCCACTCTCACCACTTTGATTCAACATAGTATTGGAAATCTTAGCAGACCCATTAGGCAAGAAGGAAGCATTCAAACTGGTAAGGGAAAAATAAAACTGTTACTATTTGCAGATGACATGATATTATGTAGAGAAAACCCTAAAGACTCCACCACAAAACTGTTAAGAGCTAATAAATGAATTCAGTAGTTGCAGAAAACAAAATCAAAACACGGAAATCTGCTGCATTTCTATTAACTAATAACAAACTATCAGAGAAATAAGAAAACAACCCCATTTACAATTATATCAAAAAGAATAAAATAGGTGGGGCACCCGGGTGGCTCAGTCGTTAAGCGTCTGCCTTCAGCTCAGGTCATGATCCCAGGGTCTTGGGATCGAGCACCGCATCTGGCTCCCTGCTCGGCAGGAAGCCTGCTTCTCCCTCTCCCACTTCCCCTCCTTATGTTCCTGCTTTCGCTATGTCTCTCTGTCAAATAAATAAATAAATAAAAATTAGAAGAGAAAAAAGAATAAAATAGGAAAAAATTTAACCAAAGAGGTGAAAGATTTGTCTGCACTGAAAATTGTAGGGCAGTGATGAAAGAAATTGAAGACACAAATAAATAGCTATTCTGTGGCTCGTGGATTGCAAGAATACTGTTAAAATGTCCATAACCACCCAAAGCAATCCACAGAGTCAATGCAATCCCTATCAAAATACCAATGGCAGTTTAGTATTTTGAACAAACAATACTAAAATGCATAGGGTTCACCTCCAAAAGTGCCCAAAAATGGCCAAAGCAATCTTGAGAAAAAAAGAACAAGGCTGGAGGCATCATACTCGCTGCTTTCAAGCTATCTTACAAAGCTATAGTCATCAAAAGAGTATGGTATTGGCATAGAAACAAACACATAGACCAAGAGAACCGAATAGACAGCCCAGAAATACATTCAAGCATATACAATCAATTTATGACAAAGGAGCCAAAAACATACAGTGAGAAAAGAAGAGTTTCTTCAATAAAGTCTGTCAGGAAAATTGGACAGCTACTTGGAAAAGATGAAACTGGATCACGATCTTACCCCATACCCAAAAATTAACTCAAAATGGATTAAACACTTGAACATATAAAGAAGTGAAACCATAAAACTCCTAGAAGAGAACACGGGCTATAATAAGCTTGACATCAGTCTTGGTGAAGATTTTTCTCCATCTGACTCCAAAAGCAAAGGCAACAAAAAAGCAAAACAAACAAGTGGGACTACATCAAACTAAAAGGCTCTGCACAGCGAAGGAAATTACCAGCAAAAATGAAAAGGCAACCTACTGAATGGGAGAAAATATCTGCAAATCATATCTCTGTTAAGTAGTTAATATCCAAAATATATAAAGAACTCATACAACTCAATAGCCAAAAAAACCCAAACAACCCAATTTATAAATGGGCAGAAGTTCTGAATAGTCATTTCTCTAAACAAGGCATGAAGAAGGCCAATAGCTACATGAAAAGATGCTCAACATCATTAATGATCATGGAAATGTAAATCAAAAGCACGAGGGAGCACCTGGGTGGCTCAGGCAGTTAGGCATCTGCCTCCGGCTCAGGTCATGATCTCAGGGTCCTGGGATCAAGCCCCACGTCAGGCTCCCTGCTCAGCGGGGAGCCTGCTTCTCCCTCTCCCTCTGCCTCTCCTCCTGTATGCATCCTCGTGCACACACTCTATCAAATAAATAAATAAAATCTTACAAAAAGAAAAAAGCACAATGAGAGGCTCCAGGTTAGCTCAGTTGGTAGAGCATTCAACTCTTGACCTCAGGGTCATGAGTTTGAGCCCCACACTGGGTGCAGAGCTTACTTTAAAAAAAAAAAAAGTGGAAAAAAAAACAATGAGTATTATCTCACACCTGTCAGAATGGTTAATATCAAAAAACAAAAAATAACAAGTGCAGGGCGCCTGGGTGGCTCAGTTGGTTAAGCGACTGCCTTCGGCTCAGGTCATGACCCTGGAGTCCCGGGATTGAGTCCCGCATCGGGCTCCCTGCTCAGCGGGGAGTCTGCTTCTCCCTCTGACCCTCTTCCCTCTCGTGCTCTCTCCCTCTCATTCTCTCTCTCAAATAAATAAATAAAATCTTTAAAAAAAAAAATAACAAGTGCAGGTGAGGATGTGGAGAAAAGGGAAACCTTGTCCACTGTTGGTAGGAATGCAAATGGAGTCACCTCCATGGAAAACACTATGGAGGTCTCTCAACAGGTTAAAAATAGAACTACCATGTGATCCAGCAATTCCACTTCTGGGTATTTACCCAAAACACTAACTCAAAAAACACTAACTCCCATATTCATTGCAGCACTATTTATAATAAAAAAGACAAATACTGTATGATCTCACTTATATGTAGAAAAAAAAAAAGCTCACAGATACAGAGAACAGATTAGATTAGTGGCTGCCACAGGCAGCAAGTGAGGGTGGGCAAAATGGATGAAAGAGGTCAAACGGTACCAACTTCCAGTTATAAAATAAGTAAGTCCTGGGATATAATGTACATCATGGTGACTATAGTTAATAATACAGTAGTGCACACTTGAAAGTTGTTAAGACAGTAAATCTTAAAATTCTTCATCCAGAGAAAAAAAAATTGGGGTAATAACTATATATGGTGACAGATGTTAGCTAGACCTACAGTGGTGATCATTTTGCAATATATACAAATATGGAATCCTTGTGTTGTAGGCCTGATACAATGTTATATGTTACAATGTTTGTACCTCAATAAAAAAAAAAGAGGGGTGCCTGGGTGGCTCAGTCATTAAGCATCTGCCTTCGGCTCAGGTCATGATCCCAGGGTCCTGGGATCAAGCCCCGCATCAGGCTCCCTGCTCCGCAGAAAGCCTGCTTTTCCCTCTCCCACTCCCCCTGCTTGTGTTCCCTCTCTCGCTGTGTCTCTCTCTGTCAAATAATAAAATCTTTAAAAAATAAAAAGAGAAAAAAAAAGAAAGAAACCTGAAATATACTACTAATACTTTAAAACTTGAATCTGTAATTAAAAGCTTTCCTGCAAAGAAAACTCTAGGCCTAAATGGCTTCAGGGCTCAGTTCTATCATACCTTTAAAGAAGAAATAAAACCAATCTTAACACACTCTCTTCTAGAGAATAGAAAGAGCAGGTATATTCCTTAACTCATTTTACAAGGCCACCAAAACCTGACAAGGGTACTGCAAGGAAACAAAATTAGATACCAATCTCACTCAAGAACAAAGACCCAAAATTCCTAAGGAAAATGTGATACTAACTGGAACTGGATTTATTCCTGGATTGCAAAGTTGATTTAGCATTAGGAAATCAATAGATATAATCTGATTTAAGGAGCAAAATCATAATTCCTTTTTAACAATAAATATTTGATAAAAATCCAGTATCACTCATGAGATAAGCCCTTAGCAAACTAAGAACAGAATAAAAACTTCCTTAATTTGAGAGGGTAACTGGGAAAAAAATTAAAGCAAATACATATTTAATGAAAAAATATTGAAAGTTTCCTGTTTGCAAAAAGGAAGACGACAATGGTGCCCTGTATTTCCACTTCTATTCAATAATATAATCTTAATACTAGTCAGCACTAAGAAACAAAAGTATAGCAATTCAAAAGGAAGAAACAAAAAGCCTGAAGATAAACTACTAAAGATAATAAACATTTAGCACAATTGTTATATACAAGGTCGATATAAAAGTCAATTGTATTTTGATAAGCAACAAAATGATCTCTTCAAAAACTACAATATCAAAAAATATCAAATATCTAGGAATAAAAATCTTAAATGTTACAAACATCTCTCCTGAAGAAAATTATAAACATTACTGAGAGAAATTAAAGAGGACCTAAACAGAGATGATCATGAATTAGAAAATAAAATGATAAAGATGTCAATTCTAAATTGCTCTATACATTTCACAGAAATCCAATCAAAATCCCAACAGATTTTTTTTGTGTGTACATGTGATGTGTGGAAAGTGACATGATGTGATGTGTGGAAAGTGACATGATGATAAAAACGCATTATAAATGTGCAAAGGCCCAAGAATACCCAAGATGCTCTGAAAAGACAAGCAGGTGGAAGAACCTGTTCTACTGATCATCAAGACTTATGATTAAAGTTTTAGTGAAGAACACAGTGTGGTATCAGTGCAGTGAACAATGGAACAGAACAGACAGCTGTGAAACAGAACCACAAACATAGGAATATTTGATTCCTGACAAAAGCAGGAAAAAGACCGTGCTGGGACAATTAACTAGCCAAGTAGAAAACAACGATATTTTCCCCTTTCTCACACAATACACAAAAATCAATTTCAGGTACATGCTAACCTATACATGAAAGCCAAAATAGGGGCGCCTGGGTGGCTCAGTTGGTTAAGCGACTGCCTTTGACTCAGGTCATGATCCCAGGGTCCTGGGATCGAGCCCTGCATTGGGCTCCCTGCTCGGTGGGAAGGCTGCTTCTCCCTCTCCCACTCCCCCTGCTTGTGTCCCCTGTCTTGCTGTCTCTCTCTCTGTGTCAATTAAATAAATAAATAAAATCTTAAAAAAAAAAAAAGCCAAAATAATATAGCTTCTGGAAGATGAGAGAGAGTATCTTCAAGACCCTGAGATAGGGGAGGATATTTTAAACTTAACCTGGTATCTAATTTAAATACAAAGGAAAATATTTCTAAATCAGATGACATTAAAGAATTTTGGTTTATCAAAAGACACATCAAAAATGAAAAAATATTCTCATGCAACCAGCAAGGGCTCATTTCTAGCACATAACAAAGAACTTCTACAAATCAGCAAGTCAAAATAGTCAACGAAGTACATGACACATTCTTGAAGGAATTCAGTCCAAAATAGTTATAAAAACACAAACCTCAGTCACCTAAAAAATTTAGTTGTAAATACTGACACTTTCCCTGAGATTTAGAGTAAAAGATTTTACTCTTTATTAATATTGAAAAAAATGTTTCAGATGTCCATATTAAAATAAACCAGTTCTCTCTTCTTTCTCCAGTGGCAATTCCTAAAGAAATACTTATCATTGAAAAAGTCTTGTTTAAGAAATCTTAGCCTAGGGGCGCCTGGGTGGCTCAGTCATTAAGCATCTGCCTTCAGCTCAGGTCATGATCCCAGGGTCTGGGATCGAGCCCCGCATCAGGCTCCCTGCTCAGCGGGAAGCCTGCTTCTCCCTCTCCCACTCCCCCTGCTTGTGTTCCCTCTCTCGCTGTCTCTCTCTCTGTCAAATAAATAAATAAAATCTTAAAAAAAAAAAAAGAAATCTTAGCCTACTCCAAGGTCACAAAGACATTCTCCAAAAACTGAGACCTACCTACGTATCTATCAAGAATAATAGTGATATAGCCACACAAAGGAATATACCCTAATGAGAAGAAACAGTCTACAACTATACACAATATATAAATAAATCTCACATTCATAATGTCGCCCAAGAATACAAGAGGACTCCATTTACATAAAGTACAAAAGTAGACAAAACCATGTGATGTTAAATATCAGGAAAATGGTGAAGGAGATGAAGAGGTACAAATTTCCAGTTATTAAAAAAAAAAGTCAGGGAAATGGTGGGGGGATGGGTAGGGTAGTAAATGATTAGAAGGGCACACAAAGGGGCTTCTAAGTGACTGGTAATGTTCACTTTCTTGATCTAGGTGCTGGTACAAAAGTGTGCTCAGTTGGTGAAAATTCACTGAGCTGTTTACTGATGTATGCTTTCTGCATATTTTATACACTTTTAATAAATTCTTTTTTTAAGTATGAAGGAGTACTTATTTTTCAAAATTTGTTAGGGGATAGGAGAGCAAAAAAGTTTGATTGAGGGGGCGCCTCGGTGGCTCAGTCGGTTAAGCGACTGCCTTCGGCTCAGATCATGATCCCGGGGTGCTGGGATTGAGCCCTGTGTTGGGCTCCCTGCTCAGCGGGGAGCCTGCTTCTGCCTCTGCCTGCAGCTCTCCCTGCTTGTGCTCTCTGTGACAAATAAATAAAACATTAAAAAAAAAAGTTTGGTTCAGGTCAAATCACAGAAATCAAATAACTAACAAAAATTTAAAAAGTAGGTATTAGACAACATGCTAACTACCAAAAAAAATATTCAGAGATGCCAAACCAACTAGGAACTCTCAAACTTACAGTAAAATTGGTTTGAAACTATTCAAACCCAAAAAGGTAAACTGATTTATACCTAGATTTAGTGACTAGTATTGATTCATAAAGCTCTAACACAAGCCACTTGATCTTATGTTTTCCTTAAATAAGAGGGTCTTTTCAAATCTAAGAAGTAAACTAATAGATTCACACGTCTAGTCAAATCTAATTTTATGAAGAAACCAAGGTCCTCTGAATTGGCTGATTTGTCCAAGGTCATAAGCAGCTCTCCATAAATAGAAACAAAGGTATTTAATTAAGTTCATCACTTTTCCAATTTTCTTTAAGTTCTAGAGGATTCCTACCCAGCAAGAGAATTTGTCTACTGGCAGTGTCTCTCAATACATGCTATATTCAACTGAAACATTTTCATCTAAATGATACCAACTCAAAATTAATTTCTTTGCCATTCATGACTAATAGCCAAAAGCTATTTATGGAGCAGAAAAGATAAGACTTTCTAAAAGTAAAGTTCATGATGTGCAACCTAACAGATAACTTTCTGTTTACACTGAATGACGACTCTGACATCAAACTTAAAGCATGTGTGGTAATTCAGAATGTCAATAGCACCTATAGCATATGGTACCCCTGAAAAAGACCCAAAAAACCAATCATGACCACAACCTGAAATCAGTACGTAGTTAAAAAAAAAAAGGCTCAATTAGTGACAACAAAATTATAGTACTAACTTAAAACTAATTTCTTATTAAATCAGTAAGTACAAAAAAGTAATTTCTCCAAATCATTCCGGGTAGCTTCTACATCTAATATGAAGGAAGTATGCTTTCTATGTAACTTTAACATTTTTATTTTTTTAAGGTTTTACTTATTTATTTGAGAGAGAGAGAGCATGAGCAGGGAGGAGGGGCAGAGGGAGAGGGAGAAGCAGCTCACAGCTGAGCAGGGAGCCCGACATGTAGCTTGATCCCAGGACCCTGGGATCATGACTTGAGCTGAAGGCAGACACTGAACCGACTGAGCCCCCCAGGTGCCCCAACTTTAATATTTTAAAAGGAAAAATGACTTGTCATTCTGAAGCTAACTACATCAAAAGTGTACAGTACATAAAACAACCCATTTAATCCTGTGAAACTTATTTTTAATATAAAAAGGCTTTACTCTCGGGGCGCCTGGGTGGCTCAGTTGGTTAAGCATCTGCCTTCGGCTCAGGTCATGATCCCAGGGTCCTGGGATCGAGCCCCGCATCGGGCTCCCTGCTCTGCGGGAAGCCCGCTTCTCCCTCTCCCACTCCCCCTGCTTGTGTTCTCTCTCTCACTGTGTCTCTCTCTGTCAAATAAATAAATAAAATCTTTAAAAAAAAAATGCTTTACTCTCCACGCCATCCCCATTCTTTCCACTATCACAGGACTCCTTTTTTTTAAGATTTTATTTATTTGAGAGGGGGAGAGAGAGCGAGCATGAACAGTGGGGAGAAGCAGAGGGCGAGGGACAAGCAGACTTCCCACTGAGCAGGGAGCCCACTGCAGGGCTGCCAACGGGGCTTAACCAAATGAGCCACCCAGGTGTCCCAGAGGGGGGTATTCTATAGGTCCTAAAACTAACAATAATAAATACGTGTATAATGTTACTTATACACTTGCCTATGGGCTAGCTGCTGTTTTAAGTGCTTTATATATATATTAACACATTGAACCCTCCCAAGAACCTATAAGGTAGACAGTACAGTACTAATATCTGTTTTACAGATAAGTTCTATAAGTGATGGAACAGAGATTTGAGGGCAACCACCATACTAAACAGCCTTCTGAGGAGCCACACCAGGAAAGAACTTCTGCTTTCTAGAGACCAGGTCCCACTACTCACCCTGTCCTCAGCATCCACTTAGAGAAACGAGCCCTCTTCCCAAGACTTGGGAGTCTTTGCTAGGATCGTGAAGGAATGTGACTCCCCCATCCCACCTTCAAGATTGTGTTCATAATCTTGCTACCTGAGGCACTCAGTGCATATTCTTGTCGAGACACTGTTATACATACAAGTTAGTTTATATAGCACTATCAGTCTTCAAATTCAGATATGTGGGAGTGGTCTGGGAATCTAAAGGCCATGTGTGACATTATTTCTATGGGAAATGGTGGTGAATTCCAAAAAGAAAGTCTTATAAATGGACCATTTAAAAACTGAGGCTCAGGGCGCCTGGGTGGCTCAGTTGGTTAAGCAGCTGCCTTAGGCTCAGGTCATGATCCCAGGGTCCTGGGATTGAGCCCCACATCAGGCTCCCTGCTTAGCGGGGAGTCTGCTTCTCCCTCTCCCTCTGCTGCTCCCCCGCTTGTGCTCTCTCTCTCTCTCTCTGTCAAATAAATAAAATCTTTAAAAAAAATAAATAAAAACTGAGGCTCCCTCTACACAGATTTTGGCCTTATAGATGCCAAGATAATTAAACAAATTTTAATAAAAGACACCGTAGTTACTCACATAATCCAGTTTTGCTCATATATCAAAGTGGCACAGTTTCTTATACTTAATACGAATGGTGTTACCGAATGTATGCATTTCCTGCACTACAGCCAATTTTGGATATATCCAACAATTAATATGCTGCTCTCCCTGGCCCCCCCAACAAGCTTTGCATGAAAAATTACTACCGAATAAATGTTCTCTCTCACTCACAGTTCTCACACTCTCACTCACAGTCCCTCTCTCTCTCTCTCTCTCTCTCTCTCTCACACTCACACACACACACACACACACACACACACACCCGGAACAGAAGGGGTGTCATCTCAGAATGTAGTAACAGCAGCAGTAACAATATTGATGACAGCATAATAAAAAAAACTAACTCTTCTTGAGTATTTACCATCACTAGTTATGTTCTAAAAATATACTATACATCCTCTGGCTCATTTAATCCTCAAAAAAAATCCTGTGAGGTAAGTATTACACTACCCCAATTTCAAAAATGAGGAAACAGGTCAGTGATTAAGCAACTTGCCCAAGATCACAGAGCTAGTGTCAAAAATAAGATTTGAACATTTAAGCATTTTACCCTGAGAAATGTTTTTAACCACTGCACTCTGTGTGTTATTAAATAATTTGGCAAACTCTTAAAAGAAATAAAGGGTGCTTACTCCACTTTTAAAACAAGAGTGGTTTGGAGACAAAAAAAAAAAAACAGAGAGACCGACCCATCTTGCCTTTTATTAGGAATCTTTCCACCAAGCAAAGACTGAGCACCTTTATAGAGAACAAATTTAAAATGTATTTTGCTTGAAATCCCTCACTTGTTTGAACACTACAGTGGTAAAGGCATGCAGCTTCAACAACAGACTAATAAAACTTTATTTTAAAATCTTCAACATAAAACAAACACATTGTCCCTGTTTACCATTAGGTAAACTAGGATAAAGTAACTGCTAGAGTTCAAATACCCTTGAAAAGTTTCAAAACAGCAACAAGAAATAGTGGGAACAAGATATTCTTTTTATGACAAAGCAAAACTCTGTTTTTTCCACAATACTGTAACAACTGCTTTAAGGACAAATATTAACCTGGGATGGACTGAACAACTACATTTCAAAACATCTGCCTAAATTCAGAAATTCTGCACTGACAATCTAAAAAGGCTATCAGTTTAATCTCCCAGAAGAGCCACCTGATCCACATATCTAATTTTGGACTGCTAAAAGGTGTGCTCCATACCATCCCACTGAGTAATTAACAAAAAGCATGCAACCCCCAACAACTTCTGGAGCACACGCTGATTTTTTTAAAGCATCTATTTGAATCTCCGAACTTGCCTTCCCAGCAAACAAAGGTCTATGTGGCAGAAATCCAAACGAATCCACAAAAGCTAAAACAGCCATAAGGTTACAGAAGTATAATAAAATACCAAACCTGCATGGGCATCGTTTCTATGGGCAACTCATTTAGCAATCAACTTAGAATAAAACCAAGTACCCCTGCCCCACTCAGTCCTGGAGCAGAACTGTTTCCTCCCCTAGGACCACAGGCCTAGGCTTCCATGATCGAGGCAGAGCAGGAGAAAAGGCAGGAAAGACGGCAGTTGGCACTGCATGAGGCTTCAGAGTTAGAAGGACAAAAAGGCAGAGCTGCAGTGGGAGGCGATCCTGGGATAAGGAAGACAAGACCTACTTGGGAGAGAAGTATGAAGGGCGGGATGGCAGCTGAAAGGAGCAAGGGAAAAGTGTGGGGGTTAAGGTGGGCTGCAGAAGAGGACAAGGGAGCAGGGTCGGCTCCTGGAGCAGACGAGCTTTTACAAACTTTCCTCCTGAATGCTTAGGAAAGGGGAGGAAAAGAAAAAGAAACCGTGGCAAGGATCTTGATACTGCCTCTCTCACTCTGGCTACTCTCATTCTCCTTTTCAATAATGAAAGGAGTGGGTTAAGAGGTCTTGTCCGGATCCTTCGGGATCTCCTAGAGCACAGGGACTCGGAGAACGGGAATGGACTTAAGAGTTTTGTTCCCCTCCTCATCAGCATCCCCTCTGCCAAAGACTTCGGTGTCAATTAGAACTAAGGGAAGTAAAGGCTCCAGGTACTAGCAGGAACAACTAGTAGAAGGAGAGGAAGGAACCTAAGGAAATTTGAAGCAGGAAGTGGGATGTGGAGGGCCAGACAAATAATAGAACTGCCAAAGAATTAAACTAATACTAACTCTTCTTAAATATTTAGGATTAATTCATCTTGACAGTTTCCAGTATTTCCTCAGGTTCATTTCACTTTTAAACAAACGAGTATTTGTAGCCATGGTAATATAATGAGGTTTATTATGTGGAAGATATGAAAACATACATCTAAATACATGTGAGATAAATTCCTGGTGCCTTTTCTTTATACAGTGGCAATATAAATCATTTCAGAAAGGCTTTTTTATTTACAAAGTGAGCACTCAGTTACATTATCATTTGTCAATTTTTTCACCCCAATAGCCAGCCCAAGTATCATGAGTAATTACCTTCACAAATAAGGAAAGATATTTAACTCTTTTTTTTTTTAAAGATTTTATTTATTTATTTGAGAGACAGAGAGAATGAGAGAGAAAGCACATGAGATGGGGGGAGGGTCAGAGGGAGAAGCAGACTCCCTGCTGAGCAGGGAGCCCGATGTGGGACTCGATCCAGGGACTCCAGGATCATGACCTGAGCCGAAGGCAGTCGCTTAACCAACTGAGCCACCCAGGCGCCCTATTTAACTCTTTCTTGGGAGTATAACTATAATGAAGAACTTGCTCACTGAGACCAAACACTGCCTGTCAGGACTCCAAGTTAGTATTTCAAGCAAAGCTCCAAACTCATACACATACACAAATGCATCTTCAGGAGCACAGGACATCTTTTACCTCCAGCCTGTAATGTCATTTCCAAAAGACAGGGCTACTTAACTGAGGGACCCCAAACAATTTACATCTTAAAAGATGGCGCAGTAAATCCCAAAGTCCATAATAACGTTTTCAAAACTCCCAGCCAGGGATAATTAATTCAACAGGTAAACCTAACCAAATGACCAGCTGGAGGATGAGTGTCAGACACTTAGCATCCGTTTTTTTCCCCTAGTATTTAAGCTGCTACTCTTCCAGCTGAACTCTCTCCTGAGCAGAGATAATGGCCAGGAGGCAAGCTCAGCAGCACATCAAAGATGCAAGAGCAGAGACCATTAGGGGACAAAAGTGACTATCAGCCATGCATTGGCAAGATGTTCCTGCTGTTTCACTGACATATCGGACACTGCCTGGGAACCTGGAAGATCTTTCACTTCCTAGCCCCACAGAAGATTATGCTGGATCCCAGAATAGCTGCCGTATTTTCTGCAAACTACAAAGTGGATCCAAAACCTCTGTACTAAATTAAAAAGAAGAAAAACAGTGTCTGTTATCAAGTACTCCACTTGTTGGAGAAAGTAGGTGGGTGGGTATGGGTGTGTATACCTTCTAGCTACGATAAAGCAAATTAAGACCCCTAGAAATAGGTGGCATTTTATTTTAGTAATATAATTTGAAAAACTATTCAGCACCAAAATAAACAAAATATTTGATCTTTGAATTACCCTGGGCATGCTGAAACTGGAGGCAAAGTTACTGAAAACATCTGAATTTCACATGGGTCACTACAGGCTACTAGAAATCCTTACTCATCAGCAGACTTCTGTTAAAATGTTACCTCTGGCTAGAAATGAACACATGAGAAAGAAAGAAAAAAAAAACAAAAAACCTTAAGATTATCTTCAACCAAGAACACTGAAATCTTTCAAGATTACCAAAAGAACTGAAAGGTTTCTTTGTAACAAAAATTTCCATTTTCATGAAATTTTTATCAGCACACACACTTATGCAGAGTATGGTAGAAAAAGCACATATTCTAAAATCAGACACACATGAGTTTGAGTTCTAGCTCTGCAATTTACCAGCTATATAACTTCCTCAGGAAAATTACTTAAGAATACTGGAGGTTAGTGTGGTTATCTGTACAGCAGGAATAAAACTACCTGCACAGGGTAGCTATGAGGATTAAATGCAAAGGTACATAACCCACCAAAACCAGTGCCTGAACATACTCAAGGTTAGCTCCCTTTGCTCCAACACAAACTGTATAGAATTTGCTAATGAAAAATCTGTATAACTGTCGAATCCATACGTGGAAGAAAATTCAGAGTGACAGAACACAAGTCCTGTCCAATGTAAAGATGAAAGTCATATATTTAGTATTTATCTTCACTAAAATCTTTCCTTTGATTAAACCAGTCACAGGCAAACGGGGGGGGGGGGGGCGCGGAGGGGAGGCTAAAGTTGAAAAACTTCATATGACTTCATATGACATATAACATAATGCTAAATATGTATGTGTATTTGCTTGCACTCTTGACACCATCACAAAATTTACCATGAGTGATTATGCCCTTTAAAACACCGTGAAAAACTAAACTCTTATCTCAAAAACCTTTTCTTGATCGAAATATTTCTTCCTTCTTACAAATGTTTTGATATACGACTGGAAAACATTTACAAGGCAAGGAAAAAAATAAATCCCTTCATTCTTCCAAAATGAAAAAGAGAGCAAAAGAAGCTACGTTTGTGAAATTGTTCTTTCCCATTCATTCTTGTTCTTTTACAAACCAGAAATATATACATCAGATGCCGAAATTACTGTCGGATTGACAAACGTCAGTGAAGAACACATGGAATTGACAAGCTCTGTCTGGACCAAAGGTGACAAATGTCCTTAAGCAATTTAAATAAATTACGTTTCACTAAGGACAAAAATGCTTTTTATCAACCCTATGAACTTTCGACTTTATATGCAGCCTACTTTATAACCCACCTTGTCCTCCCCTCCCATCCCCCCAAATCCTGTTTTTATGCACTTTAATGAGCTGGCACACAGGACTAAACTACACAACTCCAACTGGGAATAACTCTAATCTGTCACTGGACCTGAGGACTGCTTGTGTGATCTTTGTTAAAAGAACGGAGACAACGTTTTCGCCTTACTCCACACCTGCCACCAATTTACAAACCCCGTATAGAACAATTACTATTACTACTAACCTTCCCCCACATCTCTCAACACCCTGAACAGACCCAACCTTGATGCTGATTAGTCCTCAGCCCCAAACGCCTTGCTGGGGGCTTGAAGCCCGTCCACCGAGGTTCACTCTCCGCAATGTTTAGGGTGCGGCGAGGAAGAACATCATCCCCACCATTCGAGGGGCGAGGGCCAACCGAGGCCCCCGGCCACTCCCTCTCTCCTCGGCCTCCCGGGGCGTCTGGGGCGGGCGCGCCAGGCCCTGCGCAGACCTCCGGCAGCCCCGCAGTTCCTAGTGTCCGCCGCAACCCCAGGCCGAGCCGAGTCCCCAGGACCCCCGCAGTAGCGCGCACGCCCACCGCCCGGGCGCTGGGTCACCGGGACTACCCCGGGGCCACCCCCGACGCCCAGGATCAGGCAGGTGCCGGGCCCTCCTCGGGGCCACTCACCCGGCAGCCGCTGCTCCCTGTCTGCCGCTGCCGCTGCCTTGCCTTCTCGCCCGCCGCTTGCTCCCGCGGGGGGGTCCGGGACGGCGCCGCTTCCCCGCCCGACCCCCCTCGGGTGCGCGCCGCGCGGGGACCGGATCCGGTGAGAGGAGCCGCCGCCGCTACCGCCGCGGCTGCTGCTGCCGCCGCCGCCGCTGCCGCCGCCGCTACCGCCGCTGCCGCCGCCGCCGCCCCCTTTCCTTTCCTCCCTCCTCCCTCAGTGCGTCCCTCCCACCGAGGCCCGCCTCGTATTTCCTGGATCCGGTCTCGGCTAGAGCTTGGCAAGCGAACCGTGGGCTTTCCGGACTCCTGTCGGGCGCCGTCGCTCGCCAGGCACAAAGATGGCGCCGCCGGAGACTGCCGAAGGCGACGTCGCGAGACTTCCCCTCTCCCGCCCTCCCCAACACACACACCCCCACAGCAACTAGAAGGCGGGGGCCGACAGGAAAAGTGGTCAATTAGGGCAGCCTGAGCTGGCCTGAGAGCAAACGCTCCCGCTAAGCGAAAATGGGCGGTACCAATTACAGCGGAAGTTATTGCGCCTGCGCGGGGGCGGGGATTGACGCATGCCCAGAACGGCTCCTGAAGTAAGACCCAGTTCTCCGTGTTTTACCTGTTTCCTTCTAGAGGCGCGGGGCGGAGAAGGAGTGGGCGGAGGAACCAGAACTGAAACCCGGGAAAGGGTTGGGCAGGACTGGTTTAGAAAAGAGGGGCGTCCTCTAAGGCTTGGGTTATCCTTCTAGAGCCCGAACGGCTAATTTGGCGTCCCCGGGAGTCCTCCAACCCTTTTCTTCTCCCTGCTCTCCCGGTCACCGAGTACTCTGCGAAGTCTCAGCTGCCCTTTCATCCTGTTGTCAATTAGCGTTTTTCACTGAGAGCTCGCCGGCTGCTCGGAGCTGGGCTCGCTGCCTCCTGTTTCTCACGTCACCATCTAACTTTCTCTTTCATTTTGGCGCTACGTGAGCCTTCCAAGTCGCATACTATTAACTGCTACCGTTCCTGTTTTATTTTCCTCACTGGGAAAATGAAATGAATTCATTCATTCAAACGTGTTGTCCATAGTTTCCTGTGTGCCAGTACTGAAGAAAGGGACGTGTACTCTGTCCTCAGCTATTGGCCTGGGATGGCGATGAATGAGAAAAAAATAATGATGACAGTTGAGCAGAGTAAATTCTATGACGAAAATAAGTGCAGAGAGGAGTAGCAGGTACTGGGAGCAGGCTATCATGAAATACGTCAAAGAGAAAATTCTTGAGGCTACGTAGTCTCAGGCATAGGATTTAGTCCATTGAATCAGTCAGGGGAATGTCCGGAAACAAACCACCCGATTATTGTAACAGAATTTAATACAAAGAAATGATAATTAGATAACTGAAAATGCAAAAAGAGAACTCAGTATGTGGCAGAGATAGCGACTGTGCTCTGGTGGCGTAGCAGCTACTATGGGCGGAGCTAGGGGGACCAAGGGAAGAGGTTGGGATTATTAAAATTTAGAGATCTAGAAGAGGAGCTGTGTGGAGCTGAAACTCAGACCTCTGAGGAGGGAACAGCCCCTACTGGTGCTGGTGTCTCTGATGGATCAGGGTTCAAGATGCTGTGTCTGCAAACTGGATCCAGCTGCTGCTATGGGAAGAAACGTGCACTGTCCTGAGAGCTACAGTCTCCCTCTGACCTGGGAATGAGAAAGAGACACTACAGTGGAGCTGAACTTGACCCACATCCACCAGCAGAGCGGCTCCCCTGTGGAGAGCCACTCATTTTAGAAGCTGGATGTGGTCAGAAAGGGGGCCTTCCACTTCTGTCACCCACCCCACATAACGGGCACTGTCGTGTTAAAACACTGGTAAAAAACAAACAAACAAACAAACAAAAAACCTGTTTTGAGTTCAGGGTTTCATACCAAACAGAGCTGCCCCAGGCCACTCCCAAAGCCATGAGTAAGAAATAAATGTGCATTGTAGTACGCCCCTGAGACTTTCCCTTATTTGATGGCAAAAGTGTACTAATAACAGCAGCTCTGCTCCACAGAGTGAGCTCGAGTTTATCTTCTGTCTTCTTGCTCTGCCATCCCTAGAGTACTGTCCTGGCCTATTTGGTCTGGAATGGCTCAGTACCACAGCACATTCCAGTCATCAGGAAGGGGAAAATGTACCCATTTCCTTTAAGGGTACAACCCAGAAGTTGTTAACATCCTTTATGTTCATAACCTGTTCACCAGAACTTATTCACATTAATGTATTTACCTGCAACGGAGACTGAGAAATGTATTCTTATTCTCAGCAGTCTCATACCTAGCTAAAAATTCCATGACTTTAGAGAAAAGGGTGGCTTGTTGGGAGGTGGTGGTGGGGAACCAGCAGCCTGATAAAATAATCAAAACTCAGAACTTGATTTATAGTTATTTCTTTTTTTTTAAGATTTTATTTATTTATTTGACAGAGAGAGAGAGAGACACAGCGAGAGAGGGAACACAAGCAGGGGGAGTGGGAGAGGGAGAGGGAGAAGCAGGCTTCCCGCTGAGCAGGGAGCCTGATGTGGGACTCAATCCCAGGACCCTGGGATCATGACCTGAGCCGAAGGCAGATGCTTAACGACTGAGCCACCCAGGCGCCCCGATTTGTAGTTACTTCTTGTCCTCTCTCCCAGTTGGGTTCTGCCACAAGTAAGGGGCTTAAAGTCAAAGAAGCGAGTATAATCCTCTTTCTGTTCCTTACACTTCCATTTCTCCTTCCCCATTTTTCTGACCACAATTTCTTCTCCTCCAAGGATGAAGAGGGTGGGAATGGAGGTAGATAATTTCCTGCTTCACAGGTTACAGTCTTAAGATGATTTTGTCCTCTCTGGACACAGCAGATGCCTAAAATTGGCTTTCTCTGCTGGTTACTTTTGGAGGTTCTTCTTAGGCTCCCACTGGGAAGATTTGTTAACACATCCTAGGACACATATGATGCTCTTTCCTCTATCGGGCTTCTCCTCAACCCCTGGTCTCTTTTACTTTCTGATGTTGCTAAAAGTCCTCTCTTGGTTGTCCGTGTCTTCTGTGTGACTGGCATCCAAATGCTCGCTCTCTGTGAGGTGAGCGTGATTCTTCAAGACCCTCCTCATGGCATAGTTCTTTGATACAGACTGTCCTTGTGGAATACCCACAGCTTCTTACTGCCAGGATCCCGTCACCCATTGGCAGGGCCTTTGGCAGGGCACAAGCAAGAGGCTCAGGCTTTTTTGCTTTCTGTGACCATCACTCGATCCATAGGAAACACACATATCCTTGCTATGCTGAGTAACAGATAGCCTGTCCTGTCATTGCTGCTCCAGCAAGCTTCCTGTCTTCAAAATTCTTCTGGCAAAAGGCAGGCAGCACTGTCTATGCTGATTCTGGTCTCCAAACTCCAAGGATATGTGTGGCCAGCTCTCCCTAAAATTCTCTGCTCTGGGGGCACCTGGGTGGCTGTCAGTTAAGTGTCTGCCTTCGGCTCAGGTCGTGACCCCGGGATCCTGGAATGGAGCCCCACCTGGGGTTCCCTGCTTAGCAGGAAGCCTGCTTCTCCCTCTCCCTCTGCCTGGGGCTCCCCCTTCTTGTGCTCTCTCTCTCTTTCTCTCTCTCTCTCTGACAAACAAATAAATAAAATCTTTAAAAAAAAAAAAGAAGTAAAATTCTCTGTCTCCCCTAAAATTCTCAGGTAGCTACAGTTCAATCAAGCAGCTGGAGTGTGATACATCTTCAAGACACTCCTAACTCAGCTCTCAGAGGTCCCCTCACTTTGGCTTTGCCTTCGCCAGTGGAAGAGAAAATCAGTAATAACAATAATCCCTGAGAAATAATAACTAATCAAAATCTCCCTTTTAGCCTTCTCTTATTTCAGCTGAAGGAAGTGTTTGGGTTATAGTTCTAGACCCAGTTTTGCTGCCTCTTGGTGAGCCTTTAGGGAAGGGCCTAAAGCTCTCTTTGGAATGTGATAGAACTTAACATGTATTTTCTTCAGCTGCATCAGATCCGTCTATGTACATTTCAGATATTTTTGCCCTCACTTGTGTCAATAATCTATTGCCACGTAACAGAGCATTCCAAAACATAATGGTCTAAACTAATAACCATTTTATTTGTTCATTATACAGTAAGTCAGCAATTTAAGGATTTTTTTTTAAGATTGTATTTATTTATTTATTTGGCAGAGAGAGAGAGAGAGAGACAGCGAGAGAGGGACACAACCAGGGGGAGTGGGAGAGGGAGAAGCAGGCTTCCCGCAGAACAGGGAGCCCGATGCAAGGTTCGATCCCAGGTTCATGACCCTGGGATCATGACCTGAGCCGAAGGCAGATGCTTAAGGACTGAGCCACCCAGGCACCCCTAAGGACTTTTTTAAAAAGATTTTATTTAAAATATTTTTATTTATTTGACAGGGAGAGAGAGAGAGCACAAGGGAGAAGCAGGCTCCCCGCTGAGCAGGGAGCCCGATGCAGGACTCATCCCAGGACCCCGGGATCATGACCTGAACCGAAGGCAGACGCTCAACCGACAGAGCTACCCAGGCGCCCCAATTTAAGGATTTTTTAATCTTTATTTACTTTTTTTTTTTTTTTTTGGTAATCTCTATACCCAACGTGGGCCTTAAATTTACAACCCAGAGATCAAGAGTCGCACATTCCACCAACTGAGTCAGCCAGGTACCCCAGTAGGTCAGCAGTTTAGATTGGCCTCAGCTGGGCTGCTCTTCTTCTGATCTCACCCAGGGTTACTCATGGTCGCAAGAATAGTGGCTCTTCATGGGACTAACAAGGCCCTCTCTTACCAAGTCACCCCAATTCCACATGGTATGGTCTAAAAGCTAAAAAGTTGTACTGACTTTGGCAGCATATATACCAAGAGCTAAAAAGTTAGTGGGCCGGGTGCCTGGGTGGCTCACTTGGTTAAGCGACTGCCTTCGGCTTAGGTCATGATCCTGGAGTCCCGGGATCGAGTCCCACATCGAGCTCCCTGCTCAGCGGGGAGTCTGCTTCTCCCTCTGACCCTCTTCCCTCTCGTGCTGTCTCTCACTCTCTCTCTCTCAAATAAATAAATAAAATCTTAAAAAAAAAAAGTTAGTGGGCCTTTAATGGGCCAATTTCATTAAGCTGTCTGCTTCTGCATGACAAAGCATAATTTGAGACCACTAGTTCTCATGGTCACGTGCAGCTCCTTTGCAGTAACACAGTCTGTTGGTTTTAGTCAACACTGTATGGGATACCATGTCAATGGATGACCATTTTGTAAACTCTTGAGTGGTAGTCCTGCTGGGGGACCTGTGGATAGGAAAGGCAAACTCACAACTAGAGTATGAATCAGTCCTGGAAAGAATGAATTGGCTGTCCCACAGTCACACCCACCCCATGTGGAAGAGATCCAAAGTAATCATTTTGCCCAAGTGACTGGCTTGTCGTCTCCTTGAGAAATGGTGCCTTACTGTGGCTCAGTATTGGTTTCTGCAGGTGGTGGGTTGGGTCAGTAGCAGCTAATTGAGCCTTAGCAAGAGGGAACCCTTGTTGGACCTGAAGAGTGAGCCTGGCTTCCATTGGCAGGATCCCTTCTTATGGAGCAAGCCTATGAGGAACCTTGTTGATGATGGACTACTTGGCTTGCTTGGTGCCAGGTAATCTGGATTTAGGATACCTGCTGTTTATAGGCATTTTCTGGGACCTTGAAGCTGATGGGATATTACAGTCCTCTTGTGAGAGGAGGAGGTCCCATGGGAGGCTACGCTGGATTGCACCCCCTCCCTCTGGGAGAAAGGCAGGTCTCTGGTTCTAGTTAGCTTTTTGCCTGCAAACCAGCATCATAGTTTCTCAGAATCACTTTCAGACAAGTGTACTCTTTCTACTAAAATACTCTCTTTAAATTATGTTAATGTTCACTTCTGTGTAGACCCCTTGATTGATTTTTACCTTGTGATTTGGCGATTCTCAGTGGGAAAGAGGTTCCTCATAACCTAAATTGTTCCCTGTGTTCTACCTCCTATTTTGCTTCCCTCCTAACCTTCATTTAGCACTTGTCCCTGTACTGGCCAGTACCCTAAATAATGAGTGTGTCAAAGTGCTTTCTGAGCTTGCTGAAAGAAGTAAAGGCAGCCGATTCTAATCGTCCTTATCATAACCACAAGGAACAATGGGATTTAGCCCTCTTATATCAAGACATTTAAAGAAGAAAAATAAAATGGTGAATTGAGTGCAAAGGACCAAGAAGGTAAAGACGCCAGTTGCCCAGCACCAGCACCCTTTCACCCCTCCTTCCAGGGCAGGGCACACTCATTGTCTCATGTTTCAGCATTCTCTGACTTGGGAGTTGTGATCTGGTGATGGATAATGGGATAGTGCTCTTTCTGGAACATGACTCATCTATACTCAGCAGCACTCTTTTTAGAACAAGCCAGAGAAATAGGATTGGTCTCAGGCCATCACCTGAACTGGATGGATACAGTACACCAATCTCAGCAACTCCAGCTGTTGGCCAGGATCAACCCTTTCACATCCCTCCCTTTCCTTGCTAGTCCACATTTGTAACCACCAGTGCCCCTATCCAGTGGTCACCTCCCTGCTGGTTCATCTCTACCAAGGCTGTCATCTCAGGAGTGGAAACCTATCTCTCTTAATATAGCTTAATCAAAATTGGTTCAATGTCTTTCTCTTGTTTAAAGTCAAAGGTTAATTAATAATTGGAATAAAAACATTTAGGGTTCCAGTTCTCTTGACCAGTACAAAGTAATCTCTAATCCCTGTTCCCCAAAATAGTACATTTCAAATAGAAAACATGCTCAGTATCTACTTCTAAATAAATTCACTGTAACTCTCATTGTATCTTTCCTTAATGCTACATAAGCTCAGCAATGCTCTGAGGGAATTGTAATGTACAGACTGCCAGTTGCCCACCTTCCTCAACTCTCAAGTTGAGAGAATCATAAATAGATTTATTTTTATTTATTTTATTTTTTTTAAATAGATTTATTTTAAAAATCTCTTCTCTGGGGACGCCTGGCTGGCTCAGTCAGTAGAGCATGCAACTTTTCATCTCAGGGATTGTGAGTTCGAGCCCTATGTTGGGCAGAGAGATTAGTTTAAAAAAAGAGTTTAGGGGTGCCTGGGTGGCTCAGTTGGTTAAGTGTCTGTCTTTGACTCAAATCATGATCTCGGGGTCCTGAGATCAAGTCCTGTGTCGGGCTCCCTGCTCAGCGGGGAGCCTGCTTCTCCCTCTCCCTCTGCCTGACATTCCCCCTGCTTGTGCTCTCTCTCTCTCTGTCAAATAAATGAATAAATAAAATCTTAAAAAAATGTTTAAAATAATTAAGCAAATAAATAAAAATCTCTTCTGTAATGAGCCAGCAATGTAGATTTGCACAGATACAGTGGTTGGGTAACAGTGCTGGGGGAAGACAGGAGAGGTAAACACCATTTATGGCTAAGCAGGTAGAAGAGAATGAGTGGGTAGGTGAATTAGGTAAAATTCTTATGGAGTGACCTTACTAAGATTACAGCAATGGTAGGGAGGATTTGTAGTGGATACTGCAGTAATCCACTGAGATCCCCTGTTCAGAGCAGTGCGCCTATCCCCAAGCTACTGGGGCTATTGATTCCTGACAGGTGACATCTAAAACTCACTGGGAATTGCCTTTGCTTCAGGGATCTGCCTCACAAAGGTTATGCACTTTCCCAGCGGGTGACCCACAGCCAATGACGGGCTGAGATGGAAATACAAAGACTTGGAATCCTTTCATTAATTTGGGATACTCTGAAGGACCATTCCAGCTTCAGAGCTCCATGTGAGATAGCCTGAAGTCTT
The DNA here is from genome assembly GCF_009762305.2 of Zalophus californianus. Classification (NCBI taxonomy): domain Eukaryota; kingdom Metazoa; phylum Chordata; class Mammalia; order Carnivora; family Otariidae; genus Zalophus; species Zalophus californianus. The sequence continues at coordinate 103,043,800 of NC_045612.1, read as the reverse complement.
AGTTGCATTGTCGTCATGGGTCAGTGTTTTCGTCCATCTCATTTTGTTTTCCTTCCTTACTGGTGTATTTCCTAAGGGAATATCTCAATAAACTTCCTGCTCTCAGTTATTCATCTCAAATCTCTCTCTCTCTCTCTCTCTCTTTTTTTAAAAGATTTTATTTATTTATTTGACAGAGAAAGACACAGCGAGAGAGGGAACACAAGCAGGGGGAGTGGGAGAGGGAGAAGCAGGTTTCCGGCCGAGCAGGGAGCCCGATGCGGGGCTCGATTCCAGGACCATGGGATCATGACCTGAGCCGAAGGCAGATGCTTAATGACTGAGCCACCCAGGTGCCCCGAGCCTCATAATCCTTAAGCCACAGTAATTGGTTCAGGGGTGGTCAAGTGACTCAGGCAGAAAAACTCAGATGCACTAAGACTTTTGTGAGACATCCAGGGAAGACATTCTCACTTTTTCTAGAGGATGGAAGATCTGGAGTTACAACAGCATCTCATAACTATAGAGGGAACTCATCTAAAGAATGGTAACAACCTGGGGCGCTTGGGTGGCTCAGTCGTTAAGCATCTGCCTTCAGCTCAGGTCATGATCCCAAGGTCCTGGGATCGAGCCCCGCATCAGACTTCCTGCTCAGTGGGGAGCCTGCTTCTCCCTCTGCCCCTCCCCCTGCCTGTGTTATCTCTCTCTCTGTCAAATAAATAAATAAAATCTTAAAAAAAAAAAATGGTAACAACCCAAAGGAAATGAATTGAGAGATGAAGAACGAGAGAGACAGAAAAAAAAGGAAGTAGGCTTGGGGATATCATTTGAACTCCTTATGTGTCTTGATGGGACACCCGGGTGGCTCACTCGGTTGAGAATCCAACTCCTGATTTTGGCTTAGGTCGTGATCTCAGAGTCATGGCATCGGACTCTGTGTTCAGCGTGGAGTTGGCTTGAGATTCTCTCTCTCCGTCTACCTCTGCCCCTTCCCCTGCTCATGCTCGCTTTCTCTCTAAATAAATAAATAAATAAATAAAATCTTTAAAATAATTTTAAAAATTAAAAAAAAATGCCAGCCCTATCCCCTATACCACTCAGTTACATGAACTAATACATTTTCTTTTCTGCATAAGCCTGTTTAAGGTAGATTTTCTGTTGCTTGCAAACAAAAGATTCTAAGCTGATATACCATGAGTGAATAAGAAATAAATAGTTGGAACACTCAAGACCGTGACTGAGATGGGGAAGGCAAATTAACCGAGAATATTTATATTCTGTGTTAATAAAATGAATCCTATCCTTTCTTAATGCTTTCAACGTATAACTTCTGAAGACATAAGTGCTCTAGAAGCATCTGTTAAGTTAAAATGTAATTCTACAAAAGGAAACAAACCTGGAGAACTAAGGTGGCACAGTGATTTTTTACAGAGGCAAGATTTAAACCCCTCCTCAGCAAATGTTAATGATTTATGGATTAATACAGTTTACAAAATATGGTAACTGAGAATCTTCTTTGCTCTTGGGAAGACAGGGCCAACCCCTCAAGACATATAAAGCAGTTTTTTTTTAAAGATTTATTTATTTATTTATTTATTTATTTATTTATTTATTTGATAGAGACATAGCGAGAGAGGGCACACAAGCAGGGAGAGTTGGAGAGGGAGAAGCAGGCTTCCCGCGGAGCAGGGAGCCCGAGGTGGGGCTCAATCCCAGGACCCTGGGACTATGACCTGAGCCAAAGGCAGATGCTTAATAACTAAGCCACCCAGGCACCCCATTTTTTAAAGATTTTATTTATTTACTTGAGAGAGAGAGCACAAGTAGGGGGAGTAGAAGGCAGAGGGAGAGGGAGAAGCAGACTCCCCACTGAGCAGAGAGCCTGACATGGGGCTCCATCCCAGGACCCTGGGATCACAACCTGAGCCGAAGGCAGACGCTTAACCCACTGAGCCACCCAGGTGCCCCATCAAGACATATAAACAATGGCTTCTGTTTTAGCCACTTTCTTTCCTGGATGGTCTTGAGGTCTTTCTGAACCACAGCATTTCCTTTTCATAGTAAACATGTGTAGGGGAGGAATAATTTTATTCTACTCTTCAAGCTTCTTCTTGTTGGCCTAAGAATTAAATTGACATAACACAGAGTTAATAGAAGAAAAGAAGTGAAGTTTAATTAGTGTCCATGGAGGACCAATAATAATATTGAGACCTCAAAAGAATGACCAAGGTAGGCAGTTTTCATACTTTTTTTTAAGGTTTATTTATTTAAGTAATTGCTACACCCGAGGTGGGGCTCGAACTCATGACCCCAAGATCAAGTCACACAATCTTCTAACTGAGCCAGCCAGATACCCCAGTTTTTATGCTTTTTAAACAAAGAAACTATCAATTTGGGAGAAATTGATGGGACAAAGAAAACTTACATTTGGGAGTTTTTTTTTAATTTAATTTTATTATATTCTGTTAGTCACCATACATCACCAGTTTTCGATGCAGTGATCCACAATTCATTGTTTGCGTATAACACCCAGTGCTCCATGCAGAACGTGCCCTCTTTAATACCCATCACCGGGCTAACCCATCCCCCCAGCCTCCTCCGCTCTAAAACCCTCAGTTTGTTTCTCAGAGTCTATAGTCTCTCTTGGAGTTTTAATTAATAAGGAATCCTCAACAGGTTTGGGCTGGGGTGGAAAATCAGTGAAAAAAACCAAGTTTGTTTAGACAGACTTCTTGGCTCTGAATTCCCTAGATCTGGTGATAAGGATGTCGCTTTACCTCCTGTTACAGGGAGGGGAATCTTTCACATGAGAAATTTACTTTCTGCTCTCTGACAACAAAAGTCAGGGTGTTCTTCTTGCCCTGGCTGTTTCTCAAGTAACTTTAATTCATAAAGTAAAAAAAAAACTTTTTAGGTAATCTGTACACCAACAAGGGGCTCGAACTCAGGACTCCGAGATCTAGAGTCACATGCTCTACTGACTGAGCTGGATAGGTGCCCCTTAAGTAACTTTAATTCAAAATAATCAATATGCCAAAGTGGCACATTTAGGGGCATGTGGCCTTGGGTACCACAGATGGACTAGTACAAAGAAACATTTGACAGATGAAAATTGAAATTAAGAGAATTGCCCAAGGTAATAAGTAACTGGACCAGTCAATATGGGACTTTGATCCTCTCTTCCCAAATGTAATAACCTATCTGCCAGAAACAGCAAGTGCCATTTACTCATGTCTTAGGAATTCATTCATTGTTCAACATACATTTACTGAGTCAGATTCTGACGATATAGAGATGAATAAGACAAAGTCCTTGGCTTCAAGGTATTTCTAGTCTATTTGAGAAAAATGTCACATAAACAAATAAGCATAATAGAATGAAGCAAATGAACCTATAGTTTATATCTTTGATGTTCTAGAACCTATGATCTAGAGGAAGTGTTTGGCATAGTGGATTCTGGGAAAAGTTACAAGGAGACAATTACCTGGGGAGAGTGTCCCCAAAGAGGTCATGTGTAAAATTCACAATGAAAATGAGTAAATATGTGTTCAGTTATTATAAATGAAATAATAAATATTCAAAATTAAAGTTTATCATTATTTCAATTTTACCAGGGAGAAATTATGTATAGTTTTTTAAAACTTTTTTTGGTATCTAAAAAGGTCATTTGTTTATTCTCAAATCTCATCCTCCCAATCATAGAGAAGTGATGTCACAAGAATTCTTCTTAAACTTCTCATTCTGTAATCTTCTTTATTTTTTAAAGACTTTATTTATTTATTTGTCAGAGAGAGAGTGTACAAGCAGGGGGAGCAGCAGGCAGAAGGAGAGGGAGAAGCAGGCTCCCCATTGAGCAGGGAGGCGGATGCGGGGCTTGATCCCAGGACTCTGGGAACATGACCTGAGCCGAAGGCAGATGCTTAACTGACTGAGCCACGCATGCATCCCTCATTCTGTAATCTTCTGACCCACCATCATGAGTCTAGAGGTATGGGAGGGAACAGCCGGGAGATGATAAATCAGGGTGCACGAGAGTAGATCCTTGTTATATTGTGATTTATAATAAAAAATACATATTTGGTCTGTGTGCCCATTTCTGGCATAAAGATCCTAAAACCCTTGGAATTCCCAAGTCATAAGAGCTATGAAAGTGCCTTTTGTTATTCATAACAAGCTCCTTTCAACCACACCTGAGTTTGTGTCAACAAGGTAACTTTTGGAAAACCCCTAAGGATAGGAGCTGGTTGCCCAGGGAACCAACCTTGTAATTAAAGGGTTGGAACTTTCAGCCCACCCCCAAACCTCTGGGGAGGGGAGAGGGGCTGCAGATTGAATTAATCACCAATGGCCAATGATCTAATCAACCATGCCTATTTAATGAACCCTCCATAAAAACCCAAAAGGACAGGATTTAGAGAGCCTCTGGGTTGGTGAACATGCGGAGGTGCCATGTGGGTTGCCTTCCAGAGAGATCATAGAAGCTCTATGCTTCTTCCCCCATACTGTGCCCTACACCTATCTTCCATCTGGCTGTTTCTGAGTTATAGCCTTTTATAAAAACCTCATAATCCAGTAAGTAAACTGTTTTCCTAAATTCTGTGAGCTGCTCTAGCAAATTAATTGAGCCTGAGAAGTGGATGATGGGAACCTCTGATCTCCAGCTGGTTGGACAGAAGCTCGGATGACAAGCTGGACCTGTGACTGGTGTCTCAAGGGTGGAAGGGGTAGTCCTGTGGGATTGAGCCCATAACCTGTGGGATCTGCTGCTATTTCCAGGCAGATGGCATCATTGATTAGAACTTAATCATATGATTACATCTAACTCCACATGCCCAAGGAATGGATTGTGGTGGACAGCTAGCAGACTCCACCACAAGAGTGTATGTAAAATCTTTTTGTAGATTTTGCTTACTTATTATATTAAACATTTTCCATATTTCCTCATAGCTTTTATTATTGTAGTAGATTTTATTATTGTTAAAAAATATTTGCTGCCCAGGACACCTGGGTGGCTCAGTCGGTTAAGCATCTGCCTTCAGCTCAGGTCATGATCCTGGGGTCCTGGGATCGAGGCCCGCATCGGGCTGGCTCCTTGCTCAGCGGGGAGCCTGCTTCTCCCTCTGCCCCTCCTGCTTGTGTTTTTTTCTCTCTCTCTGACAAATAAATAAAATCTTAAAAAAAAAAAAAGAAGAAAAGAAGATTGCTCTTATTCCCAAAAGGGGTGTTTGTCTGTAATTAAGTCAGGTTCCAGCAAAAACCCACAAAAACCACTCTAGTATGTTTGACAGAGGGAAAATAAAACAGGAAATTGACTTTACAAATAATGGAGAAGCTGAAAAGCCAATGGTGAATTAACTCAAAGATTGGCAAGAGCAGAAAGATGCCGCCACCCCTAGGGATGGAGGGACACTTGGATATAAGGTAATGTTACCAAAGCTCAGAGACCAGGGCCATCTGAAGAGAACTAGAACCACAGCTAGGTAGGCGTGGCCAGAACTGTCCAGTAGTAGTTTGAGCCATCAAGGGAGGTTTGTTCTAGCAAAGCTGAATCCATGGAAGAGATGCTATAAGAAGCAGAAAGAGAGAGAGAGAAAAGTACTTTGTTTTTCTTGCTCTCTAATCTTCTGCAGATATTGTCCACTGTGCAAAACAACCCAGAAGTCAGAGAATAAAGGAACCTGGGAAATTTGGTTTCCTATGATACAGTATAGAGTAAGAGAAGGGCAGTGAGATATCTGAGAGCAAATCAGGCAGTAATGAATGAGTAAACAACTTTATTAGTCTCCAGCATTACATGTTGTCATCATTATAAATGTTGTTTTGGCAATATTGTTTAGTAGTTGAAGTACTGACTAAAATCAGACATGCCTGGGTTTGAAATCCTGCTCTAAATATTTCCTAATTCTGTGACCTTGGGTGAGTTGCTTAAACTCTTCAAGTCTGAGTTCTTCATATATAAAATGTTGTAAAGATGAAATGATCTAAAACACTTAGCATAGTGCCAAGTGTGAAATAAGTCCTCAATAAGCACTAGCTAATATAATTACTAGGTGCAACATGAAATCTCTAGATTAGTTTAATTTTTCACTCGTTTGATGTCTATATAGGGTCAACATTTTCTAAGTGATTTTCCTTTACCATATATATTTCCTCAAGTATCAGTCAACTGTTCATTCTCTTAACTATAGGGTTTAAGCGTCTTTCTCACAAATTTGAATGACTTTCTTTTTTTTTTAAGATTTTATTTATTTATTTGAGAGAGAGAGAATGAGAGAGAGAGAAAGCACATGGGGGGGGAGGGTCAGAGGGAGAAGCAGACTCCCTGCCGAGCAGGGAGCCCGATGCGGGTACTCGATCCCGGGACTCCAGGATCATGACCTGAGCCGAAGGCAGTCGCTTAACCAACTGAGCCACCCAGGCGCCCTTGAATGACTTTCTTAACATGGTAAAGTTATTAATTCTTTGTCACATTTTACATTTCATATGGCTTGAAGCTACAAAAGTTATCATTCTGACACAAAGCTGAAAAATACTCCATTCCAGGGCGCCTGGGTGGCTCAGTTGGTTAAGCGACTGCCTTCGGCTCAGGTCATGATCCTGGAGTCCTGGGATCGAGTCCCGCATCGGGTTCCCTGCTCGGCAGGGAGTCTGCTTCTCCCTCTGACCCTCCCCTCTCTCATGTGCTCTCTCTCTCATTCTCTCTCTCTCAAATAAATAAATAAAATCTTTGAAAAAAAAAAGAAAAATACTCCATTCTGGGTTTCTAGAACTAGATTATGATACATAATTATCTATTAATAAGTTAATAAGTTTGGCTGTGTGTAACAGATAAATAAAATCTCTTCTGTCAAAGTCTAGGCTAGTATGGTGCTTTCTAGTACCAAGAAACCAGACTCCTTCTATCTTGTTCTGCAGTCTATAGAATGCTGCCACAGCCTCCTGACCCCAGAGGGCTCTCTACCACCTCCATACTCCAACTAACAGGAAGAAGGAGAGGGGTAGACGTGCCTTCTCTTTAAGGGCATCACCTGAAAGTTGCATACCGCATGCCATCTCATGTCCCATTGGCCAGAACTTAGTTTCATGAGCACATCTAATTATAAGGAAGACTGGGAAATGAAGTTCTTATTTTAGGGGGTTACATATTCAGCTCAAAATTCTATTATGATACAAGGGGCAAGTAGATTTGGGGGGAAACTCTTGGCCCCTGTTGTTCAGATTTTCTGGACACACAAACATCTGTGTACCCTTCTTCCCACACCAGAACATACCCATTGCTAAGGGAGAGAACTCCCCGGTATAATCCCATTGCTACCGAAGGGGAGCAGATTATGCCACCGTAAAATAGGCCTCTTTGTCATATTGATCATCTTGAGAGCTAGTTATTTTTAAGAAACTGCAGATAACAGGAGAAGCTCTGAAACCTAGTAGAGGTTACCCTTTTGTAAGAGACATTTACCTTTAGGGGCGCCTGGGCCGCTCAGTGGGTTAAGTGTCTGCCTTTGGCCCAGGTTGTGATCCCAGGGTCCTGGGATTGAGCCCCGCATCTGGCTCCCTACTCAGTGGAGAGCCTGCTTCTTCCTCTCCTTCTGCACCGCCCCCCCCCCCCCCCCCCCGCCCCGTGCTCTCTGTCAAATAAATAAAATCTTTGAAAAAAGAGAGAGAGAGACATTTACCCTTATAAATCTCTGTGAGCATGGTTCCCTCTGTCCCAGGATGAGGAGGATGACTAAAACCAGAAACTCTTTGGTACCTCGGTGGCTCAGATGTTTAAGTGTTTCATTTGACTCAGGTCATGATCCCAGAGTCCTGGGATCGAGCCCCGTGTCGGGCTCCCTGCTCAACGCCTCCTTCTTCCTCCACTTCTCCCTCTGCTCATTCTCTCTCAAATAAAGAAAAAAATCTTTAGGAAAATGAAATAAAACCAGAAACTCTTATCAATGGAGAAGGTAAAGACTTCAATCTGCCTAACAACCTTACCCTCGTTTACTGTTTTCCCTGTCACCTCCCATAAATGGCATCCCCTTTCCCCCAACGTCTTTCTTTTATCTTTATCTGAAGGTATTTAAGGGGGTGGCTTGGGCCATTTCAGGGAGTAACTCAGTCTCCCTGGGTCTCTCCCATGTGTGCAGGAGGTATACATGTTATTAAACTTCTGTTTGTTTTTCTCCCGTTAATCTCTCTTTTATTATAGCGGGGGTCTCAGCCAGGAACCGAGAAGAGTCGAGAGAGAATGATTTTTCCTTTCCTACGCTTGCATGCATTTCAAAGTTCAGGATCTCTGAGGGATGTGTGATATCCCCTCTGTGAGGTTCAAATGTATCTTCTTCTGATCCTGCAATCTGTAAAAAAGACAAGTGATGCGCGCCCTCCACAACCTCACAGTAGAGTAGGAGTGGGGTGATCACGGACGCGGTGCTACTGGAAATTCCAGACCAACGGGGGGCAACCCTCGGCAGCGGTCAGTTCCTGGCGATTATGGAGTCCCACTGGCTTGGAAATGCAAAAGCTCCTTGTCCTCGAACTGGATCAAATTCCTCAGTTAGCCCATCTGATAGCCCTTAGCTCTGCTTCTTTAAAGAAAACCCTTGTCCATTGTCCTCTCTGGCCCTCCAGAAGGTTCATTTCCATTGATTGTTTATGGCCACATTCACCCTGGGCCTCTCTTGGGGATGGGTCCACTTTCACCGTCCGTTCTTTGCTGAGCAGTTTGGGGGCCTCAACATAGCCTGAAGGTGGAGGGGAGCGGAATTTGCCACCCCAAAACACGCCTCTGTGGCTGTAAGGATTATTTGGGACTGATTATTTTTAAGAAACTGCAGACTCGGGAGAAGCTCAGAACACGGAATAGAAGTTGCACTTCTGTGAGAGACATTTACAGGTCTTAGGGGAATCTGCATTTGTAAGGGTGGTTCCCCCCTGGTTCCAGGAAGAGGTGGTTGACTCTAAATCTCTAGAAACTGCCAAGGAGTGAGAAGGCAGGGATTTAAATCTGCATAACAACTACACCCTTGTTTACCGTGCCTGGCCCGGTAGCCTCCCAGAACAGACTCCCCACCCCCAACATATTTTGTCTTTTGCTGAAGCCGGTATTTAAAGTGGTGGCTGGAGCCGTTTCGGGGAGTTACTCACTTTTCCTGGGTCTCTGCCATGTATACAGGAGGTATGTATGTCATTAAACTTGTTTGTCTTTCTCCTATTAAATCTGGGTTTTATTATGGGGGAGGGGGGTCTCAGCCTAGAACCTCAAAGGATAAAGGGAAAACTATTTTTCCTTTCCTGTGCAGGATCTCCTCATCACAGGCATTTGCAAACCTGCCTTTTGGTTTCTTTGGTTTTCAAATTCTCTCTAACATTTAATAAGCTTCTGGTCTGTTTGCTGCTTGTCAATTACATATAGCAGAACCGATCCCAGGGGGTCAGCCTCAGGGCAATAAGAGTCCGTCTGGGCCATGAACTCCTCCCGAGGAAGGAGGCAGGAAGCAGCAGGGCCTAGGGGTTGAAGGGCTCACAGACCCCGGGAACCTGACCGAGATGTGCAACCCCCCAAGACTCTGTCCCATGCCCTGCACCCCTGCGTGCCCTCCTGCCGCTGCTCTAGTTCCGCAGAAAATGGGCAGCTAGTGGTGGCGATTTGTACACCCCCCCCGCCCCCCCACGTCTGACTAGCTCTGGTTGGGTCCATCCCCCTGCAGAATGTTGCTAAAAGAGCAGCAAGATGCAGCAGACACTGTTCAACATTTATAAATGTTTCTTATTTACCCTAATGCTATTCTTCTGCAGCCTGTGAGCTGCTTTCCAAGATCTGGTTGACCTTTGTTAATGCTGTGCCTAGCTGAAATTTCTATTTCCTTAGAAGAAAGCAAAAATGGATGTTGGGACAACTAGCACTCTCTGCCACAAATGCCTATTGATTCAGACAGGTTCTTAATTCCACTCCATAAAGTGAGTCAGCAGCTTGTAGGAGGCATGGGGCCAGTGAAATAGAAAACTGGCTCCCTCAGATAGCCAGCCATATCGTGCAGTGTCCTAGGACTCACTATGAAAAAGGAAACCCAGACAGCCCCAGCCCCCCCACCCCCAAAAATTGCAGCTAAACTTTTGCTAGTTTTGATGTGATGGATATAAATGCTCAAAGATGATGTTATAACTAGCAGTAAGGCTGATTTTCTGGGCCCTGTCAAAAACTTGACTTTCAAAGTCTCATAAAACAGCTACGCAATGACTTTAGAAACTCAAGGTGGGAAAACCCATGTACTGTTAGAATTTTTCATTAGGGTTGTCAGATTAAGTTACTTTTGCAGTTCTTTTATTCTCTTTTAGATACATTGAATGTGGATCTGTAGCTTGTAATATAGTTTAAATACTTCATGATGTTTCCTCCCTTACAGTGTAAAATAAACCTTTACAGAGAATGAAAAATGAATGATTGTCACAAAGAGATTTTTCTTTCTCTTCTCAGCATGTTCATTTTCTCTATATGTCATTTTCTTGATGTTCATTTCATGTAATAAATCTACTCCAGATTCCTTCATCTCTAGCACTAAAGATAGCTTCGTTAGTTTGCACACTGTCAAAATACAAATTAAATCCCAATTTTATTTGAGAATGGAGCCGACGACTATTCTAAACAGAAGTTCCAGAACAAAGTCAAGAGACTTTGAGAAGTTTGTATCATTATAGTTATTTATACTGCTGTGAAATGTAAGGGACTTTGATGTATTTTGTTCACTGCTATATGGCTGGTACCTAGACCAGTAGTTGGCGGACACTCAATAAATATTTATTGGGTTAATAAGTTAATGGATTTTTCTTTTTCATCATCCTAAAATACATTGGGAAACATTTAACCAAAGTCTTTGGAGTAGAATTGGATCTTTTTGATTCCTTACAAGGAGAAGACATGGTGGGATTATATAATTCAGACTATTAAAATTCATGAAATCATTCAGACTGGGTGAGAAGATATTTAACCTCAATTTGATGTCTCTAAATATTCATACCAGGAGAGAGGAGGAGGGGCACAAATTGTGTCCCCCCCCCCCCAACAGGATTCTGTGATACAGTGTCTCAGATGTGTGTCTCTGGTGGGGGATAATAGCTGAGAAGACACTGACCCAAGTGATTGGCAACATAATATTGAAATAAATATTTTCAAGTGCTCTTCATGTAGTCTTCTGGTCTCACAACAAATTTGAGAGTGGTTTCTATTACTCTTCTCATTTTACAAATGTAGAAATTGAGCTTCCAGGATAGAACCTGTCCAAAGTCCCACAGCTGATGATTGGAAGAGCCCCAGCTTCAAGGTCACCTTGGATAAGAAGTCCTGCTTTTGTTCCATTGGCATTCAGCTACTCTGCAGTTCTCTCTGCCCCTCCTTTCTGCAGCCTATCTCCCTTCTTGTTACGGTTATTGTACTAATGTTGTAATGTCATGAGCTCTGAGTTAATAAAGGCTTCTTTTCTGGTGTCCAAAACAATGCATAATATTTGCTGGTTCTTCAAGGAGGAGATAATGATGACTGGAACCAAAGTCCCAGAATTCTCCACAAGCAACTTGTCATATTACAGATTTCTGGGAGAGCTATTTTAGTAGGAGCTCTACTATGGACTGAAGATTTGTGCCCTCCCCCCATTTATATGTTGAAGCCCTATATTTGGAGAGGCTTTTGAGAGGAGGTTGGGTTAGATGAGGTCCTGAGAGTAGGGCCCTCATGATGGGATTAGTGGCTTTATCAGGGCAAGAAGAGAGATAGATCCCTTTTGGTCTCTATGCACTTGCCCCAAGGAAGGGCCATGTGAGGACATAGAATTTGGCCACCTGCAGTCCAACAAGAGCGCTCTCACAAGGAACTGAATTGGCTGGCACCTTGATCTTGGACTTCTCACCAAAATTGTGAGCAAATAAATTTCTGCTGTATAAATCACCTAGCCTACGGAATTTTTCTGTGGCGGCCCAAGCAGGCTAATATACACTCCGTGGTGCTTTGTCCCCCATACCTCCGTGTGGACGTCTTGACCCAGGTGAGGCAAATTACATCACTAATGTTGGGTGAGCACTGGTTTTGCCTAGACTAGAAACTGGCCTCAAGGGCCTTTCCTGTGTTCTTCCTGAGCCTGAATCTAGTTTCCGCTCAGTCTTCTAAGGTGATGGAAGTGGGGATGGGGAGCTTCTTTCTAGCTGAGGGGGCAGTGAGAATAAGAAGGAATGTGGCCTATTTGTCATCAGTTCCCAAAAGAGGCCAAGAATAAGAATCTTAAAAAAGCATCCATTCCAGAGAATCTCTACACATGGCTTGTATAGTCCTCTAACTTCCCAGCTAATCCTGGAAACAGGTCATTGAATTCAGACTTTTCTTCTTTTGTGATGTAGGTTTTTAGTGCTATAACTTTCCCTCTAAGCACTGTTTTAGGTGCATCTTGCAGATTCTAATATGTCATATTTCATTTTCATACAGTTAAAAATACCTTCTAGGGGCGCCTGGGTGGCCCAGATGGTTGGGCGTCTGCCTTCGGCTCAGGTCATGGTCTCAGGGTCCTGGGATCGAGCCCCGCGTTCTCCCTCTCCCTCTACCGTTCCCCCTGCTTGGGCTCTCTTGCTCTCTCTGTCAAATGGATAGATGGAATCTTTAAAAAAAAAAAAACCTTCTAATTTTTCTACATTTCTGCTTTGTCCATGAATTAAAAGTTGTGTCATTTGGGAATTTTCCAGAGATCTTTCTGTTTGATTTCTAATTTAATTCCCATTGTGGTCCTATAACACACTTTGCATGATTTGAATCCTTTTTAATTTATTGAGACTTACTTTCTGGCCCACACTGTGATTTATCTTGGTAGATATTCCACGTATATTTGAAAAGACTGCGTATTCTGCTCTTGGTGGATGGAATATTTAATAGATGTTAATTGGGTCATGTGAATTGATAAGTGCTTACCTCTCCATATACTTGCTGATTTTCTGTTTACTTGTTCTATTAATTATTGAGAGGGGGATATTTAAATATCTGACTAATTATGGTACTCTCTACTTTTCAGTTCTATCAGTTTTTGCTTCAGGTTTTTTTTTTTTTAAGATTTATTCACTTATTTATTTTAGAGAAAGAGAGAGCAGGAGCGGATGGAGGGGCAGAGAGAGAGAGACAATCCTGAGCAGACTTGTGCTGAGCGTTGAGTCAGACATGGGGATCCATCCCACGACTCTGAGACCATGACCTGAGCAGAAATCAAGAGTTGGCTGCTCAACCGACTGAGCCACGCAGGTGCCCCTGCTTCAGGTATTTTAAAGTAGTGTTAATAAGTTCATAAACATTTATGATTGATATACTATGATGAATTGACTGCTCTATCATTAGGAAATGATCCTCTTTATCCCTGGTATTATTTTTTGCTCTGAAATCTAATTTGAATTTGATATTAATATAACCACTCCAGCTTTATTTTGATTAGTGTTAGTATGGTATATAGTTTCCCATGCTTTCACTTTTAACCTGTATGCATTTTTTTAAAAAGATTTATTTATTTTAGAGAGGGGGTAGGGCAGAGGGAGAGGGAGAGAGAGAAGTTCTGTACATATTTAGTTTGTATTTTAAACTTAATGAAATTCGTGTATGTGTTGACACATGTATATATTTCATAAATAAAGGTTATGTATATGTATTGGAGATTGTGATAGAAAATCTTACTACTGATGAGGTAAACAATCAAAAAAGGCATAGAAACTGTGGCTTTAAGGGCAGTGTGAACGAGTGACCAATCCTTTTTTACACGAGAACGGAAATAGGATGGGAGGGAACGACAGGGCCTAGATATCACGCAACTCTAGTTGACTGGCTCCCCTTGGATCATGTAGGTGAATGGTGCTCCCCACAGTTGCGTTAAGCTATGGCTTTTGCCAGAGAATCCATTTGGAGGGAAGAATTAGAGTCACATGTGGAAAAGGCTGAGAGGCACCTCTTTCCAAGAGGACATAAGGCCAAGCAAACTGTCCTAATGCACGTTGTTGCCCATGTAGGTGAGGAAAAATACTTTCACTTCCATTCCTTTTATGTTCTTGGCTGAGGAGCCCCCCCCCACAAAGAAAAGACAGATTAATGGGAAAAAAAGAGAAGTTTAGTAACATGTATATCTCCTGTATACATGGGAGAGACCCAGGAAAACTGAGTAACTCCCCCAAATGACCTAAGCTGCCACCTTAAATATCGTCTCCAGCTGAAGACAAAAGAAGATGGGACTAATGGCTGGCTTAGTTAGTAAAGCATGTGACTTTTGATCTTGGGGTCATGAGTTCAAGCCCCACGTTGTGGGGAGAGTTTACTTAAAAAAGAAAAGATGTTGGGGCATGTTGGGGCATGGAGTCCATTATGGGAGGTTACCAGAAAAGCACAATAAACAAGGTTATGGTTGTTCTACAGATTTTAAGTCCTTGCCTTCTCCATTGATATGTTTCTAGAGATTTAGAGTCATTCTCCCCTCCTCCCCCATCCAGAGAGGGAGACACCCTGACAGATGGAGATTTCCCTTATAAATGTAAATGTCTCTTACAAAAGGGCGACTTCTGGGGGGCCCCAGGCTGGTTCTCTCAGTCGAACATGTGACTCCTGATCGGTGGAACATGTGATTGTCGATCGAGGGGTGGTGAGTTTGATAGCCTCATGTTGGCTGTAGAGATTACTTCAAAATAAAATCTTTTAAAAACAAAACAAAACAAAAGGGCAACTTATCTGTTTTTAGAGATTTCTCTTGTGTCTGAAGCCTCTCAAAAATAATCAGCCCGAAATAATCAGTCTGCCAAAGAGGCTTATTTTGGGATGGCAAATTCTGCTCCCTTTCACCGATGAAGTCCAGAAAGATTGTCCAGTAAAGGGAGATGAGTATGCTGGGTGAAGTACTGGAGGGTGAGGGGACTAGATAGAAAAGATCCAAAAACCTGCACAGGGGTCCCTTTGAGGGCTGTAGCTGAATAGTAAAGCTGCGCATGTGCGGAGTTTACATACATAGTGTGTCCAAAAGTCATGAAGGCAAAAGTTCAAAGTACTGCCTCGGGGCACCTGGGTGGCTCAGTTGGTTGGGTGTCTGCCTTTGGCTCGGGTCTTGATCCCAGGGTCCTGGGATCGAGCCCCGCATCGGGCTCCCTGCTCGGCGGGAAGCCTGCTTCTCCCTCTCCCACTCCCCCTGCTTGTGTTCCTGCTCTCGCTGTGTCTCTCTCTGTCAAATAAATAAATAAAATCTTTAAAAATAATAATAATAAAAAAATAAAACATGCTATTCAAACAGTTTACTCTGGTAGACAAGTACATTCTACTGAAGAATATTGGTAATTATTAAAAGGATAGTTTTAGGGGCGCCTGGGTGGCTCACTCATTAAGCGTCTGCCTTCGGCTCAGGTCATGATCCCAGGGTCCTGGGATCGAGCCCCACATCGGGCTCCCTGCTCCGCGGGAAGCCTGCTTCTCCCTCTCCCACTCCCGCTGCTTGTGTTCCCTCTCTGGCTGTGTCTCTCTCTGTCAAATAAATAAATGAAATCTTAAAAAAAAAAATAAAAGGATAGTTTTAGAGCCACCTGGCTGGCTCAGTCAGTAGAGCATGACTCTTGATCTCAGGGTTGTGAGTTTGAGCCCCACATTGGGTGTAGAGATTACCTTTAAAAAAAAAAGGTAGTTTTAAAGACTAAATGTGTATGTGGACTGCGTAAAGATCACCTCACTCAGTATCGGGCTTTTTGAATTTAATTTGTAAACTTCCAAAAGTAATCTAAAGCCTGATATTTTCCAAATTGTGGCTTGAAGGTGCAAATTTCCTTCAGCCCTTATAGGGAAGTCCTTTTGAATTCATTTCCCTGACATGAGATTCCTCTCCCCAAAGCAATTTTGGAGGGAACATTAAGTGTTTTTAATCAGAGCTGCGTGGGAGCCCATTTAATCACTATGTAATAGAAGACATTAAAGGAACAACATTTTGTGACTTACTGACTGAGAAGTTCATTTAAACTGGGGCTTCTCTTCTCTGGCTTCCAATTTTGGACATGTCCAGCCAAGATTGAATTCAGTATTTCTGTTGGGTAGCTATCCTGCAGCCTACCCCTACCATCCACCCTCCAGCATCTTCAGCCTTCATCCTATAAATAAAAAGTAACATGTTTCGGGTTTTGTCCTTGCAAGTTATAGTTGTCTCTGACAATTCCCTGTCTGTTTGAGAAAAGCCAGAGTGGTGCTGTGTATTTTCAGTCATAGTCTCTCTGGTATCAAATGTCACAGCTGGCTTGCATGAGGTTTATTTATATTATAATAGCATTTCCTTTAGATCTCAAGGGCTCTCTATCTCTAAAATCACTTGTCTACAGGAACTTCGGGGAGAATAACTTGACCTTTTTTAAAAGTAAACTTTCCAATTGAATGGCTCCCTCTGGATCTAGGTTCAGATGGTTCTGTGTGTGTGCACGTGTGACTCATGCTTTTAGGTGAATGTAGATTCAGACTTTTCAAAGTGATAATAGTGTGTCTTGGATTTTCCAAACAGAGATCTTTCATTGATTGTGATGAAGAGTACACAATAAGCATTGTATAATTTATGGAGATTATAATGTATGTTCTTCCCATTCCAAAAAGTCAATTCTTTTTAGTTTAGTTAGTTTAGTTAATAATTCCTTCCCCAAATTCTGTTATATTTATAGGCAGAAACAGGGTGACCAACTGAACTTTCAGTACAAAAACCAGGGAAGGGAGTGCTTGGGAGGCTCAGTCGGTTAGGTGTCCAACTCTTTATCTCGGCTCAGGTCTTGATCTTAGGGTCATGAGTTCAAGCCCCGCATGGGGCTCCATGCTGGCCGTGCAGCCTATTTAAAAACAAACAAACAAACAAACAACCCAGAAAAGTCCCAGGCCAACTGGGATAAGTTGGTCACCCTGGGCAGAAGTGATACACAAGACACTTCCCAACCTGGAGTTTTTCCTAAACCCTGAGTTCACTGAAGAGAAGTGTCCCTAGGGCAAAAGGAAAGTGGAATAACAATGTAAACCTTTTTTCATTTTAATTTCAGCATAGTTGACATATAGTGTTATATTAGTTTCATGTGTACAATATAGTGATTCAATAATTACATACATCGCCCAGGGCTCATCATGACAAGTGCACTCCTTACTCCCCATGACCTGTACCACCAATTCCCCCACCCCATATCGTTGTAAACTTTTAATTAAAGTACAACATGTATGTAATGTACAAATCTTAAGTGCTCTACAAAATTTCACCAAGTGTACACACATGCATAAGTCGTATCCAGATCAAAAAAGAGACTATTTCCAGAATCCTAGAACCCTCCTTAGGCATACTTTCATTAACTAACCCCCTTGAATACCCATGTAAGGTTGGGGAGTAATTTTCCCTCTACCCTTCTGAACTCTTGGCTGAGATCCCACCTGCAATAAAAAACACATTAACAGGAGAAAAACACAAGTTTAATAACATGTATATCTCCTGTATACATGGGAGAGGCCAGGAAAACTGAGTAAAAACTCTCTGAAATGGCCTAAGATATCACCTTAAATAGAAATGTCAGCTAAAGACAAAAGAAAGATGTTGGTGGTTGGGGGAGGCCTGGTATGGAAGGCTACTGGAAAAACACAAATTGTTATACAGATTTAAGTCCTTGCCTTCTCCATTGATAAGTTTCTTGCAATTTAAAGTCATCCTTCCCTTCCTGGTACTGAGAGGGAGACATGCTTGCAAATGGAGATTAACCTTCTAAATGTAAATTTTTCTCACAAAAGGCTGTATTCTACTTTGATTTTAGAGCTTCTTCATGTCTACTTTTTCTCAAAAATATGCCACTTCAAAATAGTTCTTATGCCAAAGAGTCATATTTTAGGGTGGCATATTCCACTATTTCTTCAACTGTTATCCTTACTTAAAATAATTTAGGGGCACCTGGATGGCTCAGTCTGTTAAACATCCAACTTTTGGTTTCAGCTCAGGTCGTGATCTTGTAGGTTGTGAGATTTATCGACCCTGCGTTTGGCTCCACACTCACTGGGGAATCTGATTGAAGATTCTCTCCCTCTGCCCCTCCCCCCATTCCTCAAAGTCCATTCTGGAATAGGATCTTGGCTTTACTTTTAGGTATCCCAGAGGCTTCCAAATGCAAAAGAACCCTCAAAGAGGAATTTAAGCCTCTGCTTCAATGACATGGGCTGTATTTGAAGATTGCAAAAATTTCAGAAACAGTTTTTTAGATAGATCTCATGGTCACTGTACCCAAGCTGTCTTTTTTACCAGAAGTCTCTGCAATAGGAAAGCTCTTCTCAAACAATTGGCCCAAGATGGGGCCCTGTCTTTGACATGAGAAGAGATAAGTAGCATATGCTATCTCAGTTCTAGAGAAAATTAACCTCAGGGGGTGACAACTTTGTTCCTGTTCCAACATATATCAGCATGCCCATCTTGAAAGGTCATCTAGTATCTGAAAAGACCAAGGACTTTGAAGTCAAACATCGTAATATCAAAGAGTGATTTTCAAAAGCTAAAAACAACAGTGCTCATACAAATATAGAATGGATGTATGTCAAAGATTTTATTCAACTCATTAATGAGGGGATCAATAAGATGGTAATGCTGGTTCAAAGAGCATTTTGAGGACTGGCATATTTATAGTCCACTAGGAAAGACAGTTTGAGATAAATTTGCTAAGTTAGAGACAACTGATTAATGTCCAAAGGGCAATGAAACTAACTTTGGGGCTCTATTTTCTAATGGACAGAAGAATTACCATATAACTTCGGAGTCTGAGCCCTTAATTAATAGTAAATGGCAGTTACACACAGATATATATCCCCTAGGTAATTAAATAATCCTTGAGTATCCTGTCAGCATCCCAAGATGACTTTGAAAAGGACATGCAACTGTAGGGGCCAAGGGCAGACCACCCCAAGCTGGGCCACTTTACCATGAAGACTATTCTGAGCTGAAAGCCATCGAGAGACCTTGTGAGCTCAAGAGAAACTTTTGCTCCTCTTTTAACCACATAGAAGAATCTAAATTGGGGATTTTTTCCCTGAATAAGGGTTATTATCAGACAAACTTTATCTGAGTGACCCATCTGTATGGTGGGACAAACATCTAATTACCAAACATCTGCTCTTCCTATTGCCCTGTGAAGTGCATTTCTTTCCTCTGAAGTCCCAGACCCCTATCCCCTTCTCAGTTCAGGATGACATATATACCTTATTTTGCCTGTCTTTGGAATTTCTGTGTTTGTTGGATTCCCTGAACATACACTAGTAAATTTTATTTTCTTCTGTTAATCTGTCTTATGTCAGTTTGATTCTTTTTTTTTTTTAAGATTTTATTTATTTATTGGGCACCTGGGTGGCTCAGTTGGTTGAGCGTCTGCCTTCGGCTCAGGTCATGATCTCAGGGTGCTGGGATCGAGCCCTGCATCGGGCTCCCTGCTCAGAAGGGAGTCTGTTTCTCCCTCTGCCCCTCCCCCTGCTTGTGCTCTTTCTCTCTCTCTCTCTCTGTCTCGTGTGTGCACGCGCGCTGAGATAAATAAAAATAAAATATTTAAAAAAGATATTGTGTATTTGAGAGAGAGAGCACGAGCAGGGGAGGGGCAGAGGGAGAGGGAGAAGCAGACTCCCCGCTGAGCATGGAGCCCGACGTGGGGCTCAGTCCCAGGACCCTGAGATCATGACCTGAGCCGAAATCAAGAGCCAGACGCTTAACCCACTGAGCCCCGCAGGTGCCCTGGAGTTAGGTGCCCTTTACACCCCATGACTGGGATAGAGACTGGAGGGTAGCAGCGTATGGGCCAGGAAATGGACCAAAGCCTGCATCACTGTATCTGAGGGATGGAAGCCTGGAAGGGAAACCAAGTGAAGATGAGCCGAAAATTAAGGAGTAGTCAAAGTTGAAGAAACCAACAGACAGAACCAGGAACGTGTGTCAGCCAAAGGCACACACAAGTTGGGAGGTCACAAAATAAAGCGGGGGGAGAAAGGAGCCAAGAATGAGCATGAACCTGAGTGGGGGAAGGTGGCAGCTTTTGTTCTATCCAGTTCTGCCAATAGCGTGAGATGGCCTCTTTTTGGAGATGAGGGTTACTCTCGGGCAATAAATAGGATAAAGGTTAATGATCATTTATGCCAGGCACCTTGTTTAGTATCTACAGAAACAGGTGCTTAGTAAATGGTGGTGATTATCCTTTTTATCTACTTTTCTGTCAGTGGAGGTTGAAGGTGAGGCAGTTCTCTTTCAAAAGAAGCTACAAGAATTAAAGCCTCTTTGACTCTCTCATTCAGTAGAGAAGGTATTCATACAACCGGTGAAAATGAGGAGGGGCATGTGTTGTATTTGGCAGCTCCCACAAATGAGATGTGCCGGTCGCATTTTCCTTCAAGAAAGAACTTGCTGGTCACCCGCTGGGCGTGCAGTGAGCTGACAGCCTCCAGCTGCTGTGCCTCTGCACAGAGCTCTGGGGCCCTGCTCTCCCCAGGGAAACTCTAGCCAAAGACTGAGCCCAGGGTGGCCAAGGCCTGGCCACTTCTGCTGCACATCAGTGTTCTGGAACAGGCTGTCTGTGCTCAGAGCTCTTTGGCTCTTTTGGAGGCTCCGTCAGATCTGCCCTGTGGTCTGAGGCTCTCCCTGCCCGATTCTTTCTCCTCCTTTTTTTTTTTTTTTTTTTTTTTTACTAGTGTCAGATCTGCAACACAGTCGGAAGGCTTTCTGTTGGCCCTGCTTCCTCTGTCTTCATTTTTCCCACGTGTTAAACTCATCCGAGGGGCCTTTTTCACCCTTCACTCTGCCTTCTTGTTTGCTGCCCAGAGGATTTGAACGGACACAGCCGCTACCCGACGTGGCCTGAGAGAGCAGGAGAAAGGGTGGAGGTCAGTGAGGGTCGCTCACCACCTGTCTGGCCCGGAAGACCCCAGCCTGGGCAGTGTGTAGGGCGCGGAGAATGTGCTGGTTTAATTGCGAAAACATACAGTGGTTATGATTTGGGGAAAGGTTCTCATGGAGGGGAATGCTCAGGCGGTTTGAGAAGTCTGGAGTCTGGGGGGTGGGGGTGGATGCTGGAGGACAGGGAGGAGGAGGCCGCACGGAAGAGAACAATGGAATTGTCTGGTTGCTGTTATGTTCTATCACACCCTACAGAGAGATAATGAAAAACCAAGGTCAGTCAATACACCGGTGAAAACCAGGTGTGAAGGCCACAAGTCCTCTCCCGTAGTTTACAAAGAGGCTCTTATCTTCTGCAGTGGGAGAGCAGAAAAAGCTGAAGGTAAAACTCAAGATTAAATGGTTATATTCATTGGCCTTCAAAGCTGATCGAATGCTTGACTGAGGCAGTCTGTTCCCGCAGGGTCAGAGCCCTGTTGGGGGCAACCCCGGGATGCTGCTGCATGAGACGAGCGTATGTGGGTGGAGGCCCCTGAAGACTGGGCCTCCCAGGGTTCAAGAAACCAAATTAGGGACGGGTTGAAGTCATTTGTGCTCAGCCCCATGACTGCACACCAAAACCGTATGACATTTTTGTACTCGGCTTTCCCAGAAAAGGAAGGCCTAAGTCAACCAGTCAGCACTTGCGTGTCCAGCACAAGTGAGCTGACCGGGCTCCAAGACTTCCCTTAGTTCCAGAGAAGGAAAGTAACCCCGCTTCAACCAATCAGCAAACACCCAGCATAGCTTCCTTTTTCCTACTCATATTGGTCTATAAAACCCTCTTGAGTTGTACAGCTCCTTGGAGCTCCTTTCTCTTGGCTAGATTGGATGCTGCCCAACTCATGGATGGCTAAACAAAGCCACTAAGATTTTTAAAATGTACTCAGTTGAATTTTGTTCTTTAACACCAGGCTCCTTTGAACCCTGAGAGCCTTCAAAGGTGACCCACTCCTCCCTATTAAGAGCCATATTGCTCCCCACCTCCAGTGTAGAAAGATATCGTAGAGTCTTCTCCCCCATGAGGCAACAGCCACACAGCGCACCCCCCCCCAATCCCCCCACCGCCCGCTCAGGATCTGCCCAACTTTATCTCTTGGTTGCCAGGCCGATAACTAGAATCATGCAACAGCATAACGCATCTGGGGATGTGCTGGGCCTGATAAAGGAGGAAAGGGGCCATACCTCAGAGGAGCTCTAAGACCGGTCAGCGTGTGCCAGCAAGAGCTGTGGGAGAAACAGTGGACTGGGTTTTGAGGATAATTGAGTCATAGGCCTGAAAACTATAATTGGATAAGGCAGAGTTTATTGTCTGACTGGCACTCTCTTGGGATACCCTGGCAAGGACCCCGGAGATGGGGTCTGTTAGGGAAGTTTCTAGATGCCTGGAGAAAGTGGTAGCCCAAACTGAGCGAAGTTGAAATGCCCAAATTGTCACAACAGACAATAGAGCAAGGAATTAAGAGTCTGAGAGAGGTGGGCAGACAGGAATGCATATACCACACGAGACCAGATGACTCACCAGTGGATTATGCCGCATGGAAAAATCCAGAGGACACACCATTCACTGGGGCCAACAGAAATGTGCTGGGGAGCCGGATATCAGCCTTACTGAAACATTTAGTGGAGGCTTCCACTGTAAGGTTAAGACAGAGAGACCGTCATGAAGTTTGGCTTGTTGATAGTAAAGGAGATGGTAAAACAGGACTCAGGCAGTGGAGGCCAGATGATGGTGCTTAACTGCCAGAAGCTATGGGAATGCAATTATGACCAGAAAGGATGGAGGAGCCACCAAGGGGCTTTAACTAGGAGGGAATTGTGGGGACAGTTATAAAACTACAGCTCCCTAGGGGCTCAACTATAGCTGCCTAGGAGAAAACCAATGGGCATACAACGATGCTGCTTAATCTACACAGTAGTCCTGAGGCGCCTGGGTGGCTCATTTGGTTAAGTGTCTGACTCTTGGTTTCGGCTCAGGTTATGATCTCAGGGTCATGAGATTGATCGAGCCCTGTGGTGGGCTCTGTTCTCAGCAGGGAGTCTGCTTGAGATTCTCCCCCTCTCCCTCTCCCCGCTCCCTCTCCCTCTCCCCCTTCCCCTGGCTCGTGCACACAGGCTCGTGCTTACACATGTTCTCTCTTTCTCTCTCCCCCAAAAATAAACACACACACACACACACACATACACACACACACACACACACACACACAGTAGTCCTCCCTTATCTGCAGAGGATATGTTCCAAGCCCCCCAGTGGATGCCTGAAACCGTGGATAGTAGATAGTACTGAACCCAGTATATACTATGCTTTTCCCTATACATACGTATCTATGATAAAGTTTAATTTATAACTTAGGTACAGTAAGAGATTAACAACAGTAACAGTAAAATAGAACTATTATACTGTAATAAAAGTTATGTGAATATGGTCTCTGTCTCTCTCTGAAAATATCTTACTGTATTATATTTACCCTTCTTGTGATGATGTGAGATGGTAAGATACGTAGCTGCTGAGATGAAGTGAGGTGAACTGTACAGGCATTGTGACCTGGAGTTTGGCTACTATTGACCTTCTGACAATTCCTAAGAAGGAGGGTCATCTGCTTCCAGACTGTGGTTGACTGCGGGTAACTGAAACTGCAGGAAGGAAGACTGCGGCTAAGTGGGGGGGCTACTGTATAATCAAAAGGAGGCGAAAGTGGACGTGCAGAAGGCTTAGAGTGTTGCTCCAGTAAAAAGTCATGACCCATTGCCCATTTCATTGTCCATGCAGCCAGTTTTCGGTACTGGAATGTATTGAATTAAGAGGTGGCCATGTCTTCAGCTCCCCAGGGGGAAGGAACCTGCCAACACCATGACAGGGTAGACCACCATAATTCCCCCAGTGTTTTCCCAAGGGAACCAGCTGTTGTTTACTCAGGTACCTGTATACTTGGGAAAGGGAGCAGCATTTCCCATCCTCAAATATTCCTCTTCGGTATAAGGATTGATTGGGGATGTTTACTTTTAAGAAACTGCAGACACACAAGAAGCTCTGAAAACTGAGTAGAAGTTACCAGTTTTCGTAGGAGACAGTCCATTTATAAGGGGGAATCTCCTTTTGTAAGGGTGTCTCTTTCCCTGTACCAGGAAGGAAAGAATGACTCTAAATTTCTAGAAACTATCCTTTGGAGAAGACAACGGCTTAAATTTGCATAATAACCACACCCTTGATTACTGGGCCTTTCCTGGTCACCTGCCAAAACTGATCTTCCCCTTCTCCCCAAACATCTTTTGTCTTTGAAGATGGTATTTAAGGGGGTGGTTTGGGCCATATTAGAGAGTTACTCAGTTTTCCTGGGTATCTCCCATATTTTCAAGAGGTATACACGTTATTAAACTTCTTTTTATTTTATTATTTTTTTAGATTTTATTTATTTGTTTGTCAGAGAGAGAGAACGAAAGCACAAGCAGGGGGTGTGGCAGGCAGAGGGAAAAGCAGCCTCCACACTGAGCAAGGAGCCCGTGATGCGGAACTCTGGGATCATGACCTGAGCCAAAGGCAGACACTTAACCAACTGAGCCACCCAGGCATCGCAAACTACTTCTTCTTCTTCTTCTTTTTTTTTTTTAAGATTTTATTTTTAAGTAATATTTTTAAGTAATCTCTGTACCCAACGTGGGGCTCCAAACTCAGCCCCAAGATCAAGAGTTATATACTCTACTGACTGGGCCAGCCAGGTGCTCCCATGTTACTAGACTTCTGTTTTTCTCCCGTGAAACTGTCATTTATTGCAGGGTGGGGGTCTAAGCCAACAACCTAGAAGACTAGAGGGAAAATTATTTTTGCCCATCTACAGTTAGGAAAGGGAAATATGCAGACATTTTGAGGATGATTGGACATAGACTCCAAGTTGGCCTTGATATACGGAGACTCCCAGAGCATCATCAGGCCTCTTGTTAGAGTGGAGACATATGGGGGCCAGAGTCTAGCTTACAATGTCTCTACTTTTTTTATGGACTCACCCATTAGTAATTTTCTAGTCCTTGAATGCATGATTGGGATGGACATACTTGGCGATTGATTTAATCCCCACATTGGTGCTTGGTCTGTGTGTGGGGTGAGAGCCATCACAGTAGGGAAGGCCAAATGGATGAAACACGATCCTTCTTCTACCCTGTATTCCCTCACCCTTTCCCCAGCAGCCAAGGTAGTAACTCAAAAGCAATATTGTATCCTAGGGGATGGTGATTATTTCTACAGTTAAGGACATAAAAAGATCTCATGAATCCCTTAATTTGGTGGTCTGGCCCCTGCAGAAACTGCATGGATCCTGAGAAATGAGCATGGACTGTTGCATGATAGGCCCGTTCATGGTTGCCATGCCAGACATGGTGTCGATGTTAGAACAGATTAACATGGTCTCAGGTACAAGATATGCACCCCTTAATTTGGCAAATGTGTTCTTGTCTTTCCCATATGCACTGACTGTCTTGCCACAAGGCTATGTTACCTTGCCTATCCTCTGTTACCACGTAGTCCAAAGAGATCTGGGCAGTTCCACAGAGTATGGCATTGATTCACTGCATTGGTGACATTATGCTGATTGGGAAGGATGGGAAAGAAAGTGGCTAGTAAGCTGGAGGCCAAGGTAAGATGTGCTTTGCGGTGTATGGGAGACGAACCCTATACCTCAGTGTATGAGAGACAGATAAGCTTCAGTTGCATTGAAGCTAATGTTTTTGAGTTGCTATCACTCGCAGCCAGTCTTAATCATGATACAGGATCATTTGCCCCAAATAATGGTATTTTAGAGTAATTTATCTTTAGAAGTATTTCTGATGATAATTAGATGACAACTAATTGTCTATTGATATTGCTACAAGTTCATGTCAGTAGCGAAAAATACAAATCTTCTATTCTACAATGGGACTTAGAGTGACAGGGTATGGTTCTAGGCTATCCAAGAGGGTTTTGCAAACAGGCAAGACACAAAGCGAGGGGAGAGCAGTAGAATACAGACCTATATCACACCACTTAAAATTATTGACTTGGCTCTCAGGAGGCCATTTGAACAGACTGTATTTCTCACAGTGGTGCTGAGGCAAGGGCCCTAATAAAAAGGAATAATCAGGGGTCCCTGTGGAGATCAGTGAGTTGCCATTCATGTCTGACAGCCACTGGTTAAGGAGTAGTCAATTAAACTAAACTGACATAGGGGCGCCTGGGTGGCTCAGTCGTTGGGCCTTCGGCTCAGGTCATGATCCCGGGGTCCTGGGATCGAGCCCCGCATCGGGCTCCCTGCTCCGCGGGAAGCCTGCTTCTCCCTCTCCCACTCCCCTGCTTGTGTTCCCTCTCTCACCGTGTCTCTCTCTGTCAAATAAATAAAAAAATCTTAAAAAAAAATAAATTAAACTGACATATAACTTGTTATTCTTAACAGATGTTCCCAAAAGTTATGAAAGAGTATCTTAGTAGCCATTCATGCCCATGTAAAATATTGTCTGAACAATCTTATACATAAAATATATCAAATAGGAATGAATATTGAATTTAAATTGAGTGATCAGCAGACCAATAGGTCTGTAGTTTAGTTGGAACTAGAAGATTGCCCATAAAAATAATTTGTTACTACATGAAGAAGCCTTACCAGGAATGTAATTTAAGAAACCTTAATAAAATTATAGGTAGTTGTCCTTGGATTATAAAAGCTGAGTCAAGAAAGTTTTCTGGGGGTCAACTGAAGAAATCTGAGCGTGCTGCTTTAATCTCATTCACCAGATCCAAAATATGGGTTCATTATGCCCTCTATGTCCATTAACGCTTATAGAGGCCTAACCTAGAGCAATCATACAAGGACATGTTTTACTTAACGCAGTTTTTTTACTTAAAACATCTTAAGACATTATTATTTTGCTTAAGCCATTTCTTAGGTAATAAGAAGTTTGTAGTAAAAGTTAAAACTTAAAAAAAAAAGATTTTATTTATTTGCGAGAGAGCACAAGCATGGTGGAGTGGGGGTGGGGCGGTAGAGGCAGAGGAAGAAGCAGACTCCCCACAAGGAGCAAGGAACTTGATGCGGGACTCGATCCCAGGACCCCGGGATCATGACCTGAGCCGAAGGCAGACGCTTAACTGACTGAGCCACCCAGGTGCCCCAAGGGTTAAAACTTCCAAGGTGACCTCTTCTGTATCTCGTTTCACCTGGCACCACACTAACTTGGTTAAGGTTTTGTTTGGTTTTGTTGCATCCCTAAAGTACTTGTCAAACCAGAAACTGGAAGGGTGAGGCCCACATTTACCAAAACCTGGAACATGATTTTGTTTTTCATTGGTCTGTTGTTAGGAACGAAAGGGGATTTGTCACTCAGACACTCAGGGCACTTTCAAGAAACAGCAGGAAATTGCCAGTGGAATAAACAAACCTCTTGCTCTGGATTAGTTTCCTCGACCTTTTAATCTCCCCATCCAATTAGACTAATTAGACTTCAGGACAAGTTACCAGTTGAAGTAAAAGAAAACTGCACACTTTCTACAGAGTTCAAAAGACGTATAATAAAATGTATAGCACCGGCCTCAAGGGTATAGACAATATTTTCCCAAGATTTGTTACATTTCCCTATGACTCAGCAAAATGCAATTTATAATTATAGGTAGTTTGCTGAGAAATTTTACAGTTAAGCAAACACAGTTGTCTTAGGACAACTAGCTTTTAGAGAAATAGCCCAGGCTACCCTCTGTCAGTTGGGACATTTAGGCATTCCAAAGATCCATAAGTAAAGGTTATTGAAACTGGTAAAGACTAAAATAGAAAAAAATAGAATCTGAGTCACACTTAAAGTATAAATTGAGATATATTTTCAGAACGGCAACTTGGCAATATGCTTTGAAGCTTTCAAAGGTGCATTTCTTTTATCTAAGCCTCTCCACTTGAAGGAATTTTTTGTAAGAATATAATCACATAATTGAACAAAGACAATAAAATAACATTTATTACAGTTTAGATTATGACAACAAAATATTAGAAACAATATATGACAATACAAGATTGGTTAAAAATGATACAAATGTATAATGAAATATTATATATTTATATTATAATATAAATATAATATGTATTAAAAATGATACAAATGTATAATGAAATATTCTAAATATATATTCACTAACATAAACAATATTCATGATGCTACTGAAATGAAATAGCATGTAATAAAGTACTATGAAGTCCATGAGCTCAATATTGTTTAAAATCTGAATTTACATATTTGCACATGTATGTGAATAAAAGATGTCTGGCAGTTTGCGGTAGAAAATGTTAACTGACTGTTGCTAGGTGCTAGGAATACTTTATTATGAAGTACTGCAAGCATATAAAGTTCTGAGAAATAAATACCTGCATGTCTGACACTTGGTACATTAACATTTTGCCATATTTGCTTCGGATACATTCTGGGGTTTTTTTGAAGATTTATTTATTTATTTTAGGGAGCCTGTGCCTGCGTGCATGTGGGCGGGGCAGAGGCAGAGGCAGAGAGAGAATCTCTAGCAGACTTCCCGCTTAGCGGGGAGCTGGTTGAGGGGCTCGATCTCACAACCCTGAGATCATGACTTGAGCCCAAATCAAGAGTCAGGTGCTTAACTGACTGAGCCACCCAGGCTCCCCTGCTTCAGATATGTTCTGAGGGATGAAACATTTCAGGAATAGATGAAGCTCTCTGTATTGACCCCTCGAACCCATTCCTTTCCTCTCTCTCCCTCTTTAAGTTCACCACTGTCCCAAATTTGCCAAAATGTTATCTTTAACAGAATGGTAGATTAAATATATATACAAAATAAGAATATTTAACTCCATCTATGTATATACGCAAATAGGATAGGCAGTATATGTATTACATGAATATAATGTATGGTACTGCTTAGATCTTAAAAGGTCTGTAGATGTTATTATAAAGTATGGGTCTTGCAACTTCCTTTTTTTCCATTTATCATGTGTGTTTTTTTTTAAAGATTTTATTTATTTATTTGACAGAGAGAGACACAGCAAGAGAGGGAACACAAGCAGGAGGAGTGGGAGAGGGAGAAGCAGGCTTCCCGCCGAGCAGGGAGCCCGATGCGGGGCTGGATCCCATCGACCTGAGCGGAAGGCAGACGCTTAACGACTGAGCCACCCAGGCGCCCCTATCGTGTGTTTTTAAGAGTTAGACATATCAGGGCACCTGGCTGCCTGAGTCGGTAAAGCATGCAACTCTTGACCTCGGTGTTGTTGACAATGTGGCATTGGCTCTGAAGTTATGTGGTGTTTGGAAAAGAACCAGGGGCGCCTGGGTGGCTCAGTCGGTTAAGTGTCTGCCTTTGGCTCAGGTCATGATCCCAGGGTTCTGGGATTGAGCCCCGTGTTGTGCTGCCTGCTCAGTGGGGAGCCTGCTTCTCCTCTCTCTGCCTGCCACTCCCCCTGCTTGTGCGCTCCCCCCTCCCCCCCCCCGCTCTGTCAAATAAATAAATAAAATCTTAAACAAAAAAAAAGAAAGTCGTTAAAGTGCAACATCACTGATGCCTTGGAAAGGCAGGTATGGTGCTGAACGAGCCTGTGGGTTCAGGGAGACAGGACAGGAAACAGAGGAACAGTAATGTGCCTTCCCTCCTATGGCCTGCATTTGGAGGGATGTCACAAGAAAGAGATATGCCCAGCCAAGATTTGGCCTCTTTTGCAAGCAGGGAGCCCTGAATTCAGGGACTTTGGAGGAATAGAAGAAGCTACAGATTCTTAACTGCAAAGTCAGCACAATCTTGCCAAAGCTGACAGATGCACCATCCATGAACACCGCAGCTCTTATTTTCTTTACCTATTCTTTCTTTTACATCTTTTAATAATGGTTAACCTTACTGACAGGTACCAAACCATTTTTGTGGTGGTTGGAAATGAGATCTCTCTCTTTTTTTTTTTTTAAGATTTTATTTATTTATTTGAGAGAGAGAGAGAACGAGAGATAGAGAACATGAGAGGGAAGAGGGTCAGAGGGAGAAGCAGACTCCCTGCTGAGAAGGGAGTCCGATGTGGGACCCGATCCCGGGACTCCAGGATCATGACCTGAGCCGAAGGCAGTCGCTTAACCAACTGAGCCACCCAGGCGCCCCTCTCTTTTTTTTTTTTTAAGATTTTTTATTTATTTATTTGAGAGAGAGGGAATGAGAGCCAGAGAGCAGGAGAGGGAAGAGGGTCAGAGGGAGAAGCAGACTCCCTGCTGAGCAGGGAGTCCGATGTGGGACTCGATCCCGGGACTCCAGGATCATGACCTGAGCCGAAGGCAGTTGCTTAACCAACTGAGCCACCCAGGCGCCCTGAGATCTCTCTTTTAAAATACTTGGTAGGCAGACAGTCTCACCTCTGCTGTCCTGCCCGCCACTTCCTTGACGTACAGTCAATAAACTTCTATCGCCTTTGTAAAAAAGTAAATAAATAAAAACTAAAATAGTTTTTAAGTTTTATGAGTAAAAAATATATAATCTTTTTTTCTTACATACAACAGGTCATCACCTTTACCAAAATATTAATGATTCCCAAGATTAATGTTGTTTTTTCCCCTTTATTTCTTCCCTTTGGTTTCATTCTCCTGTTGTGGAAAATTTTCCTTTAATATTTATTTTAGGGGTAGTCCGAGAGTCTGTGTTAAACTGTCTCTTGAATGACAGTTTTGCCGGCAGGTTCCTGTCAGACTGTCATTCTGGTGAAGATAATCTGATTTTTGTTTGTTTGTTTTTCTCTTTCATAGCTGTGGCAGAGACCAGCTTCAGGATTAACGACCCAGTTTTCTCTGCTTGGGCACGGAGCAAACTAGACTTTCCAGTCCCCTTGCCGCTAAGCGGAGCCACATGACCAGTAGCTCTTGCCAATGTAATGTGAATTGGGAGTGGTATGTCACTTCTGATAGGAGGCAGTTAAGAGCGGATATATCTTAGCCACACACTCTCTCTTTCCTTATCTTCTGGCTGGATACAGCAGTTCCAGTAGAAGATCACAGAGATCACAAGGACCTAGAAAATAGAAAGAGACTAGATCTTTGGAAGGTCATGTGGAAGG
Organism: Zalophus californianus; assembly: GCF_009762305.2. Taxonomy (NCBI): domain Eukaryota; kingdom Metazoa; phylum Chordata; class Mammalia; order Carnivora; family Otariidae; genus Zalophus; species Zalophus californianus. The sequence goes on along the minus strand of NC_045612.1, from coordinate 103,012,833 downwards.
CTTTTCTTCTTCTCCCCTTCCCTCCAGCATTACTGAGACATAATGGACATACAACATTGTGTAAGTTTGTGTACCATGTGTGGATTTGATACACTTATATTTTTTTAAAGATTTTTATTTATTTATCTGAGAGAGAGAGAGCACACATGAGCAAGGTGGAGGGGCAGAGGCAGAGGGAGAAGCAGACTCCATGCTGAGCAGGGAACCCGATGTGGGGCTCCATCCCAGGACCCTGAGACCATGACCTGAGCCGAAGGCAGACGTTCAGCCCACTGAGCCACCCAGGCGCCCCTCAGTATTGCATTCCATGTGAATCCTCAGTGCTGTCTTCCAAGGAACTGGTCCTTTTGTAAAATGGGTTCAGCTTATTTTGTCCTATTGAGTTTCTTTTCAGTACCTATAGTTTGCTCTCAGAGAGTGTACTTTTCATCTCTAGAAGTTCTATTTGGTTATTTATTTTATCATTCATTTCTCGCTAGGCTCATGTTTTCCTTTAAATACTTGAACATAGTTATAATAGCTCTTTTATTTATCTTTAAAAAGTTTCTGTGTTTTTATCTTTATTTTTAAGGATTCTTTTATCTTTTTTATTTTTATTTTTTAAAAATATTTTATTTATTTATTTATTTGAGAGAGAAGGAGAGTGAGCATGAGTGGGGGACAGAGGCAGAGGGAGAGGGAGAAGCCGACTCCCCACTGAGCGGCGAGCCTGATGTAGGGCTCGATCCCAGGACCCTGAGATCATGACCTGAGCCGAAGGCAGACGCCTAACTGACTGAGCCACCCTGACACTCCAAGGATTCTTTTATCTTTTAATTTTTTTTTAAGTAGCCTTTCTGTCCAACATGGGGCTTGAACTCATGACCCAAAGATCAAGGGTTGCATGCTCTACTGACTGAGCCGGCCAGGCGCCGCATATTGGCTGTTTTAGAGTCCTTTCCACTAAATCCATCATAGCTGTCATTTTTCGATTCTGTTTCTGGTGACTGATTTTTTTCTCCTGGTTATAGATCACATTGTCCTGCTTCTTTGCATGTCTAGTCAGTTTTAAAGGGGTGCTGAACATTGTGATTTTACATTGTGGACTGCTAGGTCTTGTCTTTCTTTAACAAACGTGGGGCATAACTAACCGGAATTAAAATAAAAAATTAAAAAAATCGTTGGGCATTGTCCTGATGGTGACTTAAATTATTTACAGATCATCTTGATCCCTTTGAGGCTTATTTTTAGCTTTATGAGGGTGAATTTAGAATAGCCTTTACTCTAGGGCTAGTTTAGTCTCTTTACCAAAGCATGATCTTCTGAACTCCACAATGAAGGCCTGGACGTTCAACAGGACATTTCTGCAGCTGGTCAGAATTTAAACATCTCACAGTTCTGTGTCATCTCTGGGAATTATTCAGATGACAGCTCTAATTTCTCTTATGCCCAACAGCAGGTATTTTCACCTGTTGCATGTGTAGCTTAATATTCAGCAACAGATTCAGTGGGCCCCTCAGTTTATTTTTGGAGCTATTTCTCTTCACATCCCCCTCTTCGTGGTACTCTGCCCCACAAAGTATCACCACCTAAGTCTTCCTGAGCACTGTCTGTCTCTTTCATTCAACAATACCTCCCGGCTATGGTTGTGATTCTGCACCACAGTCTGCAAATTGCCTCTGGCCAGAACACTGGGGTGATTGTAAGACACACTGATTTGTTTTCCTTTCATGCTTATGGTCCTGCACCGCTGTTGTGCAATGTCCAAAAGCTACTGTCTCACGTATTTGCCACCAGTTTTTAATTGTTCGTGGTGGGAGGGTATGGTGAGCCCCAGTTATTCTACCATGGCTGGAAGTAAAAACCTGTCTTTGAGTCTTTAAAGCAACATTTCCTCATGAAGAGCTTGGCTAGAAAGACAAACACTTGGGGCGCCTGAGTGGTTCAGTCGGTTAAGCATTTGACTCTTGGTTTCGCCTCAGGTCATGATCTCAGGGTCCTGGGATGGAGCCCCGGCATCCAGCTCTTCATTCAGTGGGGGAGTCTGCTTGAGATTCTCTCTCTCGCCCTCGCCTTCTCCCTCTGCCCCTCCCCCTGCTCACGCCCGTGTGCACATGCACTCTCTCCCTCTCTCAAATAAATAAATCTTTTAAAAAAAGGCACTAATCCCATTCATGAGGACTCCTCCCTCATGACCACCTAAGCTCCCCCACCCTTGTAATACCATCGCCTTTGGGGGTTAGGATGTAACATATGAATCTGAGGGGGGGACACATTCAGACCGTAGCAGTTTAATCAGAATGGAGCATTTATTGGCTCCCAGAGTGCCAGGGTGTCCCTGGGCCCCAGGAATACTTGGAACCAGGGTGTGACTGCTAATACTTCTTTTTCTCTCTCTATCTTTTTTTTTTTTTAAAGATTTTATTTATTTATGAGAGAGAGAGAGAATGAGAAAGAGAGAGCACATGAGGGGGGGGGAGGGTCAGAGGGAGAAGCAGACTCCCTGCCGAGCAGGGAGCCCAATGTGGGGACTCAATCCAGGGACTCCAGGATCATGACCTGAGCCGAAGGCAGTCGCCCAACCAACTGAGCCACCCGGGCGCCCTCTCTCTCTGTATCTTATCTTAGCTTTTCTCATTGGTTTTACTAAATTTTCTGTCATTGCAGATCAGTTCTCTTTTTCTCTTTCTCATCCTAATGACTAATGTTAATAAGCTTCTATAATATTCTAATTGCTTTACATGAAAATTTCATTTTATGCTCAAGAAAATTTCATTTTATGCTATGCTCATAAAACTCATTTTATGAGTTAGGTGCTCGTACTAGCCTAATATTTCATTTGTGAGATTGATCATGGATCATGGGTAAGTTACTTAAATTCTCTGGTTCTTATTTTCCTCATTTATGAAATAGAGTTAATGAGAGTATCTACCTCATGAAGTTGTTTTGATGATTAAGCCAGATAATGTAAGTGCAAGATCTAGCCCAGTCCTTGCCCACAGTAAGTGCTCAATAAATATTACTACTTTTGGGCACCTGGGTGGCTCAGTTGGTTAAGCGACTGCCTTCGGCTCAGGTCATGATCCTGGAGTCCCGGGATCGAGTACCCGCATTGGGCTCCCTGCTCAGCAGGGAGTCTGCTTCTCCCTCTGACCCTCCTCCCTCTCGTGCTCTCTATCTCTCATTCTCTCTCTCAAATAAATAAATAAAATCTTTAAAAAAGAAAAAATAAATATTACTACTATTGTTATTATTATAGAGGGTCATCATCAAAGTAAATCAGGTAGATGCAACTAGCCCTTTTCCTTTCCATGCAGTCTCTTTATGGTAACATTTTTTTTTTAAGTTTGCATGTGATTTTATATCAGGGTAAAACTGTACAAAGTAGAAAAATGAAACATAAAATATCAAGCACTGTAAATCCAACCGCCCTAGGGATACCCTGATACATAATCAAGAGTGAGAAAGGTTATAAAAAGCTCCCCCAGAGAGAGTGAGAGAGCACAAGCAGGGGGAACAGCAGAGGGAGAGGGAGAAGCAGGCTCCCCGCCAAGCAGGGAGCCCGATGCAGGCCTCAATCCCAGGACCCTGAGATCATGACCCGAGCCGAAGGCAGACGCTTAACCATCTGAGCCACCCAGGTGCCCCTTTATTTCTGATTTCAGGTTGAATGTCACACATTCTCCTCTTTATTTTAATTCAAGACCATGGACTGTTTGGGCTGACTGTGAGGTGAATATGTTAATCGTGTGGTCAGTGTTTTTTGAGGAAGTCATCTTATAATTGTGTGTGACATAAGAAGAAAAATGAAATCTAAATCTAGTTTTGATACCTAAAAGAAAAATCAGCTGCTATTATAGCTATTGCAGATTTTTGCAAAAGGGAGTCATGCCCTGGAGACAGAAGGTATCTTGTTAAAAGAATATCATGCCCAGAAACTTTGTAAATTCAGATTTTAAGATGATCAACTGTGAACTGCTTTGTTTTTCCTTTTTTTTAACCCTATAAGTTTGAAGAAATACTAAGTTCTAAGGGTATTACTTATTATGAAGACATTAGCTGAAATGTCACCTGATAATTTTTAAAGAGCTTTAGAATTTTCAAAGAGCATTTTTTCCATTTTACTCTTTTTGTGACTTCCTAAATGAAGTAGAACATGAGGACTATACACAACGAAGTAAGAATACAAGATGATGTAGGAGTAATAACTGCCCCAGACCAGGTAGGGGTTCCATTAGGGTGAGGAAGGAGTGGAATTGGGGGGGAAAATGAGGGAGTTAGAGGTAAGTGAGAGTTCCTAAGGGAGCCTTGGGGCCTGGCTGTCACTGTCTGGGATGGGTCTGAGGTGGGAGGAAGTGATGCAAGCCTCTCCTGGGATCTTCGGGTAGAAGAAAGTGTGTCACGCATGTCAAGTGTAGCCAGGAGACTGTAAACCTTTAAGCCTGTCATTTAGCAAGGCACCAGAACAGAGGATACTGATGCTGACGGAGGTCCCCCAGCAGATTACCTGATGTCAGCCTCCCAGGGGCCCGTGTACACCCGCCTGTTGTGAGGAAAGCTGAGTGTTCCTGAACCTCTGAGAGAGTGCTCATGGCCCTGAAGTGCCTGGGGGCAAGATGGAGAAGCGTCAGGATTGTGTCTTGGTCCTCACAGGCCATGATGAGATTATGGACTTGAGCAATGAATGCCAGAACTCAATGACAAAGACCAGATGAGCGAGTTCCAATTAATTCTGGGTAAAAGACAGGACCTCTGTATTTAGAAACCCTGTTCCTATTGAAGCCTGATTTGTAGTAAGTCCCCCAGAAAGAACCTAGCTTATTTCTGAGGACAAGGGGGATGGGAGTACTCAATTACTCAAAAGTGTCTGAGTTTCAATCTGGAAATGGCTGAATTACCTTGGATTGGCAAGATTAAGCTTTATACTGCTGACTGCCTTGGGGGGCTCAATAACTATAGTTAAGGAGGTTACATTTTTTAGATTATTGGAAAGTTTATTTTAGATAAAATATCTTTAAAACACATTATTTAAAGGATTTCTATAGTAATGACTCTTAAACACTGAGAAATTATCTCACAGAATTAATGAGTTTTCTAACTTCCAGTAAAATATTGGCACATTATATTTAGAAGTTATATTTTTACTCATTCAAATTTTGGGACTGTGAATTTCCTGTTACCTTTGTTAGGTCACATATTTCCCTATCTCTCTCTCTCTCTTTTTTTAAGATTTCATTTATTTATTTGATAGACACAGCGAGAGAGGGAACACAAGCAGGGGGAGTGGGAGGGGGAGAAGCGGGCTTCCCGCAGAGCAGGGAGCCGGATGCGGGGCTCTATCCCAGGAGCCCGGGATCACAACCCAAACCGAGGGCAGACTCCCAATGACTGAGCCACCCAGGCGCCCCCATATTTCCCTATCTCATGGAAGGTCTTTTGTGCTTGGAGGGGTTGTAGACAGGACATATTTGTTATCTATCTTCATCTCCATCTTTCTATCTCTGTCTCTATGTCTAGATATCTCTCCCTCCCTCCTTTCTCTCAAGAGGTCTGGGCGTCTCCAAATTAAATCCATCCCTGGTATTCTCAATGAATGAACCAATATATTTTGTTTTTTCTTTTAGCTCATCTGCTCTGGTTCCTGTCATTTGCAACTGAAATTCTGGACTAATTAAAAGAATCTAGTAAACGGGTGCCTGACAGGCTCAGTCAGTAGAACATGCGGCTCTTGATCTCGGGTTTGTAAGTTCGAGCCCCTCGTTGGGTGTAGAGATTACTTAAAAATAAAGTCTTAACATAAGGAATAGCATGGAGGACATTAGGAGAAGGAAGGGAAAAATGAGGGGGTGGGAATCGGAGGGAGAGATGAACCATGAGAGACTATGGACTCTGAGAAACAAACAGGGTTCTAGAGGGGAGGGGGGTGGGGGGATGGGTTAGCCCGGTGATGGGTATCAAGGAGGGCATGTACTGCATGGAGCACTGGGTGTTATATGCAAACAATGAATTGTGGATCACCACATCAAAAACTAATGATGTATTGTATGGTGACTAACATAACAATAAAATTTAAAAAAAAAAAGTCTTAAAAAAATGACTATTTTAAAAAAATCTAACAAAAACATACAAGTCTTTTATGAATCAAACTACAACACTATGTTATATTCTAGAAGAAGACCTGAATAAATGGAGGGATATAGCAAGTGGGCATCCAAGAAGACACTTTTCTATTTGGGAGGGAAACTCTCTTTTGTGTAACATTGGTGGAACCATTGTGAAAAATAAAGGAGGGAAATGCTCCTTCCCATCGTTATCTAGGGAGGGGATGAGTGAGCATATGACCAGGTTCAGCCAACGAATGCCACCCTCCTTGAATCTTGAAGGAGTGATATCAAGATTCAGAAAAGTTTACAAATTACTCATAGGCATGGTGGTCATAAGAATTCAGCATCAGTGGTGTGTGGTGCTGGTGCCAGCATCCACATCCTAACTATGGTGAACACACCATAAGGTGACCCTCGAACGAGTCACACCCTTGGATAATCCCTTCCCTTTGAGTGGCGGTAGAACCTGTGACCAGCTCCTAGCCAATAGAATAATGCAAATGGGAGGAGGTAGTCACTCCCTTGATTTTGTTACATTGAAGAGGTTCTCCTGCTGCCTCGAAGAAGCAGCTGCTGTATGGCGAGAGGGCCACATAGCAAGAAGCTAGGAGGTGGGAGCTGTCCCTTCCAGCAGGAAAACAGAGACCTCAGTCCTACAGCCACAAGGTGCTGAATTCTGCCAACAACCAGGTGATCTTGGACAAGGACCTGGACGCTCAGATGAAATCACAGCCCTGGCCAACACCTTAATCAAAGTCCTGAGCAGAGGAGTCAATTATGCCATGTCTAATCTCCTGACCCAGGGAAAACGTTGGTTAATAAATGTAGGTTGTCTTAGGGTGCTACATTTGTGATAATTTGTTACATAGCAATAGAAATGGGCTAACCACACCCTTCCTATGTTCATTATCTCGCAGCTCTACACTCACTTTTCATTTTTCTCTCGAATACTGCTGGGCTTAAAACCCTGCACACTACATTCCCCAAACTCCCTTATTAGCTGGCTTTCTTTTTTTTTTTTTAAGATTATTTATTTATTTGAGAGAGAGAGAGAGAGAGCGCATGAGCAGGGGGAAGAGCAGAGGGAGAAGGGGAGGGAGAAGCAGACTCCCCGCTGAGCAAGGAGCCCGACCTGGGGCTCAATCCCAGGACCCTGGGGTCATGACCTGAGCTGAAAGCAGACGCTTAATCCACTGAGCCAGGCGACCCAGCTGGCTTTCAGTTAGATTTTGCTGATGGAAAATACCGATTGAAAATTTTAAGGCAGTTGGAGAAGTCTTTTTTCCCATCTTTGGAGGAGGTCTCTGACAAGAGCATCACCAGAGAAAAGAACTGAAGGTAACCGTAGAAAGCTCTGGGCTCCAGCAGCATTAGTGAGAGTGTGGGATACCGGTTTCCTGCTCAGCCGTAGTGCAATTTCAATAGTACTGGCAGCAACGGTGGTGTCTCCAGAAACTCGGTGAGTGCAGGCTCAGGGGCTGCAGCTCGAGGGCAGTAGTACCAGACTGATCTGTAACACTCTGCATAGTTACTGCTTCTCCCTTTTTCTCTGGTCTCCTTTCACATTTTGCTCTTCCAGCACTTCTGACACCCATGTAACCAATTCCTTGTATTAAACTCTCTCTGCTTCAATACCCAGAATGGTTTCTGATTTTTAATTTGGAACACTGACGCAAAAACTCTGGTTCTGCATCTTGCTTTCTGGCCTCTCTTGGTTCTTGCTTTACTTCCAGACCTTGGTTTTCCAAAGGTTTGTGAATTCTATAAGATCTCTAATACCATTTCAGTAAATTCCTTTTGTATTTAAATTAGACAGTCTGTTTCTGTTGCTTGCAACCAAATGTCCCAACTGTCACAGAAATTGCAACATTGTAGAGTATAGTAGTTTTCTGTTGCTGCTCTAAAAAAAATCACTATGACTTTATTTTCATTTCTGTATTTTAAAGGTTTTCCTTTTAATTTTTTCAGTAATCTCTACACCCAACATGGGGCTTGAACTTATGATCCTGAGGTCAGAAGTTGCATGCTCTTCCGACTAAGCCAGCCAGGTGCCCCTAAAATTACTACAACTTTAGGGGCTTAAAACAACATAAATTTATTATCTTATATCTCTACAGCTTAGAAGTTCAACATGGGTGTCAGCTTAGTCATGGGCTAAAATACAGGTGTCAGCGGGGCTGTATTCCATTTTAAAGGCTCCAGGAGAGACCCCATTTCCTGGCCTTTTCCTGCTTCTAGGGGCCACTGCATTCCTTTGCCCATGGTCACCTTCCTTCGTCCTCATAGCCAGCAACATCGCACCTTTCTGACTCCTCTTCCATAATCATATCTCCCTCTGACTCTACCTTTCTGTGTTCCTCTTTGACTTTTAAGGACGCTTATGGTTACATTTGGCCTACCCAGAGAATCCAGAAAATTCTATCTTAAGGTCAGCTGATTAGCAACCTTCATTCCACCTGCAACTTTAATTGCCCTTTGCCATGTAACATAACATATTAAGAGGCTTCAGGCAGTCCCAGCTTACCGCCCGCAGCTGCACAGAGAACTACACCAACTGACCATGATTGAAGACAATAAGGAAAATAAAGACCATTCCTTAGAAAGAGGAAGAGCAACTCTCATTTTTTCCTTGAAGAATGAAGTTGGTGGACTTATAAAAGCACTGAAAATCTTCCAGGAGAAGCATGTGAACCTGTTACATATTGAGTCCCGAAAATCAAAGAGAAGAAACTCAGAATTTGAGATTTTTGTTGACTGTGATATCAACAGAGAACAATTGAATGACATTTTTCATCTGTTGAAGTCCCATACTAACGTTCTCTCTGTGAATCCACCAGACAATTTTACTGTGAAAGAAGATGGTATGGAAACTGTTCCTTGGTTTCCAAAGAAGATTTCTGACCTGGACCATTGTGCCAACAGAGTTCTGATGTATGGTTCTGAACTGGATGCAGATCATCCTGTAAATATTTTTAATAAATCTTTTCATGAAAATAAAAAAAAAAAAAGAGGCTCCAGGCATTAAGACATGGGCTTCTTTTGGGGGACATTAATCTGCCTACCACATAGACCTGTCATTTCCTCCAGAATTAACCTATAAATTTAATGCAACGTTAATTAGAACCTTGATAAGGTGATTCTAAATTTAATGTAGAAGAGATAATGTACAAGAATAACAGAGGTTTTTGAAAACTAGGAATAATGAAGAGCGACTTGCTCTGCCAGACATAAAACAGGTTATAAAGCTAAAATAATAAAAATACTTTGGCATTTGCATCATAGGTGATGGTGTTATGATGGTGTTATGGAAACCAGCAATTCATTGGGTTAAAAGTAAAGCTTTCCTGGGTCATGATCTCAGGGTCCTGGGACAGAGCCCCACGTTGGGCTCACTTGTCAGCAGGAAGTCTGCATGTCCCTTTCCCCCCGTGCCCCCAACCCCCATCGTGCGCTCACGTGAGTGCTCTCTCTCCCTCTCAGGTAAATCAGTAAAGTCTTTAAAAAAAGTAGAGCCCTTCTACATCAAATACAAAATAAAGTCCAGATGAATTAAATATCTAAATGTTACTAAACCTTAGGAAGTACTAGAAGTACACACACACACACACACACACACACACACACACACACACACACACAATCTGAGTGGGGGGGGAATTATTTTGAAAACCCTGGAATCCAAAAAGGAAAATGTAGACATATTTGAATATGTGCAAATTTAACATTTTTGTATGTTGAAATATACCATAAACCAAGATAAAAGATAAGCGACAGGATGGGAGTATATTTTAAATATATATATCAAAGGTTCAATATCCACTTTGTGTGTGTGTGTGTGTGTGTGTGTGTGTGTGTGTGTGTGTGTGTGTGTATAAAAGAAAAACAATCCAGGGGCACCTGGGTGGCTCAGTTGTTAAGCTTCTCACTTCAGCTCAGGTCGTGATCCTTGTTTCCTGGGATCGAGCCCCACATCGGGCTCCCTGCTCAGCGGGAAGCCTGCTTCTCCCTCTCCCACTCCCCCTGCTTGTGTTCTCTCTCTCTCGCTGTGTCTCTCTCTGTCAAATAAATGAATAAACTCTAAAAAAATCCAATTAAAATTGAATACAAGAAATTAATAATTTATTGAAGAGAATTCAATGTGCAATGAACATAAGAACTAATACTTGTTTGAAATCAGAGAAATGTAAATTAAGCAATAACAATCTGTCTCTAATCAGATTAGGAAAAAATTATGTATATCTGGTATTCACTAGAGTGGTGGAAATGGACGCTTATACTCTATTTGGAACAGTATTTTTTTTTTTTGGATAGTAAATTTGGAGGTTTTTTTTTTCTCCTTTTTTTAAGTAGGAGCGTTGAGCCTAATGCAGGCCTTGAACTCCCTTCCCTGAGATCAAGACCTGAGCTGAGACCAAGAGCTGGACACTTAACCAACTGAGCCACACAGGCGCCCCTTTTTATACACTTTGTTGTGGGGGTAGTATTTTTGAAAATTAAAACTATGTCCACATCTATAAATAGAAATGCCCTCATTTATAACACTATATGTGCAATTATATTTGCTGAGGCGCTTTTTTAAAAAGTAGGTGCATAATTATGTTGTTACAGTAAAATATTAAAAACAGCCTAAGTATGGATAAGAGAAGGGTTGAATAAAATATGGTACATGCCCCCTTTGCATAGTTTTAAAAAACGTGGCAGATCTCTATGTTCCGATATGCAAAGATCTCCAAGACATATTGGTAAGTGAAAGAGAAAGTCACAACAAATATATTTAGAATTATCCCATATGTGTAAAACAAAAATCTGTAATAGCTGCATATAAGAAATAATTTATTATAATGCAGAAGAATCTTTTATGTAATAGTGTTTGGAAGAGTACACACCAAATTGATCCTTTCTAAAAAATCTTGTAAGCCTTTGATTCTTTGACTTTTTTTTAAAGGTTTTTATTTTTTTAAAAGATTTCATTTATTTATTTGAAAGAGAGAAAGAAAGTGAGAGAACAGAGCAGGAGTGGAGGGACAGGCAGAGAGAGAAGGAGAAGCAGGCTCCCCACTGTGCTGGGAGCCCGATGCGGGACTCAATCCCAGAACCCCGGGATCATGACCTGAGCCGAAGGCAGACGCCCAACGGACTGAGCCACCCAGGCACCTCTAAGATTTTTATTTTTAAAGTAATCGCTACACCGGACGAGGGGCTCAGACTCACAACTCCAGGATCAAGAGTCGCATGCTCCACCGACTGAACAAGGCAGGCACTCCTTTTTGACTTTTTTTTTTTAATATTTTATTTATTTATTTGACAGAGAGAGACACAGCGAGAGAGGGAACACAAGCAGGGGGAGTGGGAGAGGGAGAAGCAGGCCTCCCTCCGAGAAGGGAGCCGGATGCGGGGCTCGATCCCAGGACCCTGGGACCATGACCCGAGCCGAAGGCAGACGCCCAACCATCTGAGCCACCCAGGTGCCCCTGACTTTTTTTTTTTAAGATTTTATTTATTCATTTGACGGAGACAGTGAGAGAGGGAACACAAGCAGGGGGAGCAGGCTCCCCGCTGAGCAGGGAGCCCGATGTAGGGCTCAATCCCAGGACCCTGGGATCATGACCTGAGCTGAAGACAGACGCTTAACGACTGAGCCACCCAGGCGCCCCCTCTTTGACTTTTTATAATAAACGTGTTGATATATACATATATATAATATATAATATATAATATATATATTTTTTATTTTTTTTAAGATTTTATTTATTTATTTGACAGAGAGAGATACAGTGAGAGAAGGAACATAAGCAGGGGGAGTGGGAGAGGGAGAAGCAGGCTTCCCGCCGAGCAGGGAGCCTGATGTGGGGCTCGATCCCAGGACCCTGGGACCATGACCTGAGCCAAAGGCAGACGCTTAACAACTGAGCCACCCAGGCGCCCCTATATATATATATTTTTTTAAAGTAAACTCTACCCCCAGCGTGGGCCTTGAACTCATGACCCTGAGATCAAGAGTGGCATCATCTACTGACTGAGCCAGCCAGGCACCCCTCTTTGACTTTTTATAATAAGCATATGTTCATATATAACATGCATGATTTAAAAAAATATATAATAAAAGTCTTTTTTACCTGATTAAAGAACAACCCAGTATAGAGAAAACAGATGGGGGGAAAAATGTCCCAAAATTAACAGGATGTTTTGGGACAATAAGATCTTGAGTGCATAGATAATCTTCTTATGCCATTTTTATCTATAGGCATGACAATAAAGAGTGAGAAAAATGTTTAATGATGACTAATTTTCTCTGCTGGGTGGCAGCAGCTAAGTTAGTGAAAGCAAAGAGATACTTGAGGCTTTGAAGTCCAAAGGCCTGTGTTCATACCCTCCTTAGTGTATCTTATTCTCTTTGAATCTGGGCAAATTATTTACCATCTCCAAGCCTTAGTTTTCTCATCTGTAAGATGGGTTGATGATAACACTACGTAATAGGATCTCTTTGAAGGTTAAAAGAGCTAATGTCCATAAATCACGAGGAACATTGTGGGTGCTCCATCACCATTAATTCATTCTTCACATTTTCCAGGCTGCCTTGGAGATGGAGTACCCCTCCATGGTTTTGCGCTGGTCTTCATTTATTTTCCTTAGGCTAACTTGTACTCCTAATGTGTGTGTAATTACAATGACAAGTTAATTTTGTATAATGTTTACCAACATTTTCACATACTATGCTAAGCTACCCACCTTGAATCTTTGTATACAACTGTGTCAGTCTTCTTTTTAGCTTCTTTCCGCTGGGTGCTCCGGAGTAAACAGGGTGGTAAATACACCACCAAGAATGTTTTTGCAATAAGAAAATTCTAGGGCTGCTTCAGTCCCCTCGATTTACAGAGCCAAGAGAGCTTAAGTGTTCTGTTTAAGGGCCATTATACAAGTTAGTTTATGGGGCATCACCAATACCCTAACACTTAGTGGCTTAAAATAACCATTTATTTGGCTCATCATTCCCCCCTTTTTTTATATTTTTAAAGATTTATTTATATATTTGAGAGAGCGAGAGCACGAGAGCTCATGAGTGGAGGGACAGAGGGAGAGAGAATCTCAAACAGACTCTGCCCTGAGTGCGGTTGGCTCCTCATTCTGACGGTAGTTTTTATGATCTGAACCAGGCTCCACTTTTCTTGACGGGGCTGTTACTACTATGTCTGGAACGCTGGCTAGGATGGCTAGCGTAGCTAGAGTCCCTCTTTCCATGGCCTCTTAACGTCCAGTAAACTAGTCCAGGTCTATTCACATAGTGGTGCCAGGTTCCAAAAGTAGCAAGAGGGGAAGTTGCAGTGCCCCTTGGGGCCTAGACTTACAACTCACATGGTGTCACTTTAGTTGCGTTCTTGTAGCCAAAGTGAATCTTGAGAACAACTACGATTTTAAGGGCAGGGAAATAGACTCCACTTTTTGATGGTAGAAGCTGAAACAGGGAAAGGCGAGGGACTGGGGAGATTTTTTGCGATCTACCCGGATACATAGCTAATTAGTGGGTATGCTTTGATGAGAAGTCAAATCTGATGACTCTTGATCCAGCAATTCCTCTTCTGGGAATATATCCAAAGAAAACGAAAACACCATGTTGAAGAGCTATCTGCATCCCCATGTTCACAGCAGCATTATTTATAATAGCCAAGTCATGAAAGCAACCTAAATGTCCCTCAATGAATGAATGGATAAAGAAAATGTGAGATATGTATACATACATAATTCAGCCGTAATAAAGGAAATCCTGACATTTGCCACAGCACAGATGGAACTTGAGGGCATTATGCTAAGTGAAATAAGTCAGACAGAGAAAGAAAAATACTGTATGATCTCACTTACACATGGAATTTTTTTTTTTTTTTAAGCAGGCTTCAGACCCAGCATGGAGCCTAACGTGAAGCTTGAACTCATGACCCCAAGATCAAGACCTGAGCTGAGGTCAAGAGTCGGACACTCAACCAACGGAGCCACCCAGGCGCCCCTATACATGGAAGTTTTTTGAAAAGTTCATAGACAAAGAGATCAGATTTGTTACCAGAGGCAGGTTGTGGGAAATGCAGGGATTGGATGAAGGGGGTCAAAAGGTACAAACTTCCAGTGATAAGATCCGTAAGTACTAGGGATGTAAGCAAACAAACCGACCCCTGATGGTTGAATCCAGACCCACTGCAATCTATTTTTGTAACCAAAAAAACAAAAACCAAAAAACCCTGAAATCTGAATGCATTCTTAATTTGCTTTTGTTCTCTTAATGTCCCTAGAAATGCATGACTTTCAGTCAAAAGACTACACCGGATATATATATTTTTTTCATAAGATCTAATCATGGAGTTAGCTATCTCAGAGAAGTAGAACGACTTCTCAGTGACATTCTTAAAGAATGAGGGTAAAACTTGTCTTCCATAGGCTGAATCTAGGACAAAACTGTTGAAAAAGATGAGGGAGTGAGGACAGTATACATAAGGACTTTTATGTCCCTGAGTCAGTCACGAATGGAAAGTAAAAAACAAAACAAAACAAAACAAAAAACCCCACAATACTTAAAAAAGTCTGCCTCAGGCAATCTCAAAACGTTTGACATTTTGTTTATTGGAAAAATGTAGCTTTTTGTAATTAAAAAAGTTTTGACAACTGAAAGTGACTTTAAGACCTGTTAAAATCAGGTAAGCGAAGCTGCTGCTGATCTCAAAAGTTTTTATCTTAACATTGAGGGGTTGGAGGCTGTGGATTTTGAGCTGTACGTGTGTGTAACAGGTACTGAGGAGGGAAAACGCGTCCCAGTGAAACATTTTTAGATCGAGATGATACCTAGGGCTGCCGAAGCCTATTCGTGTTCTACTTTTATATGGTAACTATAAAAGAAATAAGCCCTGTTAAGGTAGCGTTCTGTTGGAAGCAATCCTTATTTGATTTGTCAACTCTGTCGACAGTATCTTGACTGCCGTGGGCACCTAGTCTCCACTGGCTTGGGACAGCTTACAACAGCAGCGTGAAGGCAAGAAGGGGATTCATTATGCCGGCAGGGTCCTCACCTTACCTCCTGTGTTGTCTAGGTTCAGTGCCGCCCTTGTTCGTGTCCACACTAGGTAGGGGGTGCTGGGATGGTCCAATCATGGCTCCCAGTTCAGTCTAGATACATAGTCTATGCAACAGTAGTTGCTAAGGATAAATGGTCTACCTCCCCAACCGTGTCTGAGTGATGATCAGACGGTAGCTTTACTTTATTTGCGTGGCTCTGCAGTCTGCAGCCTCCTTCACTCCGAGCTCTGCCTGTCCTCTCGCGGCTTCCTGTGCTCTGTCTGCTCTAGGGCCAGGAGAGAGTGTGCCAGCTCTTTTCATGTGAAGGCACTTCCCAGCAAGGGTTCCGAACACGTAAGAAGTCTCTGGAAGGCTCAGTTTCAGGTAGACTTTTGGAAGGAAAGTAACTGACTCCTGTACACTTAAATGATAAAGGACTTTTATTGGAAAGATATAGGGTGTCTCAGCAAAACAGAAAAAAGCTGAACTAGCAAGCCTTAGAAAAGACGGGAACCAGAGACACTCCAGGAAATCAAGGAGCAGGAATTCAGGAGAATCTCTCCACATTCCAGAGCGGGGAGGGGATTGTATCAGTCTGGCTTGTGTCAAATTGGCCAGAACCAGGGTAGGGCATCTTGAGTGACAGTCCAGAGAAACGGTAGGCAGCGTGGGAGGGGGTAATTGCCTAAGGAAGGTTGCGATACTACCCTCTCAATGAGGGGGCAGGGGGCTGCCTCAGTCGGGAGAGTGCAACTTCTTGACCTCAGTGTCATGAGTTCGAGCCCCACGTTGGGTGTAGAGATTACAAAATAACGAACAAACAAACAAGGTGGCAGGATTGCTGGCTGTGCAAAACAGCAGACGTCCTTACCCTTGGAAACGCAGGTGCCATAGTACTTTTGGTCAAGCGCCCTCTTTGGGTGTAGCAGTGTGTGTGTGGGGGGGTGTTTTTTAAACATTCCACCCCTGAAATTCATGGAACTGCTCTGGGTGGCGTTTATTTCGATTTTGGAGACAGCAGGCCTGGCTTTGACGCCCAGTGCTGCCATTTCGTAGCTGTGCAAGCTTGAAATGGTTACATACTTAACCTTTCTGGATCCTGGTTTTCTTATTAGAAAAATGGAAATCCTCAAAATATTTTCATCACAGTGTTAATATAATGACTGAATGAATTAATACGTCGTAATACATTTGGACTAGCGTCTAACATCTAAAAGCTGGATATTCTCAGCTATTATTAGGGAGAGGTAATGCATTGTATTGTCCAAGATCTTTAACTACGGTTTAAAATATTGATTATGCTTACTGAAACTATGAAATGGCCTCCTGGCCTCACAGGTCATAATATTCCTGTTGGATTTTCACTGCATTAGTTTTATTTGCTGCTGTAACTAATTAGCACAAAGTTAGTGCCTTAAATAAACAGATGCATTTCTTGCCCTTTTGAAGGTCAGAGTCTCATTCCTTCTGGAGGAGAGGATCTATTCCTTGCCTTTTCAGTTTCTAGAGGCTGCCTTCATTCCTTGGCTCCAGGCCCCTTCCATCGTCAAAGCTAGCAATCACATCACTCAGACCTCTTCTGTTTTTGGGTATCACATATCCTTCCCTTTTCCTTATAAGGACCTCCTCCCTCTTTCCCTTGTAAGACCCTTAACCATTACCTTGAGCCTGCCTGGATAATACAGGATAATCTCTCCATCTCAAGATTTTTTTTTCTTAAATATTTTATTTTTAAGTAAGCTCTACACCCAACGTGGGGCTCAAACTTACAGCCCGAGATCAAGAGTCACATGCTGTACCCACTGAGCCAGCCAGGCGCCCCTCTCTCTTAAGATCTTTTGACGTAATCAAATCCGCAAAGTTCCTTTTGCTATACAGGTTCTGGGGATTAGGACCTGGACAACTTTGGTTGGGGGGCATTATGCTGCCTACTGCAACCATTAATGAATAGTTGCTGCATTATAAATTGCTAATGAGTTCTTGTCCAGATGGTTAAGCCTGTTCACTGAGGTCAACACAGCTCCTTCGTTGTCTTTGGGTAGTGTTTCGTTAGAATCCAAAATCGAGGGGTCTATTTTTTGAGTGAAAGAACATGTGAATTATTGCAAGATAGACTTCCTCTATCAGATATAGCTTGGCTAGATTTTGAAACGCTATTAAGAAAAGGATCTGCTCCCAAATATAGTATTGGCAAGTTTGACACCTTTGCATTGGGGAAGACCAATCTTTGGGGTTTGGGGTTTGGACCAGGGGAGAGGTTTGTGTATTCTGTGTCATGTTCTAATTTACGGACTCTATAATCTGTATCTTATCTGTGAATGGCTTTGTGTCTACCTCAGGTGCAGTGGTTTTTGATGGGGGGGTGATTTTGCTTCCCTCCTTCACCCAGGGGATATTTGATTGTCAATGACTGAGGGTGGGTGGACATTTGGTGGGTAGAGCGCAGGGATGCTGCTAAACATCCTACAACACGTGGAACGGCCCCCATACCCAGCAAGAAAGAATGATCCCCCCCAAAATACCAATAATGTTGAGGCTGAGAAATCCTGCTTTAGCGAGTATCCCGGTTTTTTCCTTGATTGTTTTTTTCCCCTTGATTATTTGATTCATTGTGAGATAGCACCTTAACAGATTATAGGAAAGGTGGTTTTAGCTAATTGAATTTGGATTTTACCAAACCATGTTTCCTGTCATTAAGCAAGTATAATTTTGCCTGTTAAAACAAATAACCTATCCTTTATGATGATTCTTTTACAAATGTAATGATATAAGACTAAAGAATATTCTGGAAATGAGAGGCAAATTCGTTTTAGACTCCGTGTTTCAGGGTTTGTTTTTTTGTTTTGTAACATTCATGACATTGATTTAAATAAAACATTTATTTTCCTTTCTGTGGGAGGGGAGGGAGCATGACTATAACTGCAAATGTTTTCTCAGTGGAGGGTTCGTGAATCTTCTTTTTTTTATTTAAAGATTTTATTTATTTATTTGACAGAGAGAGACACAGTGAGAGAGGGAACACGAGCGGGGGGAGTGGGAGAGGGAGAAGCAGGCTTCCCGCAGATCAGGGAGCCCGATGCGGGGCTCGACCCCAAGACCATGACCTGAGCCGAAGGCAGATGCTTAACGACTGAGCCACCCAGGCGCCCCGTGAATCTTCTAATGAACTTCCCGATTTCCTGCATCAATCCATCATGTAAGTCCCTGATTTTGTAAAGGCGGCCTAATATTTTGGAGTTTTCTTGTGAGGCTGTAAATTCCGAAATTATTTGGTGTCGATGAGGAAGCAGTGTAAAATGGTCTCTGATCTCTACCTGACCGGAAGACACAGGGCTGTGCAACATCTCTCTCAGAGACCTGAAAAAGAAGAGGGAAGAATGAGCTGTCTTTCCATTAATTGATGAAGGTGATTTTACTCCAGAGCTGTGACTTTCTCCTGGCAGCTGGAGTCCTGCAGCTGGGTGAAAATCAAGCAGTCCCCTGGAGATGGCAGTAGCAGGCAGGGATGGAGATCTTTCGGTAACCGGACACAGCCAGAACCACAGGCTCCTGCTCCGAGCTTGGTCTGTGAGGATAGGCGGCCATGATGGAAGCCTGTGGCTGCGGAGGGCTGACTTTGCTGGTGGCTGTTACAGTGAAATTCCACATTCTCTTTCTCGGGAGTTTAGTTCTCAAGTGCTGCCTTCAGTCCTTTCTGAACAACGTCTTGTGTAAGTGAATGAATACATAAATAACATTCCTGGTGCTGGTTAAGCCGTACCACGTTTGAAACACCATCAAATCACAGGCACCATATTAACAGGCACTATGGTACAAAAGGGGGTAAGGGCGAGTCCTTGGGCTGGAGAGGTTTAAAAACACACAAATCAATTATTTCAGCATAATATGTAACCACCAAGTAACCCAGTGCTGTGAATGCCAGAGGATCAGCTTAACCCAGCCAGAGGGGTCAGAGACTTTCCCGACGAGATGGTACCTGCGCTGAGTTGGAAAGAATAAATAAGAGTTAGCCAGGTGAAGGAAGATGAAAATGTTCCAGGGGCGCACGGATGGCTCAGTTGGTAGAGCATCTGACTCTTGATCTCTGGGTCGGAATTTCCAGCCCCATGTTGAGCCTAGAGATTACTTAAAAAAAGGGGGGGGGAGGGGGCTCCAGGCAGGAGACACAGCATGAATAAGATCTGGGGGTGGGACACATCATGACATTTGCTGTATTACTGGATTGCAACATGGAAGCCAGGGTGACTGGAGAGTTAAGTAGTGGCCAAATCAAGGAAGTACTAAAAAATAAAAACGCTTTGGAATTAAGGATGTTGGCGGTATGCAGCGGACTCATCTGGGGGTCTTGTTTTCAATGGATTTCCTGACTCCATCTGCAGAGATTTCTGCATACCAACTAGTGGACCTCATGTTGGAGTTGAGTTAATCATGTTCCTCAACTTAAAGCACATTTTCATCTCTGCCTGGGCAAAGCTCTTCCCTTTTATGCTTACTTGTTTGTCTCATTATTTACCAATGTTTTCCCCTTTATCCCTGGTCCTCACTCCCATTCCACTTCAACTCGGCTCCCCTCTCTATTCATGGATCTTTATTTGAAAAGAAATAGTGTATTTATTTATTTATGTTTTATTAACATACAATGTGAAATAGTGTATTTAAAAACATGCATTCATGTTAATTTTACATAAGTGGTATTGTGCTCTAAAGCACGTCTCTCACAATTTTTGTCTCTTTGTTTTTCTGCCCTTGTCACATTGCTCTATGGTACATCTAGTTCCTTGCCTTTTTTTTTTTTTTAAGTATGCTTCACACCCAGCGTGGAGTCCAATGCCGGGCTTGAACTCACGACCCTGAGATCAAGACCTGAGCTAAGATCAAGAGTCAGGTGGTTAACTGACTGAGCCACCCAGGTGTCCCTCTAGTTCCTTGCTGCTTTTTTTTTTTTTAAAGATTTTATTTATTTATTTGACACACAGAGAGAGATAGCGAGTGAGAGAGAGAGAGAGGGAGAGAGCACAAGTAGGGGGAGCAGCAGGCAGAGGGAGAAGCAGGCTTCCTGCAGGAGCAGGGAGACCGATGTGGTGCTCGATCCCAGGACCCTGGGATCATGACCTGAGCCAAAGGCAGCGGTTTAACCAACTGAGCCACCCAGGCGCCCCTCTAGTTCTTTGCTTCTAACTGCAGTATGACTGCACGCATTTTGCTTATCCAATGTATCATGGTTGATACATTTTTTTTTTCTTAAGTCCTGCCATGGCAAACAGTTCTTTGATGAGCATTCTCATTCATACCCCTTTATGGATCAGATGAACACCTTTTTGCCCCCAAAAGTCCTGATTCCATGGGTCTGAGGTGTGTCCCTGATAATTTTTTAAAATTAATTTTGAAAAAAGTAATCCCTACACCCAACATGGTGCTCGAATTCACGATCCCGAGATCAAGAGTCGCATGCTCTTCAGACTGAGCCAGCCAGGCACCCCCCGGGGCCCAGATAATTTAAATACAGTTAGGCTGCTATTGCAGTGAAGTGATGTAGTGAGAAGAAAGGAGATAATGGTTCCCTAACTCTGGCCTGCATCAGAATCTTCTGGACGACTTGGAAGACACGGATTGCTGTACTCAGGTCCGACCTTGCACTCGCATGAACCCAAGAAGTAGATGCTTCCTTAAATGTTGCCTAATCCTAGTTCTGGCCCCCGCTGGACTGGACCCCATGCCCAGAGTTCTTGATTGAGTAATCAAGTAGGTATTGGAAGCCGGTCTGAGAATGTGCATCTCTAACAAGTTCCTAGGTGATACTGCTACTGCTGGTCCAGGGACCACACTTTGAGAACCCCTGCTTTAGGACCTTGCTACTCAAAATGTAGCCTGCAGGACCAGCAACATCCAGGTCACCTAAGAGTTCATTCGAAATGCAGAATGTTGAGCCTCACCCCAGATCTACTAAACCAGACTCTACATTTGAGCAAGATCCCCAATAAAGTTTAAGAAGTACTGCTTTGGGAGAGACAGGGAGGGTACATCTTTCTACCAAAGGAATTAATTACAAGGATGCTCCCGAATTTCCCGAAAGCAACCAGGGGATACTTTCCAGGGACGTTAAGGTCTCAGGGTATCTCATCTGGAGGCACACCGTGTCTGTTTGCCTTTTACTTGGGGTGTTAATTTTGATCACTTGGCTAGAGTATGGCCTCATTTTTCTACTATGAAAATATGTTTTGAGAAATTATGTTCACTTCCTGTTTGATGCAGTTACTAGAGAGAGACCGCCCCTGGATAAGGCATGAGGGTCAGCTGGGCTGTCTCCCCCCTCTTTATTTCTGCCCCAGGACAAGGAACAAAAAGGTCGGAAGATCTCTCTCCTTTCAAAGAGTGTATCTTACAGGCCTCCAGGGCTGGGCTGTAGGGTGAGGTCAGTCCGCTCCTCAGATCAGGTAAGCTAAGGCAGCTCACGAGGCAGAGCAGTTCAGAAATAGGAAGATGAAGTCCATCTCCAGCAGAAGGTTGGAAGCTGTGCAGATAATATACTACTTGACATGGCTTAGAATTGTCTTGGACAGAGAATAAAAAGTTAAAATCCCACAGACACAAAGAAGCAAACCTGACTACCGGTGTTCAGAAACTATCTTGTTGGTTTTAAGAGCATCAAAATGATGCCTTGTCCAGAGAAAAGAGCCTTGCCTAACTTTTGTTAAGGATCTAAAACACCACCCTGTCTGAAACGAATATATGTCACTAATGCCTCAATTAAAAAACAAAACCCAGAAAACCACACCACCCTGTTGCATCTCTCCCTTGAGGCCCCTTGCACACGATTACCCAGAGGCTTGAGCAGGGAGTAACAAAGGAGGAACCCCAGGGGAGAGAACACTGTAGATACCAGTTCAGAAACATTATCCATCCCTGCCTCTGACAACATAAACAGATTCTGTGGATGAAATTCCTCAGAACACAATGACTCCCTCCCCTTGAAAAAGATAACACTTGTTTCTTATATAGTTCTGTTAACTCCCCTAGTAGGAGTCAAGTGGAAACATTTCTGTGCAGACTGCTGAGGGTTATTCCTGTTCAGGTTAAGCCCACTAGTTCTGTTCTCTGCCGTGCATGCAGTCTAGGGAGTGCTGAACAACTTCGCCCTCCCTGAACACCGCTCCAAGGAGAGAATATTAGCACCGCCAGCAGGGGAAAGTAGGAGATGCAATGAATAAACTGAACCGCTCTCCATTTTTCTTAGATATGTTGCGTACTTTTATGACTCTGCCCTTGCTCACATTTCCCCACAGCCCGGATTGTATCCTCCCTCTTTGCTCTTCTAATCTCCATCCAGAAGTTTCCCAGGGCCCAGGTGATGCAACTCTCTCTCCCATGAAGCCTTACTGGATTCCTCCCATCCCCATTTACCAACTGGAATCCTCTCCGTGGCTCTTAACAGGTTTCTCTAATAGACAGCCTGTGCCTTTCACTTTTGGGGGAACATTTTTTTTTCTTGTGATAAAATATACATAACATGAAATTTACTCTTTTAACCATTTTTAGGTGTACAATTCAGTGGCATTAAGAGCAGTCACAGCACTGTCCAGTCATCACCATTATCCATTTCCAGAACTTTCTCATCATCCCAAACAGAAAGTCTATACCTGTTAAACAATAACTGCCACCCCCTACCCCTGGTCACCTCTATTCTACTTTCGACCTCTTTGAATTTGCTTATCCTCGAGACTTTGCTAAGTGAAATCATGTAATATTTGGGTGTGTGTGTGTTTTAGTGTGTCTGGCTTATTTCACTTAGTATACTGTATTCAAGTTTCATCCATGTTGTAGCACGTGTCAAAATTTCCTTTTTAAAGCCGAACGATACTCCACTGCATGTGCACATTGAATTTTTATTTGTTTATTTGTTTGTTTATTTATTTAAGTAAGCTTTATGCCCAACGCGGGGCTCGAACTCACGGCCCCAAGATCAGGAGTCGCATGCTCCACCGCCCCTGTGTATATCACATTTTGTTCATCCATTCATCTGTTGATGGACATTTGGGTTGTTTCCGCCTTTTGGCTATTGTGACTAAAGCTGCCATGAACGTGGGTGTGCAAGTATCTGAGTCCCTGCTTTTAATTCTTTGGGGTATGGACTCACAAGTAGGATGGCTGGATCATAGAGTACTTCCATGTTTAAGTTTTTGAGCCAGTGCCCTTCATTTTTCAGTCTACATAGAGGGAAAAAACAAGAGCCCGACTAATAACGTGAGCAGTGTCTGGTTAGAGCTCCCAGCTAAACTCCTGGAATGCTGTCTATTGACAATTCAGTCCAGTCGATCCAATCCAAACTGCTCCTGCTCTGAGCAACGCATCCGCTACAGGCTTGGGGGTTCTGAAAGCATAGGGGCCATTTTGTCATGTCTTGGCAGAGTTATGGAGACCCCCAACCTCTGCTATTTTTCTCCTCTGCCTCTTGGGGAACCTTGCGTTTGTTTTGTGCCCTAAATGGCTCTTCTAGTTTCAGGTGTTGATGATTTGCTCCCCTATTCCCCAGGAGGAGCACAGCACTTTTTATCTCAAGTGGAGAATGCATCCTACCTTCCCCATCTCCAGCCCCCACTGTGTATCTTTCAGCTGCCTCCGAGTAATTGAACATTGGACATTGAGAGTTCTCAAATTGCTCAATAGGTAGCCTTGCTGTGGTCAAGACTGTTGGTGGTCACCAGTCTGGCTCTTCTGTGTGCTGGGCACACAGCTAAACCAAATTTCTCAGCCACCCTTGCATCTGTCTGAGTGGGATGATGTTCCTGAGCTCTGGTCTGTGGAATTTGGGCACAGTGGATGTGTGCCCGTCTAGGCCTAACCTAGAAAACATTCCACATAATGGTCTATCTGTTAACTAGATGGCACCAGAGCTACCAGAGTCACAAAATGAAAGCCTCTGGGTTCCTGAGTCATCATCTGGAGGACAGGGGTCCCGGACGGCTGCTCAGAGAAGAATGCCCGCATAGCACTTTGAGGGAGGAAGAAAAGAAACTTGATTGTGTGAAGCCACGAAGGTGACCTACTCTGATGAATCCATTTGCATTTCCAGTCTTACAACTCTGCTTAATTAAGACCTAGACTAAGACCATGGGAAGCTGTTCTGCATAGCCCTGATCTTGACAATCATATTAACTATCTTCCATCAGTCTTACCCGTGGGTCTCAAATTAGGTGCCATCCTTTGACTCACCGCCCTCCTAGGCTTGGTTTTTATGTTCCTGGTCTTTTTTTTTTTTTTTTTTTCCCCCAGGAGGAGGGAAGGTAACCCTGTCCCAGCTTCTTTGTGAAAAAGTCTTAATCCCAGTGCCAATCCATTCTTGGGCTGCACAATACCCCTCAGAATTCCTCCCAGGGACTTAGGAACCACAAGACATCCAAGAGATTGTGACATTTCCATGAATTGAGTAAGTAGGCATTAAGTACGATCCCATGGAACCTTTTTATTATTCTTTATTTTACAATAATTAGTTGAGCGCCTGCCTATTTTTTTTTTAAGATTTTATTTATTTATTTGACAAAGTGCGACGCAGCGAGAGAGGGAACACAAGCAGGAGGAGCGGGAGAGGGAGAAGCAGGCTTCCCTGTCGAGCAGGGAGCCCGATGAAGGACTCGATCCCAGGACCCTGGGACCATGACCTGAGCCGAAGGCAGACGCTCAACGACAGAGCCACCCAGTCGCCCCCTGCCTATTGTTTTTTTAATCACCACTCGGCCCAAAAGAATTAGCAGGAACTTGAGGGTGGGGATTTTGAATTGCCTTTTCTATCTCTAATAATGTCTAACATGTTACACTGCAGATTTAAGCCCTCACTGTCTGTTGAACTTGATGGAGCAGATAGCAGTTTTATCAACATACCTGTGACCTCACCGATTCAGTCACCTCCTCTAGCCTACCGATACGTGAACTTACAGATAGGATCCACCTGTGTACTCAGGGGAAAAATTTTTTTCTTCTCAACTCTTGCCTAGAACCCAGTCGGAATTTTTCAGTCAACTTTAGTGAGTTATAATTTACACACAATAAAATGCATAGGTATAAAGTATATAGTCTGATGAGTTTTGACAAATATAAACAACCTTAAAAGTTCTACACGGGTAAAGATAAAAAGCATTTCCACTATACCAGAAAGTTTCCTTACTCCCCTTGAGGTCAGTCCGCCTTCACCACTGCCATCCTTGCTGCCCCAAGGAACTAGTGAACTTATTTCTATCACCATAGATTAGTTTTATGTGTTCTAAAACTTCATATAAATGGGAACTCTATAGTATGCGCTCTTTTGTGTCTACCTTCTTTCACTCAACACAATGTTGGTGAGATTCATCCAGGCTAGTGCATGTATCAGCAGTTCATTGCTTTGTAGGCTGAGCAGTAATCCTTTGTATGGACATCCCACAATCTGTGTATGCGTTCATTTGTTCATGGGCATTAGTGTAGTTTCTAGTTTGCAGATATGAAGAAAGCGGCTCCGGCATCTTCTGTCAGTCTTTTTGTGGATAACTCTTTTCCTTTCTCTGGGGCAAATACCTAGGAGCAGAACTGCTGGGCCATACATGAGATGCATGTTTTAACTTTATAAGAAGCTGCCGAACCTTTCCCCCAAATGGTTGTGCCATTTTCTACTACCACAAGCAACGTATGAGAGGTCCACTTCCTCCACCTTCCTGGCATCACTTGGTATTGTGGTTTCTAGTATGAATTTATTTGTAACAAATATTCCATTTTTTTTTAAGATTTATTATTTTAGAGAGGCGGGAGGAGCAGAGGGAGAGGGCGAGAGAGAAACTTAAGCAGACTCTCCACTGAGCACGGAGCCCGACGGGGCTTGATCTCACCACCCCATCATGACCCGAGTTGAAATCAAGAGTCAGATGCTTAACCTGACTGAGCCACCCAGGTGCCCCCAAATATTTCATTTTAGAAGGGGAGAGAGAGAGAGAGAGACAGACTGAGAGGGAGAGAGGCAGAGGAGAGAGAGAGAAAGGGGTTGGGGAGGGAGAGAAGAGATGGGAAGGAGCAGGGAGGGGGGGGAAGAGGCCAAGAGAGGAAAAGAAAAAAAGTACAGTGTCTAAGAAATAGAGTCATAAATACAATCAGGTTTTCCGGTGTCTGCTCTGATCTCTTATCAACTAGACTGCATTGCCTTTCAAGGGAGAAATATGAGGCAGTATTCTTCCTGTTATTGTGGGGGTGGCATGAGCTGGACATTACATAGAGTTTATTCTAGGAAGCCGGTAGTTTTTCAAGTATAATTTGGACGGGAAAAACTGCAATTCTACAAGAATTATTTGCATGTCAGGAACTGGCGATAATTTTGAAGTTCCTGTTCACGTTGTAAAACCTGGCTGTTTTGTACTCGCGGGAGGAGGCATCTTTTTTTCTGTTGTTAATGGTGGAAATGAAGGCGTGAGTCATTGTAGGCACATTCAAACTAATGATCAGCAAAAGAGGCAAAAGCCAGTAGTTACGACAGATAACATGGGGAGAGGAGGACAGCACACACGTTCTTAAACTTCACTTCTACCCAAATAAGCGCAGAGCTGATCTGGCTCAGCAGGAAAATATAATGAGTTGTGATTATGAGGTATGATTCAAAGAACTAATCTTTCTAGCGTAAAAGTGTGATCCTTCTGAGAATGACGAACTTGAATATAGAAAGAAAAAGAGGGATTCTAAGTAGTAAGACCAAAAAGGTGGATTTTAAAAAATTCGTTAGAGGGGCGCCTGGGTGGCTCAGTCGTTAAGCGGCTGCCTTCGGCCCAGGTCATGGTCCCAGGGTCCTGGGATTGAGCCCCGCATCGGGCTCCCTGCTCGGTGGGAGGCCTGCTTCTCCCTCTGCCCCTCCCGCTGCTTGTGTTCCCTCGTTGTGTCTCTCTCTGTCAAATAAATAAAATCTTTAAAAAAATAAATAAAATAAAAAATTCATTAGAAATGACCACCATTATGAATATCAGCTCAGTACTGGAACTGTACTCATTATTGAGACATAATTTAAGGCCACTCTTCTGCTCCCTGATGTGGGATTCTGGATTACTGGTCAAGTGCCCATCAGCTTTGAATGTAGAACACAGTGAATGAGAGAGGTGTCCCTAGCTCTCTCACTTTGGGGTCCTTACTGTGTACTCAGTGGGCAGCGTCTCCCGGGGACAGTTGGTGGGGAGAGAGAGACAACTCCCCACACTTGCATTCAAAGAGACGTTTGTCTCGCTTATCACTTATCAAGTCTTACCCAACACCCTCACAACCACGGGCAAGGCCAGGAGGGTGAGCCACCGCTCCTCCCTTTCCCCACTACCCCACATATGGTTTCTGATCTCTTTTCTCCTAAAAGCTCTCCTTAACTAATTGAATTAAGGTGCCCGATGAATGGAAAGCATATAGTAAATACAAGCTTTCATTCATTCACTCATTCATCATTCATTCATTCATTCATTCATTCATGTACTTAATATTTATTGAGGTCCTGCTGTGGACCAGGTACTGTTCTAGGTGCTGGGCATATACAGTGAATAAAACAAACAAAAATTTCTGCCTTCATACCAGTAGGGGGAGACAGATAATAAAAATAAGTATGTAAATTCTAGAAAGTATTAGAAGGTGATGTATATGGAGAAGAAACAAAGCAGGAGAAAGGGAATGGGAGTGTTGGGGGTAGGGAGAGGCGTGCCCCTGGTATAACAATAATTCATTACTCCTATTGTGTTCAGTGAAGCCATATTTCCTCCAGCCCACAAAGTGGGATTTATGTCACCCCGCCCTAAGCCACCACTACCATGACAACCTAGAACTGTGTCACAATGATTCTAGATGGTCCATCCCCCAGTCCAGAGAAGGAGGTTAAATTGGGATAGCATTGTGTTCTGGGTAGGTAGTGACATCACCGTCACGCATCTCAGAATCGCGGGGGTGTCAGGTGATCGGCCAAGTCCAGGAACTAAGCCTCTGTACGCAGTGCCAATTCTGGTGTGGATCCTGCCCCCACCCTGGGGATGTACAGTGCGTATATTGGCTGATAGCCTGCTTTTTTTCCCCCCCTTTTCATGTAAGTAGTATATCTTTCCTCATGCCTAGAAATATTTTTTATGACACAGTTTGACCCCTGGCATAGTCTTTTCCTTTGTATGCGTTGCGATTTCTGAGCAATTCCATTATTTTAGAACATTTAGTTAGCTTCCAAATTTTCACTGTGATGAAATACTGACACATGTCACTTTGGACATCTTTGTGGTTTTATCCTTAAGCTAACTTGCAAAAGTGGGTTCAGAAGAGATGCAGAGTTTTAACATTTTTTGATGCAAATTACCAATTGCCCATTAGAAATCATGGAGTTAGCCCCATCTCGCCAGCTATGTATGAGAACGTTTATTTTCCTATATTCTTACTGATGCTTGGGGCGTCATCCTTTTTACTTTATTAATTTCAAAGGTGATACTTGATATCTCATTAATGTTTGCAATTGCCCTTTGATTGTGAAGGTTACTGGGATTTGTATGTCTCCTCTTGGAAATTGCTCATCTTTAATTGGAGTGTTTATCTTTCTTATTGATAGCTAAGAGTTCTTTAGATATTAAAGGTCTCAGCTTTTTTCCACTATATATGTTGCAACTACTCTCCCCACTTTTAAAACTGTACTTTAATTTTATTTACAGACTTTCTAAAAGAGATGTATTGATGCTTTGGCACTTAAAGAATCTTAGTTAAATTTATTACAGCGTTTTTCATATGCTTTCTTGATAAGTGCTTTTTGCACTTAATTATGTAAACATCCAAATTATGTAAATATCCAAATTCTCTTCATTTTCTATATTTTTAACATTTAGCTAAATGGTAATATTTGAAGTTGATTTTTTTAAAGATTTTTTTAAAGATTTTATTTATTTATTTGACAGAGAGAGACACAGCAAGAGAGGGAAAACAAGCAGGGGGAGTGGGAGAGGGAGAAGCAGGCTCCCGCAGAGCAGGGAGCCCGATGCAGGACTCGATCCCAGGACCCTGGAATCATGACCTGAGCCGAAGGCAGCCGCTTAAACGACTGAGCCACCCAGGCACCCCTGGAGTTGATTTTTGTATATGGATTGATGTAGGACTCTTCACTTTTTCTCAAATGCTTGTCTGATAAGTCTCAGGACCACCTCTTAAATAATTCATCCTATCCCTACAAATATAAAACACCGAAAATATCACATAGCTACTGTATACTTACTTATAGACACACCTGTGAAACTAAACAATATGAGGTTGCTGTTTTAGAGCCAGAGATAGTAGAATATTGGCAATCCCGTACGACTCAACCTAATACCAACCTGTGGCAAAGTGAAATTTCCATTTTTTTAAAAAGGTGATGTCGAATATTTGAACAATTGAAAAAAAACAAGCTCCGTTATAAAAAAAGATTTCAGATGTGTGTAACGAAGACATTTTAGCTGGCAAGAATAAATGAGGTGAGATGAGGTGAAGTTAGTGAGTGGGGTTGATTCTCAAGCATTTCCTCCCCCCGAAAATAAATGTGAACGCTGCACACTGCATTTTTAAAATATTATATTCTCCCCCCTCCCCCCCATGGACTTTTGGGTCCACTTCACACAGCTGAGTTGGCTTGCTGAGCAGAACTCTCCTTGTAAGATCTTTCCTCCTCTCTGTCTTTTCCCTGCTGGCCTCATTATTAAAAATGTGCTACTGTCAGATATAAATGATGTTTCTCACTAAGTATGTCGATAGCATTTTCCTTTCACTCTGTTTTTCCTCCAAATCTAACAATAAGCCATCTTGACTTAGTGAAAAAAAGATCCCAAGCCTCTCTGACTATTCCCAGGCTCGGGCGTTGGCATGACTGGCAGTCTGAGTGATTGATCCATAACCTTTGGGCACTCAGGCAATTATAAGTTGCCCATAAACTTTGTTGTGCTAGCAGAGCAAATGAAAAACTTGGGGATCTAATTCTGGGTCAGCCAAGCTCTCTTTTCATCATGTCCTATGAGAGAAGCACTGTAACTCTACGCGTGAATTCTTTAGAGAACAATGACAATTATTTATATTTTCTGTTCTCATCATCATGAAACACGATAATGATTACTTTTTTTCTTTTCTGTCAGTGCCCAAAATTGTTTTGCTACTTCTGACCTTCAACATTTCCTTCTACAGCCTTTCCACTAATCTAGGAATAGGGGCAGAGAAAGCCAAGTTTCTGGTGTTCAAAGAAAAATGAAAGTCAGAAATAGCCCTTGTAAATCAAAGTTTCAATATTTCCATTCCCATAATCCTGGGAGTTGTCAATGATTTTTATTTTCACTAATGAGGCAATAACTCAAGAGCTGGTCCTCTTCTGTCAGGAGACAAATATTATGAAACAGAACTGTCATTTGTCTCCGAGCTCTGCTTTATGCAGAGGCGTATGTGTATAAGCTTGTAAGAAAAAGGGCATTTTCTCAGCCAAGCTAGAACGGGCTGTAATAGACTGATTACTAAACGGTTTATCATAAAAATCTCAGTATTGGAAAAGAACATTAAAGGTCAGATGGTTCAAACTCCTGTCTACAAATGTGCTCATTCAAAGCTTAAGGGCCAAGTTAACAAGTTTTCGAAGCTGCTGAACACTATCATCATGTAATCGTACGACTTCTCTCTTCTCAAAATGTTTGATGACACCTGGATTTTCAAATTGATTGTCTTTAGAATTTTGTGACATTGAGAAAAATTGCAGACGTCCTAGACTAGGTTATAATACTCTTAGGAAAATGTCGTTTCTCCAGAAGCATGACTGGTTCACTTTTCTGTTTAGTTTTAGCTGTTATTTGTTGTCTGTAGGAAGAGAACACTGCTCCTAATCTCCTTGGGGTTTATGGTTAAATTACCAGCCCTCCAGGCACCGCACGTCCCTGTTTGCCGTTGGGAGTCCCCGCCCCCGCCCCCGCCCCGCCCTCTTCAGAGACGCTAGGCTTGGTCATGTGACTTCCTTTGGCCAATGGGACATTAGCGGATGGGACACAGGCAGATGATAGTAAAGTGCTTGTGCATTGGGGTCTTGCCTACTCTTTTGCTGCTTTTAGAATCCAGTTTTCATGTAAACAAGCCTGGGCCAGTCAGCTAGAGACTCATGGCCCAGTAAATAGCCAACACCAGCTGCCAACGCGTGAGTGAGGCCGTCTTAGACCATTCAGTCCCGGTTGAACCACCAGATAACTGAAACTACATATGGCAAGGCCCGCAGAAGAACTACATAGCTGAATCCAGCCCCGGTTGCTGACCTACAGAATCTTGAGCAAATTAGATGGCTGTTGTTGTAAGTCAAGTTTTAGGGTGGTTTGTTTTGAAGCAATCAGTAACTGCTGTACTCTAGTGAAGAGTAGACTTCGATTCCCAGGGCACGAGACTTAATGTCTGTATTGCAAACATTTTGCTTTTGATATTTAGTGGGCTAAGAAAGAATAGAGAAAAATGAAGTAATTAAATAATTTTTTGACTACAAGTTATGTTGGGCAAAATTCTCTTTAATTGGCAATACTTTACAAACTCATTGGAGTTAATTTTTAGGTAATTTCTTTAAATATATCTGCCTCTGAAGAAAATTATATATTAACTTCTTATTTCAACTAGCTTGCATACAGTTTTAATTATCTTTTAAAGATTTTATTTATAAATAATCTCTACACCCAATGTAGGGCTCAAACATACAACCCCGAGATCAAGAGTCACATGCTCTACCAACTGAGCCAGCCAGGTGCCCCTACAGTTTTAATTTTAAAAACTCATATTGTTTCTTGATTGATTGATAAATATATTCATTCAGTAGAACAAACATCTATGGAACACCTGCTATGTGCCAAGCGTTAGTTTAGTTATGAATAATATATAGTCTCTAATCTCAAGAAACTCAGGGTGGAGTGGGGATGGGGTAGGGAGAATAATTAACAAACTAGCATAATAATGTGTTTGAAAATTTGGTAGGGTGATAGAACGTTGCCTAGTAAGAAAAATAAATTATTTTTGAAAAAAATGTATAAGAATCCAAATTACCTTTTCATTTATTATTACCCAAGACTTAACTTACAGAGATCACTGATACTGTAGAATATATTTATTTAAGGGATGAGAGTCTATTTTTTTTACTTGATTAATTCACAAATATAATTTATTTTTGTCCTGGTTTTATTTCCCTTCTTAATTTAGTTATTTTTAAAATTGAATTTTACCTGTCCATAGTCGAGAGCAGTCGTTTCTCAAAATGTGGTCTGCAGACCCCTGGGAATCCCATGAGGTCAAAATAATAATACCGAGACTTTATTTGCATTTTTCTTTGTGTTGCAAGTGCATTCATGGTGTAAAAGCAAATGTGGGCAAAACTGCTAACTTCTTAACACAAATTAAGGCACTGACACCAACCTGTACTAATAGACATTATATTCTTATCTCCACATAGTTGCCAAAAAAAGGCAGTTTCACTTGCAATGTCCTTGAATATGCAGTAAAAGTGGTTAATTTTGTTAAATTTCAATCCTCAAACACATATCTTTTTTTTAATGAAATAGATTTTATGCGGCATACCAAAGGATGGTGGTTGTCTCAAGCAAAGGACTTGTGGGATTGTTTGAGCTGTGAACTGAATTCTTTGCTTCGTTCGGGGAGCACCATTTTTACTTGAAAGAATGACTGATAGCGGCACCTGGTGGCTCAGTCAGTTAAGCATTAGACTCTTGATCTCTGCTCAGGTCTCCATCTCAGGGTCGTGAGTTCGAGCCCTGCATTGAACTCCACCCTGGGCGTGGAGACTACTTAATTAAAAAAAACAAACAAACAAAAACGACCGATAGAGACAAACTACAGTGCTTCTGATGCGGGTATTTGGCAGACATTTTCTCAAAAATGAATGAAGAGAGTCTGTCACTATAGGAAACTCAACTGACTGTATTTGTTTCCAGTAAAAACATTAACTCGCCTTCTTGGTTTTGTTGTTGTTGTTGTTGTTTGTTTTTTTTTTAACAGGTCCATGTCTCATGAATGGTAAGGAATTTGTGAGGTACATTAGACCCAAAGACCTCTGGAATTGTTGAAAGACAACTCAGTTTCCATGAGAAACAAAGTACAAGGATTGGTATGCAGTTCTGAGAGTCTTGGAAATCTAAATGTGATTACTTTCACAATCCTCCGATTTGTAACTATGTTTTACAGGTAGTTAAATGCATGATGAATTTACCCACATATTCTGTGTCTTTTCTTGGAGGAATTTCAGTTGTTTAAGGCAGTCAAACTCACATGAGAAGAAATAGATTGCTTACCACTTGCCCTTAACCTATGTCCACTATTTTACTAGGATGCCCATAACTGTAACTGCAGATGACAATTATTCCCACACACCGGGGTGGTTAAAGTATGGGAATAAGTCTTAAGAAAAGAGGCTGAACTATTGGCAGACAAACTTAAAAAACCCCACATATTACATTTGTAAAGTTAGTTTAAAACAGTTTCCTAGTTTAGAACATTTATGGTATTTAAAAAAAATGATGAATTTCCTCATTACATAAATAACACATAGTCATTACAGAAAATTTGGGCAAGAAGAAAAATCACGAAGAAAATGAATAATCTCACTATCCCAAATTAACCACAGTTAATAATTTGGTGGGTTTTCTGCCAGGCTTTTTTCGCATTGGAGCCCGGCAGAGCTGGAAGGGACCTCAGAGATTATCTCGTTCAACCTACTCATTTTACAGATGAAGAGAATCCATTACAGGTTTGACTTTTATTTCTGGGTTTGTTTCAAGTCTTTTCAGCAAGAACAGTCCAGTTTATGATAAGGCAGCCCATCGTGCAGTGCAGATATATTTGGAAGAACCCTGGGTTGTATCATGGGTGCAAGCCATGGCAAAGAGCTAACCCAGACCAAGAGCCTGATAGAACCCAGTTGGCTCCTAAGGCCTTCCTGCTTGGGTCATTGCCCGTGATGATGTGACAGTTGGAGCTGCAGCAGTCATTTTGTGACCTAAGGAGAAAAGCTGAGGAGAAAAAGCTCACACACTGAAGGTGACAGAGTGGAATGAGAGAAAGAATATGGGTCTTTAATGATATAATTGAGCAGCCAGACTAACCCTAGTATTGTCCACCCTCAGATCTCTTGGTGAGAAAAGTAAATACTTCTCTTGTTTCAGTTCTTTAAGTTGGATATTCTGTTACTCATAGCCCCCCAAATCCAAATTCATAAGTCCTGTAAACTTGAACACATTCATGTATTAACTATTCTCTGCCTAGGTGCCTTCATTGATAAAATAGAGATTAATACACACACGCATTTTACAAAATTATACACACTTGTTTGTATTCTCTTTCTGCCCTATAACTTTCTATCATGACATTCTACTGTGTTCTTCAAAATATTTCTAAAAGCACAATCTTTGATGGCTACGGAGATGTTTGTCCTATGTTTCTCTCCAAACGCCCCTATTGTTGGGCATTTACATTGTTGGCAAATGTTCTTTTGTACAAGGAAAGGCTGCGGTGAATCCTCCTTGTACATGAAGTTTTGTACCTTCACTTCTTTTTTGAGAATCAATTTCTAGAACTGGAAATCCTGTGTCACATGTTCAAAGCTTATGATAGCAAAGCCACATCATCTCCCCTCTGTCTTTCACAGACTTAACCTCGCTATTAAAAGTGTACATGAGGAGCACCTGGCTCGCTCAGTCAGGGGAGCATGCGACTCTTGATCTTGGGGTTGTGAGTTCAAGCCCCATGTTGGGCGTAGAGCTCACTTTAAATAAATAAATAAAATTTTAAAAAGTGTACATTAGTATGGAATGTTCTTTTAAATAAGTAATGTGTTTATGTGGTTCTAAATTCAAAACGTGTACACTGAAAAATTTTCCTCCCATTTCTTTTCCCTAGCCACCTGGTTCCTCCCTCTAAGGTTTCCGGGAAAAATTTCCAAATGTGCTCTAAGTGTATATGGGGTCCTGGCAGGAAACAGATGGTACACTCAAATTAATCAATTTAAGGAAAGCGATTCTTTACACAGTAGAGAGGGGTGTTGGGAAGCCCACAGTCACAGCATCGTTTCCTGGAGCTAGTAACAAGGGCTTCCTAGGACTAACATGGGAAGAGGGGAGGAAGTGAACCTGGAGGCAGAAAGGCTGTGTGGAGAGGGCTGGCTTACAGGAGCCTTGACCTTCCGTGGGGATGCAGCTAGCCTGTGGCAACGCCACAGGGAGGTGCTGGGTGAATAACTCCCCTGAGTTCCCTGGTCTCCTGTTGGTGCTCCAGTCTAGTGGATACTGGAGGGCCAGGGATCCGACCCCCAGCACCTCTGTTCATATTAGGAAGCCTGGGGGTTCGTGGCAGCATCTCTTTATTTTCAAGGTTGGTATGCAGAGGATGGCTCACAGCAAGCACTGCCCTTCTCGAGAGTGCATTCCTTATTCCTTTAATAAAGGAAGGGTCCTGTGGCCCCTGCAGAGAAAAGTCAAGGACGGCGGCTCTCCAGTTCTGTTAATCCACTGCCACCTTCTCCACTCTCCCCCCCGACCTTGAGACCTCTTTGTGCTCTGCCAGGCAGTCCCAGCCTGTCTGCCATCAGCCATCATTGTGTCTGCCCGAAGCTTCAAGAACCATCCCAGCAATGTACTAAAACCGGTCCCAGGTGTCCCTGCCAGGAGTTGAACTCTGCGTCACAAGAGAGTGCTTCGGTGACCTGAGGCTCTTTTCCATCTAGCCTTACGATCCATTCCGGGGGTCTGCTCCCATTGGTCCCAGTCAGTTTACCCAGGATTCTTTAGAAAACAGCGCTTCAATCCTAATGCTTTATGGCCAGTGGGGTTTGCCTGTGACTGTCCAGGTTTGAACACTGATCGTCTCCCATCCTGGAAACCCCCTCAGTCCTAAGGCAAAACTGGATGGTATGTCCCCCTAACTGAGAGGTCCAATCCCAGGGCAGCAACCATGAGGGAAAAGGGAAAGCAAGGCAAAGAAGCAGGGAAAGCAAATGCGAGGTGATTCATTAACAAGCCTGGCCAGACCTTCAAGAGAAAAATATAGTTGACTGTTTGGCCATGCGACTTGTCTCCAAACGGGCTTCGCCAGCCACTGCTCCTGGGAACCCGTCTTTTGGAAGGAAAAAGGAAGAGGAAGGTGTCTGCCGACCTCCTGCCTCCTATCTTTCATTGGTCAGAGTTCACCATATGGAGGTTTCAACCCTCTGCAGCTCTGGCCTCTGCCACCTAGTCTTTCGGAAGCCCTGCTAGGGAGGCCACGTCGCGTCGTTCCCCCTGTGAATCTGAGGGGGTGGGGGAGAAACCAGAGTCTCTGTGCTTCTGGTTATGTCAGGCCTCGGGGCGCTGGAGCTGTGGGGTAATGAGAAACAGCAGCTGATCCACGCTCTTTATACTCACTATCACTGCATGGTGATCAAACTCCACAACCATTTGCTCTCACAGAACCTTGCCCTTCACCTACACTGTGTGATCATTTGAATTTTTGCGATGTCACTGAATCCCCAGGGATTCCCGATGTCCCCAGGAAATTCTCTGTGCACTCCTCAAATCTGTGACCCATTGTATCCTAGAATGCTACTTCAGTGCTCTGTGTCTCAGGGCCAAGTCTGGGATCAGTTACTGTACCATTCAGGGGCCCAGTGTAAACCATATCGCACATTTAAATTGGGTAATCGAGGTGAGTTAAGAAAGGGGCCATTTACAAAGGTGGGGGCAGGGTTCAAAGAAGGAATGGTGTCAGCATGAGGGAGCAGAGGGGGGAAAGAATGACCAGAACCAGGGGAGAGTAGCTCTGTGGAAAGGACCACCAGACAGAATTTATGGCCTTTGATAGAAGGATATGGCAACTCATAGTCCAGCCGAAGAAGAGTAAATACTCTGTCCCTACTCTTTTCCCCACCTTCCAATCTCCTGTTAATGCTTCCATTGGCCACACCCAACCTTAAGCCACAAGATCAGATAGTTCCGTTTTGAGGGCACAGAATGGAATATGGGTTGGTAGAGAGTAGACTGGATGGTCAAATGGAAATCTCCAGCCCAACTCTAAATCCTGTGCTTCTTATCGCTGTGTATGAAGATACTGGCCCACGTCTACTGTTTATAATATATAAATACACGGGAAATCTAGGAGAACATCACTATTATTTTATTTTATAACTCCACGATTTCGTAATTCCCGTTGAGATTCCCCAGTTCCATGGAGGCATCCACTGACCAGCCTGCTGGTGGCTGTCACCGCAGAGTTTCATGGATAGTGGTACTTACATTTACTGAGTTTTTAAAGCATATGTATTTCATACACTTCTGTTATATTAAATAAAAAATGATGATATCAAAAACACAAGTACCAATACAGCCCTTTATTCACTTTATGACTGTTCAATCATTTAATACATGCTTATTGAATTGACTGTTGGCAACAAGCAAAAATATAATCAAAGCAAAATTCATGAGTTTGGCATTCTTTTTTTAATTTTTATTTTATAACTTTTATTTTAATTTTTTAAGGATTTTATTTATTCATTTGAGACAGAGAGCAAGAGATTGAGAGAACGAGTGGGGGGAGGGGCAGAGGGAGAAGCAGACACCCTGCAGAGCAGGGAGCCCGATGTGGGACTCGATCCCAGGACCCTTGGGATCCTGACCTGAGCTGAAAGCAGACGCTTAACCGACTGAGCCAACCAGGTGCCCTCTTTTTTTTTTTTAAGATTTTATTTATTTATTTGAGACAGAGAGAGCATGAGCGGGGTAGGGGCAGAGAGGAAGGGAGAAGCTCCCCGCAGGACCCCGGGATCATGACCTGATTCGAAGGCAGACGCTTAACCGACTGAGCCACCCAGGTGCCCCTGGGTATGACAGTCTTGTGGGGAGTTACACATGGCCAGAGAGGAATGCAGGGGCTAATTATGCGGTAAGGAGTTTGTACTTTATTTGTGGTGAAATTTAAAGTCATTGGAGGATTTAAGCAAGGTGGGAATATGATCTGATATATGTTCAATTTTTTTAAAAAGATTTTATTTATTTGAGAGAGAGAGAACAGAAGCAGGGGGAGGGGCAGGCAGAGGGAGAAGCAGGCTCCCCGCTGAGCAGGGAGCCTGATGTGGGGACTCAATCCCTGGACGCTGAGATCATCACCTGAACCGAAACCAAGAGTCGTGTTGGATGTTTTTAAGTGATCATTTTGGCAGCTGGAGAACAGACTAGGGTAGAAAAAGAATGAAAACAGGATCTATTTAGGAGCCTCCTGTAGTAGCTTATAAAAGGAACGGAGGTCTTTTGAACTAATAGGTTAAAATAGGAGGTGGAGAAAAGAGGATGCACACGTGATATATTTGGGCATAGAACTAACACAGATTGCCTAAAGGGTGAGAGAAAGGAAAGAATCGAGGACGGTTTCTATCCTTTAGTCTGGTCTGAATGATGGAGATGCTAGTAACTGATACGAGGAAAGCCGTCGGAAGGGAATGTCGGCTGTCCAGGGTGGGGCATCGAGAGTCTGATTTTGGACATGTTAGTTTGATACCCAGGTGGAGGTCTAGTAGGTAGTTGGCTCTTGAAGCCAGGCGTTCAGAAGATAGGGCAGGGTCAGAGATACAAGTGTGGGAGTCAGGAGTGGACACACGGCGTTGAAAGCTGTGGCACGGGATGAGTTACACAGGAAAGTGGTGTAAAAAAAAGAGAAAAGAAAACCAAGAGGCTCAAACTTTAGAGACTGGGAAGAAGAGGCACAGTCAGCAAGGACACTGAAAAGGGCAAGAGTGGTAGGCCAGAGGAGTTCGGCATTCTCAAAGCAGGTTCGGGAGAGTGGAGCAGACGGGGAAATCCAATGAAAGATTGAGGATATTTAGGAGAAAGGAAGTGGACGTAATGAGTGTACACAATTCTTCCAATAAATTTTATGGCAAACGGAACAAAGAAACCCAGCTATACGATGTTTAATCTTTTCTTTTTTCTCTCTCTATAAATGCAGTGTTTAAAGCATGATACCTTTTGTAACATTTACAAGAATTTTAAAAGCTTAAGAGACATTTTTAAAAAAGCGAAATATTGATAATTTCTTCGTATTTGCCTGGCTGTTCTTCTGGTCTAGGTAACCTAGGCTGAGGTTGGCTCATCCCCAATGGCTTCATTCACGTGTTTGGTTATTGACTCTATGTCATGTGAGGCAGGGGATGACTTGGCCATGTGTCCCTTATTATTCAGTGGGCTAGCCTGGGCTCATTCACACGGTTGTGATTATAGAGCTCCCGAGATGGACACCCAAGTACTTCTCAAGTCTTCTTGACTTACGTCACATCTGCTATTGTTCCATTAACCAAAGCAAGTCACATGGGCAGGCCAAGAGTCAGTCAAGGGCGTGGAGAGAGAGGGGAAATTATTACAGTTCTTTTTGCAAACAATTCCCCACAGCTATTAGTGTATTTCTAATTATGTGAATTCATCCTCTGAGTTTCTCACGTTAGAAACCTCAAAGTTATTTTCTACTCTCTTTTCTTCTCCTAGCGTAAAATGGGAAATTATTTAATTAGTTAAGTAAAAATGTGTTTTGTGGGAAATCATTTTCTCAGTACTTTAATAATCCAAATACTAATATAAACTTTGATTACAGACCCATTACTGTTTTAATTACTTATATTCAGAAACTAGAAAGAAATAACATAATTGGCAGACTGAAATATAAAATTTATTTAAATTCGTCACAACAAAATGTGGCTTAATATCCTAGCAATATGTTTCATTTTATTTGTTTTCCTACAAATATGCAGAGGTAATCACCAATAAGTGGTAATATTTAAATACTTAGAAAAACTATTAAGTGGTACTCCTGGCTTAGGTGATTGTGTATATGCTTCTTATCTGTAGTTGGCAGCAACTGAAATTAAATGGTTTTCCAAATGACTGCATTGTCAGCCCACCTTCTTTCAGCTAAATGACACATTTTGGTCATTGCTGCCTCTCACGGGGGTCCCTTGCACTGGTGTGGAGTACTGACAACCCCATATGGGCACTAAAGCTTCCTATGATCATCGGTTGGTGCAACCCTATAAGGGGCTTTCAATTAATTTATTTAAGTACTTATTTTTTAAATTTCTCCAAAAACTTTTATTTATTTATCCGAAAGAGAGAAAGAGCACACACAAGTGCCAGGGAGCAGCAGAGGGAGAGGGAGAAGCAGACTCCCTACTGAGCGGGGAGCCTGACACGGGGCTTGATCCCAGGACCCTGAGATCATGACTGAGCTGAAGGCAGATGCTTAATTGACTGAGCCACCCAGGTGCCCCTGTTTTTAAAATTTTATTTTAATTCCAGTGTAGTTAACCTACAGTGTTACATTAGTTTCAGGTGTACAGTATAATGACAACACTTCCATATATTTATTACTCGGTGCTCATCATGATAAGTGTACTCTTTAATTCCCATCACCTATTTCACCCATACCCTGCTCACCCCCCCTCTGGTAACCATCTGTTTGTTCTGTAGAGTTAGGAGTCCGCTTTTTGGTTTGTCTCTTTTTTCCCCCTTTGTTCATTCGTTTTGCTTCTTAAATTCCACATATGAATGAAATCATATGGTATTTGTCTTTCTCTGACTGGTTTATTTCACTTAGCATTATAACTCTCTAGCTCCATCCATGTGGCAAAAATTTCATTCTTTTTGATGGCTGAGTAATATTCCATTACACACACACACACACACACACACACACACACACACACCCTCACATCTTCTTTATCCATTCCTCTATTGATGGACACTTGGGCTGCTTCCATAATGTGGCTATTATAAGTAATGGTGCAATAAAAATAGGGGTGCATATATCCCTTTGAATTGGTGCTTTCCTATTCTTTGGGTAAATACCCAGTAGTGCAATTGCTGGAGCATAGGGTAGTTCTGTTTTTACCTTTGAGGAACCTCCATACTGTTCTCCACAGTGGCTGCCCCAGTTTGCATTCCCACCGACAGTGTAGGAGAGTTCCCCTTTCTCTGCATCCTCACCGACACTTGTTTCTTGTGTTGTTGATTTTAGCCATTCCGACAGGTATGAGGTGATATCTCATTGTAGTTTTGATTTGTATTTCCCTGATGATGAGTGATGTTGAGCATCTTTTCATGTGTCTGTTGGCCATCTGGTTGTCTTCTTTGGAGAAATGTCTGTTCACGTCTTCTGTATAAGGGGCGTTTTAGAAAACACTGCATAGGGACTCTTTCCTACCAGGAGGGGTGCACCAGGATACAAGCATGGCATTGTAGAGGCATATTGTTGGTTTCCACTCAAATTAGCTTTGTAACAATTCTGGGCTTCAGTTTATTCACCTGGAAAAACAGGAGATTACCTTTATGGTCAACCTGTGGCTCTCTGAGTCCATGTGGGCTCTGCTGGTGCAGTGGAATCAGCACTCTATTAACCATACAAACAGAGAAGGGGCCCCGAACACCCCCAGTTCTGGTTAATATGGGAGGCAGGAGCAATCACAACCAGTGCCTGGTAACAAGTTTATCATTCCGCAGACGCGGCTCTCATGTGGGCAGGGGAGTCCATCATGAGTACTTTACGCTGCAAGTAGCATCAAACCTGCCTTACAACAGCTTCCATAAAAACAGGGCTCATTTTTCCCCCCAAAACAGAAAGTCTGAACGTAGGTGGTTGCTTGCATTTTATCCAGCAATTCAAGGACTTTGGAGCCAGCAGCTCTATAATCATTTGAGCTTTTCCTTCTGTTTGACCCCTTACAGTTTTTATTCTGGCTTTACTGAGATATAATTGACATACAGCATTGTGTCAGTTAAAGACATACAACATGATGATTTGATAGACTTATATATTATGAAATGATTACCACAGTAGGGTTAGCTCACCCCACATAATTATCATTTCCTTTTTGTAGTGAGAACATTGAAGATTT
Source organism: Zalophus californianus (assembly GCF_009762305.2). Taxonomy (NCBI): domain Eukaryota; kingdom Metazoa; phylum Chordata; class Mammalia; order Carnivora; family Otariidae; genus Zalophus; species Zalophus californianus. The sequence goes on along the minus strand of NC_045612.1, from coordinate 102,970,815 downwards.
ATTCTCAGCAACTTTTAAATATATAATTGTTAACCGTAGTCGTGCTGTACATTAGATCCCCAGAACTTACTCACCTTATAATTGAAAGTTTGAACATTTGACTGCCATCTCCACCACCCCCGCCCCAACCCAGCCCCTGGTGAACCACCATTCCACTCTGTGCTTTTATGAGGACGACTTTTTCAGATTTCACATATAAGTCATCGCATACAGTCTATTCTTTGTCTGTCTGACTTAGTTCACTTAGCATAATGCCCTGAAGATCCATCCGTGTTGTTGCAAATGGGGGAATTTGCTTCAGTCTCATGGCTAACTAATAACCCGTTGTATATGTATGCTACATCTGCTTTATCCATTCATCTGTAGGACAATTAGGTTGTTTACATATCTTAGCTATTGTAAATAATGCTGCAGTGAACATGGGAGTACAGATCTCTCTTTGAGACCCTGATTTTCCCTTGGATGTATACTCAAAAGAGTGATTGCTAGATCATATGGTAATTCTATTTTTAATTTTTTGAGGAACCTCCATACCGTTTTCCATGGTGGCTGCATCAATTTACATTTCTATCAGTGGCGCACAAGAGTTCCCTTTTTTCTACATCCTTGCCAACACTTGTTATCTCTTGTCTTTTTTATAATTGCCATTCTAACAGGCGTGAGGTGATAATCTCATGGTGGCTTTGATTTGCATTTCCTCAATGATGAGTGATGTTGAGTATCTTCTCATATATCTGTTGGCCATTTGTATCTTTTCTTTGGAAAAATGTCTATTCAGTTCCTCTGTCCAGTTTTAAATTGGATTGTTTGTTTTTTTTTGCTTTTGAGTTGTATGAACTCCTTATGTACTTTGGATATTAACCCTTTATCAGATATGGTTTGCAAATATTTTCACCCATTCTGTAGGTTGCCCTCTCATGTTGTTGATTATAGTCCTACTTATTTATTTGTGCTTTGGTTGATTGTACTTTCGGTGTCATGTCCAGAATACTGTTGCCAAGACCATCGTCAATGAGATTTTCCTCTATTTTTTCTTCTAGGAGTTTTACGCTTTCAAGTCTTAAGTTTAAGTGTTTAATCAGTTTTGAGTTAACTTTTGTGGGTGGTGTAAAATAAGGGTCCAATTTCATTCTTTCTGTGTGATTACCCACTTTCCCCAGCACCATTTATTGAAGAGACTATCCTTTCTCCATTGGGTGTTCTTGGTTCCCTTTTCAAATATCAGTGACCATATATACTTGGGTTGATTTCTGGACTCTTGATTCTGTTTCATTGGTTTATGTGTCTGTTTTTATGCCAGTATCATATTATTTTGATAATTATAGTTTTGTAATGTAGTTTAAAATCAGGAAGTGTGGTGCTTCTAACTTTATCTTTCTTGGGATTGCTTTGGTTATTCAGGATCTTTTGGAGTTCCAAATGAATTTTAGAATTGCTTTTTCTATTTCTGTGGAAAATGTTACTGCAATTTTGATAGATACTGTATTGAAGGTATACATGTTTTGGGGTAATATGGACATTTTAACGATATTAATTTTTCCAGTTCATGAACACAGAATATCTTTCCTTTTATTTGTTTCTTCTTCAGTTTCTTTCATCAAAGTCTTAATTTTCAGAGTACAAATCTTTCACCTCCTTGGTTAAATTTATTCCTGAGTATTTTTCTTGTTGTTGATGTTATTATGAATGAGATTGTGTGATTTCTTTTTCAGATATTATGCTGTTCATATATTGAAGTGTAACTGATTTCTGTGTGTTGATTTAGTATCCTGAATTAGTTCATTAGTTCTAACAGGGTTTTTTTTGGGGGTGGAGTCTTAAGGATTTTCTATATATAAATTCATATCATTTGCAAACACAGACATTTTTACTTATTTCTTTCTGATTTGAATGCCTTTTATTTATTTATATTTTTGGATGCCTTTTATTTCTTCTTGCTTAATCTTTCTGGCTAGGGCTTCCAGTAATGTGTTGAAGAGAGGTAAGAGTGAGTGCTCATATTGTTCCTGATTTTATTTTATTTTATTTTTTTTAAAGATTTTATTTATTTATTTGACAGAGAGGGACATAGTGAGAGCAGGAACACAAGCAGGGGGAGTGGGAGAGGGAGAAGCAGGCTTCCCACAGAGCAGGGAGCCCGATGTGGGACTCGATCCCAGGGCCCTGGGATCATGACCTGAGCTGAAGGCAGATGCTTAACAACTGAGCCACCCAGGTGCCCATATTGTTCCTGATTTTAGAAAAAGAGTATTCAGTCTTTCCCCATTAAGTATGATGTTAGCTGTGGGCTGCCTTTACTATGTTGAGCTACTTGCTTCAGTACTTAATTTGTTAAGTATTTTTTTTTATCATAAAAGGACTTGTGTTTCGTTAAATGCCTTTTCTGCACATATTGAGATTATGGTGTGGTTTTTTTCTTTTCTTTCTATTGTTTATTAAGTTTTCATTTTAATTCTGGTGTAGTTTATTTTTAACTTTCACTTTATTAATGTGGTGTATCACGTGGATTGGTTTGCATACGTTGAACCATCCTTGCATCCCAGGGATGAATTCCACTTGGTCATGGTGAGTGATCCTTTTAATATGCTGTTGAATTTGGTTTCCTGATATTTTGCATTTTTTGCATCTACATTTATCAGATATTGGTCTATAGTTTCGTCTTGCAGTGTCCTTATCTGGCTTTGGCATCAGGGTAGTGCTGGTCTTGCAAAATGAGTTTGGGGTTGTAAATTTCTCTTCAGTTTTCTGGAAGAGTTTGAGAAGGACTGGCATTCACTCTTCTTTAAATGTTTGTTATAATTCCCTAGCAAAACCAGTTGATACTTGGTTTTTCTTTGTTGGGAGATTTTTGGTTATTGAATCAACTTCCTTACTCATTATTGCTCTGTTTAGGTTTTCTATTTCTTCATGATTCAGTCTTGATAAGTTTTATGTTTCTAGGAATTTATCCATTTCTTCTTGGTTATTTACTTGGGTGGCATGTAATTATTCATAAGAGTCTCTTATGAGCCTTCTGTATTTCTGTGGTATCAGTTGTAATATCTTTTTTTCACTCTTGATGTTATTTATTTGTATCTTCTCTCTTTTTTTTTCTTAGTCTAGTTGATCTTTTCTATTGTCTTTCTGGTCTCCATTTCATTTGTTTCTGCTCTGATCTTTGTTATTTCCTTCCTTCTGCTAACTTTGGGCTCAGTTTGCTCTTTTTTCTATCTCTTGAGGTGTACTTAGGTTGTTTACTTGAGAGCTTTGTTGTCTCTTAAGGTAGGTATTTATCATTATTAAATTCCCTCTTACTTTTTAAAAAATATTTTTTTTAAGTAATCTCTACACCCAAAATGGGGCTCGAACTTCCAACCCCAAGATCAAGAGTCGTATGCTCCACTGACTGAGCCAGCCAGGTGTCCCTATAAAATTCCCTCCAGAACTGCTTTTGCTGCATCACGTAAGTTTTGGTATAGTTGTATTTCTATTTTCATTTGTTTCAAGATTTTTAAAAATTTCCCTTTTGATTTCTTCTTTGACTTGTTGTTTGTTCAGGACTATGTTTTAATATCCACGTGTCTGTGAATTTTTCAGTTTTCTACTTCTTACTGATTTCTAGTTCATACCATTGTGTTCAGAAAAGATACTTGGTATGATTTTAATCTTCTTAAATTTGCTAAGACTTGTTCTATGGTCAGCCTATGATGTATCTTGGAGGATGTTCCATGTGGACTTGAGAAGAATGTGTATTCTGCTGCTGTGGGGTGGAATATTCTGCATATGTGTTTTAGGTCATTTTGGTCTAAAGTATAGTTAAATTACAATGTTTATTGATTTTCTGTCTGGATGATCTATTCATTGTTGAAAGCGGGGTGTTGAAATCTCCTACTATGATTGTATTGTTGTCTATTTCTCCATGTAGATCTGTTTGTATTTGCTTAATATATTTAGGTGCCCCGATGTGTTCATATATACTTATGATTATTATATCCTCTTGATGAATTGACTCCTTTATCATTATAGTATGACTTTCTTTGTCTCTTGTTACCATTTTTGGCTTAAAGTCTATTTTGTTTGATAGAAGTACTGCTACCCATGCTCTCTTTTGGTTTCCACTTGCACAGAATATCTTTTCCCATCCCTTCACTTTGAACCCACATGTATCCATAAAGCTGAAGTGACTCTCTTGTAGGCAGTATATAGTTGTGTCTTATTTTTTTCTTTATCCATCCAGCCACTCTATACCTTTTGATTGGATAATTTGATTCATCTACCTTTAGAGCAATTATTGATAAGTACGGATTTACCAATGCTATCTTATTAATTGATTTTGATTCTTTATCAGGTAAAGCACAGATTTCCATGTCTTTGGGGTTGGTTACTGGAAGATTATTGTGATCCTTTGGTGGTGTCATGTTTCCCTGATTTTTCATGTTCTTTGAAGTCTTGCATCACTGTCTTCCCATTGGAAGTAACCATCACCTCCTCTGGTCTTTACTAACTGCCTTTAGGAGATAAACACCTTCTGTCAGCCCTGATAGGGATTCTAAGGCTTTCCCAGACCTTCTATGGATATACCTGCTCCATGTTTCTTGCTCCCTCTTTTGGCAGAATTCTTAAGCTCGGATGCCTTCTATTGATCTTGCAAAGTACCAGGCTTGTGTGCTGACAGCCTTCCTTTTGCTTTCCCAAAGGTAGAGCTAAAGCTCAGGTTTGTGGTCTCTCCCTGCCCACAGATTTAGGCAGGCTTTCTGCGCATGCTCGCTAGCCATCTGCCAAAGTTTACTTTAGCTGATCAAGAGCATGCAGAGGGAGCTGGTCACAGGGTGAGGGTGCATGTGGGTGAGGCATAGAGCACAGGGCCCATTGCAGGGATCTGTGGGTGAGGTGTTCTGAGCTGTACATGGAATCCCTGATGCAGTTATTAGGATCTATATCCTTTAATGCCCTCTGAGTGTTCTGTCTGCTGCTCTCAGCCTCTTTCCACCCCCCAGTCATGCAGCTCACAATTCAGTACTCTAGATGGGGTGAGAGAGAAATAGTTCTCTTTGGCAGCATCCTGCACAGTTGGGGAAGATGAGTACTCATTCATACACTCCCAGTAGGAGGAATCATGGACTGGGAAGGTCTCCTTGGCACTGAGCTGTGCCACCTGGGAAAGGGGTGCCATGGGTAAAGTCCAGCTCTTCCTCTTACCCTCTCCAGTGTGTCCAAACTCATAATTTTTTTTTCTCCAACAGTGTGCTGGAACTTGTCCGCTGGAAACCTGGACTTGCACGAAGGCTCTTTTGTCCATGGGTGATTATCTAAGACTGTGTTCTCCAGGGGCTTTGGATCATGGCCAAGAGGGCTGGAACCAGTTCGTGGGCTACTGCAGGGTCCACAGCTGAGACCAAGTTCTGTCTGCTCATTACCTGATGCATGGATGGGTGATACTTTTCCCAAGTCCCTTGGCTTACAGTGCTCAACCACACAGCTCCCACAAAGGAGCTTTTGCCCATGGATAGATTCCAAATTGTTGTTAAAATGGGGATATGAATGAGGGACCTCTTATTCAGCCATGTTGCTGATATCACTTCTGACTTTTTATGATTTTAAGATGGCTGTCTCAACTCCATATTTTCATAAATTTAAAACCACTATAGTATATGCAGGATACCCAGAAGTTAACAGTTGCTAAAACAGGGCTTCCCAAAGCTGAGGGACCATGGGCAAGTCTCTTAACTCCATGAGATTCATTCCTTTAGTTAACACGTATTTATTGCTATGTGCTGAGCACTTTGCTAAGGAAAGCTTAGCAAAAAGGTGATAGTGCTGTAATCAAGAAGCATACATTGTAATTGCATGTTTGACATCAGTCAAATACCCAAGGAAATAAATGTGTAATTATAAATTGTGGCAAATTATATGAAGGAGAAGAAAAAAATTCCATAAGAACTGTGGATTCATCTGTAAAATGGGATAATACACTATCTGTCTCAAGAATTAAATGAGATAGGGGCGCCTGGGTGGCTCAGTGGGTTAAGCGTCTGCCTTCGGCTCAGGTCATGATCCCAGGGTCCTGGGATCGAGCCCCACATCAGGCTCCCTGCTCGGCGGGAAGCCGGCTTCTCCCTCTCCTCTGCCCCTCTATCCACTCATGCTCTCTGTCTCTGTCTCTGTCTCTGTCTCAAATAAATAAAACCTTAAAAAAATAAAAAAAAGAATTAAATGAGATAATGTATGAAAATCACTTTGCATAGCATCTGGTATTCAATTAAGTGCTCAACAAACAGGAGCTATTTTGATATTATTATATTTTTGCCGTGTAATTCCAAACTATAAAGATCTTACATGTCAAACTATGGCTGATTTATAGTGGCGAATTTTTCTTAACAGTTTCTGGCTCATTATTATTATTTACTACAGTTAATTCACCAACTTGTTATTTTGCCCTTCTATATTGAAGAACTGAGTATATGTAGGTTCTGCGTCCCAATACAAACATATATGGTTTCTTCCTGTGCACACAAATCACAGAGTTCTACTAACTCTACTGCTGTCAGAAAGAACTGACAAATTATGTGATATTATTTGCATTATTTTCTGCCAAAATACTAAGAATTGATATTATTTATAACACGCAGAAATCAGATTGACATCTAAATCATCCTTGCCAGTGTTTACAATCAGTTATTTACTTAGGTCTGTTTCGTTTTTCCAGCCATCCTGCAAAGTCTTACCATTTTGATTTACATCAGCTTGATGCCAATCTTTTGTCCACTTGGAAAGCATTCTTGGCACATGGAACTAGGAGGGAGATTGCCGTCACTGGCAGCCTCTGTACCATTCCGAGAGCATCCCTGTGTGGCTGGGAGGGAGCAGAGTGCCCGTGTCTGAGGATGAAAGGATGGAGTTCCCCTCCAGTGTGTGGCACAGGGCTGACCCAGGGCCTGTGCTGTGACATGTCTCTGGTCTCTTCTGCTGTTGTCCTGTGCTCATACAATTGCAGGCGATAACGCAGGTCACAGAGTCATGTGATGTGGAATTGTAGGCCCGAGAGGGCTTTAAAGCCAGCCCATCCGCTGGATTCCTCAAAGTCCACTTAGATCCCTTCTATGGTATCTTCATATCAAGGGACCATTCAAAATTTCTTTCCCCTTAGAAGAGCTATGGTTCCATCTACATGAGGAGAACTCTGAGGAATTTTTGGCACTGCCTTACTTAAATGGGATCTACACGTACTTCAAAGACCTTTATCAACTGGGAAGTAGAATTGCAATTTAGGGAAAGATTCTCCTGTTCTGTCATAAAACTGAAGATGGGACTATATCTTTGATAATGATGATGATAATAATAATACTATAAAATAATAATAATAGCTAAATTTATTACATCTCTAGTGTCAGTTCTGCACAGTAAAAGGTCAAGTGAGCCCTTTGACCTATTGACTCACGTAATTTTGGCAAATACATGCCTGCGGGGTGTACTGTTATTCCCAGATGAACAAACTGAATCTTGGAGAAGTTGCAAATGTCTAAGAGACTTACGGAGGCCACGTGATCACTGATTTTTTTTCCAAAGATAATGTTGGATATGTATGTACTTCTTTATATGTATATATATATATATATATTTAAGGATTTTATTTATTTATTTGATGTGGGGGAGAGAGAGAGCACAAGCAGGGGGAGCGGCAGGCAGAGGGAGAGGGAGAAGCAGGCTTCCCGCCGAGCAGGGAGCCCGATGCGGGGCTCGATTCCAGGACCCTGGGATCATGACCTGAGCCGAAGGCAGATGCTTAACCGACTGAACCACCCAGGCGCCCCGTGTATGTACTTCTTTAGAGTCTACAAACATATGTTATTTCCACTTGATCTTCCTCCTCACAGGCTTGTGAGAGTCTGCTCCAAACATATCTCACCTGCCATCTATTTTTGCACCTTTCATCAGAGTAACTGGAAAGCCTTATCCATAGAACATTATCCACATCCCAGAAACAAGGGACTTGAAAGTGGGCCTAAATGCGGCCTCTATGTTTTGCTCTGGGCCAATGGAAGTTTCTTATCCAGGTAAACGATGGTTTGGGTAAAGAAGCGGATTGTCCAATATTCCCCAGAAGCCCTTCCCATGGTTAGTAAGGAAGACAGCATCCACCGCTGCCTCCAGGCGCCCGTCTCCTCACAGTGAAGCCAGGCAGGACCAGGAGCTGGGAGGTTCCTTCCCGGCCGCTAGAGGCCAGCAAGCTGCAGACAACAGCCTCCGAGCTGGAGCCTGCGGCTTCTCGCATTGGGACAATGATGCGGAAATGATCATTCCAAATGAAGAAAGGGATGCTAGAATGTTTTTAGGAGAAAAGACATAACGTTTCAGTGTGTACCACTGAGATGCCTGTGGTGTTTAGGGCCTCCCAAGACTTCCCTGAAAGGCAGTCCTGAGCAAATTAAGCAAGTAGAGAACGTGTGTCTTTGGGATGTCTGTCCATGTCTTCTAAAAGCCCGTGCATTCCCTTTCAGCATAGTGCTTTCCTTCCTCCCCATGCCTGCTTGAAATAAAAAAAACAACTGTAAGTCTTCTTCCTCCCTCTTCGGCTCCAGTTGTTTGATTTCCCAGAAGCAATCATGAATGTCTTGCTCTTTCTTCACCTCTCTCGAGGCTAGATGCCCTGGCCCTCCCCATCTCTTTCTGTGGCTTGCTCCTCTCTTGCCGCCGTGTTGCACTTACAGAGGGGCATAGACGAGGGCTGCTGTGGCTGGAGGCAAGAGCACGTGGGCGAGGGCTTTTCCCAGCCAAGCACCATGGTGCATGGCTCAGGGTTCCCACCTGCTAGATGAGGGGCCCCTCCTCAATGTTTGTTCTCAGAATTTTAAAGGATATTCTCTTTGAGAATCTATACTTAGAAAATACATACTGAAGTATTTCAGATATAGAGCCACGATATATGTAATTTACCCTTGAATGGTTTCAAATATATATATATATATACATATATATATACACACACATACACTATAGTACATGTATATATAGACAGTTCCCAAATCATGATGGTTCCACTTAGGGTTTTTTGACTTTAAAATGGTGTAAAAGCAATATGCATTCAGCAGAACTTTACTTTGAATTTTGAATTTGGATCTTTTCCCAGGCTAGCAACATGCAGGATGATACTCTCTTGTGGTGCTGGGCAGCAAGGCCATGCAATCATGAGGATCAGTGACTGGTACACTTACAACCATTCTGTTTTTCACTTTCAGTTCAGAATTGAATATATTACATGGCATATTCAACATTTTATTATGAAATAGCTTTGTGTGAGATGATTTTGCCCAACTGTAGACTAATGTAAGTGTCCTGAGCAGGTTTAAGGTGGGCTAGGCTGAGCTGTGATGTTTGGTAGGTTAGGTGTGGTAAATGCAGTTTTGACTTATGATATTTTTTAAAAAATATTTATTTATGAGAGAGAGAGAGAAAGAGAGCATAAGCGGGGTGAGGGGCAGAGGGAGAGGCAGACTCTCCAGTGATGAGTGGGGAGCCTGATGTGGGACTTGATCCCGGAACCCTGGGATCATGATCTCAGCCGAAGGCAGATGCTTAACCGACTGAGCCACCCAGGCGCCCCTTGACTTAATGATAGTCTAAGCTTACAGTGGGTTTATCGAGAGGTAAGCCCATTGTAAGTCAAGGAAGATCTTTATATATGCATATACATTAAATTATTTCACAGTAGTGGAGAAAGAGACACACACACACAGAGAGGCAGAGAGAAAATGAGAGCATAAATGATAAAGCAAAAGAGGCAAGATGTTAACAGTAACTGACTCTGGATAAAGGGTCACTTGTTCTCTGTATGATTCAGATTCTTGTGATTCTTCTGTTCCTTGAAACGACCTCAAAAGAAAAGGTTAAATGTAAAATATTAAAACTCTTCCTTGTAAATGAAGTTTTTGTGTGCAATCATCTACTTTTTAAGCCACGCTGCCCACTTTTCCAGGCAGCGTGGCCTCGGAATGACTGAGCCACCGTTGAGCTGGTGGATGGAGGGAGGAAGGAGCAAAAGCGTAGTGGGAACCTCTCTTAGCCCCACCCGCTCCTGCCTCCTGCCATGTTTCCTTTCTCATCCACCCAACACTTCACTCCCCAGGAAAACCGCTGCCCTCCCTCCCCCATTCCAACCTCCAGACCAGGAGACCTGCATGGAGCCTTTGTCCTCGCAGCATGTTCTTTCTCTCTTCTTTCCAGGTGTTTGCTTTGACTACCTTCCAAGGTGGCATGCAGCAAACCCAAGATGGGCCAAGGGGAAAGGGCTCCAGGAAAGGCAATTGGTACCACTTCCTTTTTTCGGTCACATGCTTTTCTGCTGTTACCTTCTGGGAGAGTGACAGAGAAGAGGGAATTTAGGCAGGCGAGTATCGTGGAGGCTGGGGCCTTTGGTATATGGCAAAAACAGTCACAGATCCTTCCCGGCTGTGTGTGCATGCCCCTGCTCAACGTGGCCTTGTCGGTCCTCCCATTCAGAGGTGCCCTTTATTTCTCCATCTGCTCCATCTGGGCTGGCCTGGTGTCCCAGGACCCTGACCCAAGCAGAGGCTTGAAAGCCCGTGTGCCGGGACTCACGGGGTGGCTGCACGCCGAGCCCGGAGACCACCATGTGAACAAGCCTGAGCTAGGCTGCGGGATGAGATGTCCACGCGGGGCCACGTCATCCCCACTGGTTTTACCTCCTTGGCTGGCTGGACCCTGGCCATTTGTCGCTCACTGAAAGAAAGAACGGGAGAGCGCCAAGGCGTGGGATGTTATGATCAATTGATTTCTGAAATTGCTCCTGGTGACCCAGTACGCTTCCTCACTAACGCTGGAAAAAGGAGCCGTTTTTCATGGTGAGGCTGCTATTCTCTTTAAGAAACCAAACAATTAAATGTGTATGTGGCCTGCTTGTCTTGATGATAGCTTCTGTCTAGAGGGTGATATCTTTATCAAGAAGTAGTCAAGATGTAGATGAGTAGCAGAGGGATTCCTGGAAAACTCCCCCCTCTGCTGTGTATTTCCTAACAGCAGGGGCCCCATCTATCTCCAGAGAGGGAAGGGAGTGGCAGCAGGAGAGGGTTTTGTAGTTCTGTGAATAAAGGTTTATTACTTTTCTCTACCTTCCATCAATCAGCTCGATGTTAGGAGAACTAAAAAGGAAAAAGCAAACCTAATCTTTGTGTCTGCTCATAAAAGAAAATGGGCAGAATATTCCCTCTTTCCTGACCTTGAAAGTAACTTTTTCAAAGTTGGGTAAAACCCGGGAACATTATCTGATTAGACCTGGAGACAGGAAGAGAGAATCTATAGCTTTTAACCGCAGCTTTGACATTTATTCAGCTGTCACAGTTCAAGGCGGCCGACGTTTATGGGCACCTGTTCTGTGCAGGGAGCCAGGCCGCTGATGCAGACGACACAGAGATGGACAGGACACGGGCTGTGCCCTCTCCAGACTCACAAAATAGCAGGGAGTGAGCAACGCACAACTATAATATGCGACAGAAGATGTCAGAATCGAAGAACAAACGCACGGCCTTTTTCTCCGCTGCTGCGGCCGCTGCAGTTCCTGCCGACCAGGCGGGCCTGGCGTCGGGCCGGACGCGCACCTGCTCGCTGGTTGTGCGCCCGCGGGACTGGAGAAGCGGCTCTGCGCGGCCACCGCAGCCCTCGCCGCAAACCTGAGCACGCCGGGAGCGTGACGTGCGACCAGGTCTGGCCTTGGCCGCTCCACCGGGCCCTGCGCACAACTGCCCGAGGTCTCCTGCATCCGTGGGGGTGGGCACGGCCGAGGAGAAGATCGGCCACAGCGCCCGGATCTCGGAGATCCTCACCCAGGGGCTGGACCCGGGCCCGGATCGGTAAGTATCCACTTCTTCCCCCTGGAGCCCAGGCAGGTGGGCAAGAAAGGGACAGTTCTGACTTTTCTGTGATGGGCACAGAGGGCATCCAGGGCTTCTGTGAGCTGTCTGCTCCTTCCAGAGAGGCCTCCTGGCAGAGGAAGGGCCTGGTGGATGCCAGCTCCTGGCACCTCCTCAGGCAGATGTGCCTGTGACCTGCTAAGAGAGTACCTCTTAAAAGTTCTCAGCACACAAAAAATATTCTCTAACTCTGTGGGGTGAAGGATGTTAGCTAGGCTTATTGTGGTGATCATTTCTCAATATATACAAACATCAAATCATTATGTTATACACTAGAAACCTATATATGTTAAATGGCAATCATATCTCAATTTAAATAAAAGTTGTGGGAGCGAAATTCTAGACAAAGAAAAGAACAGGGGCGCCTGGGTGGCTCAGTCCATTAAGCGTCCAATTCCTGATTTCGGCTCAGGTCATGATCTCAGGGTCGTGGGATCGAGCCCAGTGTCGGGCTCCATGCTCAGTGGGGAGTCTGTTTGAGATTCTCTCTCTCCCCCACTCATGCTCACACACACTCTCTCTCTAAAATAAGTAAAATATATCTTTAAAAAAATAAAATAAAAAGTTGAAAGACAAGAGAGAGACAAACTATGTTAAAAGTTACTTGAGAATTGACCTTTGGATTTAACAAGATGGAGGTCATAAGCAAGCATGACAGGAGAGGTTTCAGCAGAGAGCTGGGGAAGAAACCATAACTGGTACCTGTTGGCTAGGGAATGAGAGATTAAGAAAACAGAATCAAGTAAGAAATGGCTCCTTTGAGGAGTTTTGCTTAGCCGAGGGGGAATATGTGGTCAAGAAAACGTTGTTGTTGGAAGGGAAGGAAAAACAAAATAAGATAAAAACAGAGAGGGAGGCGAACCATAACAGACTCTTCATGATAGAGAACAAACTGAGGGTTGCTGCAGGGGAGGTGAGCAGGGGATGGGGTAACCGTGATGGGCGTTAAGGAGAGCGCTTGTTGGGATGAGCACGGGGTATTGTATGCAAGTGATGAATCACTAAATTCTACCCCTGAAACCAATATTACACTATATATTAACTAACTTGAATTTAAATAAAAATTAAACAAGGAAAAGGCTGTTGTTTTGTTTTGCCCTCTTTTTTAGATTTATTTATTTATTTATTTGAGAGAGCGAGGGAGAGAGCAGGAGAGAGAGAGAAAGAGAGAGCATGAGGGGGGGAGGGGCAGAGGGAGAGACAGTCTCCCCGCTGAGCAGGGAGCCCGATTCGGGACCCTGGGATCATGACCTGAGCCAAAGGCAGCTGCTTAACCAACTGAGCCACCCAGGCTCCCTTGTTTTGCTTTTTAATATGAAACATCGTAAATATGGGATGGATATATTTTCATGATGATGTGGTTGGGAAAGAGAAAGGAGTGCTACAGGACAAGGGGATAAATAACAGGAGAAGATCACCGACCAGGCACAGGGGATGGGATCCAGTGGTAAGTAGATCCCTGGGCTCCGGTAGGAGTTGAGACATTTCCTCCATGGTAGATGAGGAACACTGGGGTAGAGCTGCAGTTATGATGACAAGCGGTGGAAAGAAGCAGCCATTCCCTTCGCTTCTAATACTTCAGTGTAATTTGGATTGAGAGCCCCAGCTGAGAGTGAGGAGGCAGGAAGGGGTGCCGAACACTCGAGAAGAAAGGAGAAGGCTTCTATCAGTGATCTCAGAAAAAGAGGGAGTGACTTCATTGCAGAATGTATTAAGATTGCTCTGCAGTGCTGAGCATCCACTTCAGATTTTTTATCATAAACTGAAAGTAGCAACTCAGCAGAACTTTCACACCCAGCAAGGAGAACGAAGTGATACCGAACAGTGTTCCAGCTGGACAAAATATTTTTCAATCTTCTTAAAAACATCGAGCAGGTAAACGAAATAGTAACGAGAGACTGATCTGGGAGGAAATTTGGGAAGGTGACGGCAGCATCCTGACCAGGCAGCTGAGAGAACAAGCTGTGCTTTGACAGATTCTCAGGGCGAGGAAGGTAAAAGTCAGAGTCCAGGGGCTGTCGAGGGTAGGGACGCTGTAAGCCACTCTAGGAGTCAGAAAACGGCAGAAGCAAACCTACCATGAACTTGCAGCCCAGACTCAAGTCGTCGAAGAACATCAGAACATTTCCTGCCCGAAAACTGGATTGAGGGATCCTGAATTGCTGGTGTCCCCAGGCCCCCGGTAGAAGCAAAGAAAATTCTCTGAGGGGGGAATTATGTTTTCAAATACAATCTGGAGGCACCTGGCTGGCTCAGTCAGTGGAGTGTGTGACGCTTGATCTCGGGGCCATAGGTTCAAGCCCCACATTGGGTGTAGAGCTTACTTAAACGTAAAATCTTAAACAAAATACAATTGGAAGCACACAAGCAGGTTCTCCATTATCTCGCCCCCCCTTACCTTTCCAACAGTCTCTTCTCGACCTTTCCCTTCCCATGGCCGGTCCTCACTGCCCATCCAATCTTCATCTGGACTCTTGTAGCTTTTATTCTGCTTGACACATTTTCCAGTTTTCTGCCTTGGCTTGTGTTCGTATCTTTTAAAAATTTTTTTATTTTTTTATTTTTATTTTTTATTTTTTTTAAAGATTTTATTTATTTATTTGAGAGAGAGAGAATGAGAGATAGAGAGCATGAGAGGGAAGAGGGTCAGAGGGAGAAGCAGACTCCCTGCTGAGCAGGGAGCCCGATGTGGGACTCGATCCCGGGACTCCAGGATCATGACCTGAGCCGAAGGCAGTCGCTTAACCAACTGAGCCACCCAGGCATCCCTTAAAAATTTTTTAAAAAGATTTATTTATTAATTAGAGAGAGAGAGAGAGAGCACACGAACAGGGGGAGGGGCAGAGGGAGAGGGAGACACTCCGGTAGACTCTCTGCTGAGCACAGAGCCCGACGTGGGGCTCCATCCCAGGACCCCGAGACCATGACCTGAGCCGAAATTCAAGAGTTGGATGCGTAGCCAACTGAGCTACCCAGGCGCCCCAGAAATAAATGTGTATTGTTGAAGCCAGCCACCTGTGGTATTTCGTGATAACAGCCCTCGTTAAGACAACTTCTTGCAGCTCAGACCCTCTTCCCGCCGCTGTAACCAGCATAATGCCTTCCGATCTAGTCTCTCTGCCTCCAGTGCTGCCCACCTATAGTTTACACTCTCGTCCAGCCATCAGCACGATCAAATCATGTTGCTCTCCTGCTCAAAATTCCCTAATAGATTTTCTCATGCTTAAAATAAAATGCAGTCTTCTTACCACGGCTTACAAGGCCCTATGTTACCGAGGCTCACTCACCTGATGGCCTTACCTCTTACCATTTCCCCCTTCCCTCCCCACGCCACCTGCTACAGTCACATGGGCCATTTTGGTGTTCTTCAAACACTCCAAGGTTATTTCTCCCTCAGGGACTTTGCACTTGCCGCTACCTATGCTGGAAACACCTTTTGGGGGACACTTTATACAGCCCTCTCCCTCACTGCATTCAGGGCTCTGTTCAAAAGTCCCTTCCTTTGAGAGACATTCCCTTAAAATCCCATCTAAACTTGCAACCTTTATTTCCATCCCTTTCAGTCCCTTAAGCCTGCTGCATCCCCCTCCCCACATGTTTATCATCATTTTATCATCGTCTCCATAATGCCTACTTTAATTATTCACATGTTCACCACCATATTCTCGGTAGCTACAACAGGACTTGGCACATGGCATTCAAAAAATATTTGCTAAATAATTAACTGGACAAATGAATTATAAATTTTTACGTTCCAATCTTATTTGGAACCTCACATTGCTGAGAAATCATTTTACTTAATGACTATTTGTCTTCCTAATGGCGACTTGAGACACTTATGGTTCTCATGAAATCTTCCCTTTTAGCTCAGTAGTCACAGAGAGTATTTGTTTTGCTTTTTTAGCTTCCCAGAATCTTTAGAAGACCCTTCCCCCTCCCATCTCCCCAAAGTATAAGGCAGAAATATGCTCTTCAGCTTCCTTTGTTTTTTTTTAAAAGATTTTATTTATTTATTTGACAGAGACACAGCGAGAGAGGGAACACAAGCAGGGGGAGTGGGAGAGGGAGAAGCATGTTTCCCGCGGAGCAGGGAGCACGATATGGGGCTCGATCCCAGGACCCCGGGATCATGACCCGAGCCGAAGGCAGACGCTTAACGACTGAGCTGCCCAGGTGCCCCTTCTTTGTACTTTTACATATATTAACTAGAACACAGTATCAACTTGATTTTTAAATTAGAATAGCTTTTTTTTAAAGATTTTATTTATTTATTTGACAGAGAGAGACACAGCGAGAGAGGGAACACAAGCAGGGGGAGTGGGAGAGGGAGAAGCAGGCTCCCTGCCGAGCAGGGAGCATGATATGGGGCTCGACCCCAGGACCCTGGGACCATGACCTGAGCCGAAGGCAGATGCTTAACGACTGAGCCGCCCAGGCGCCCCTCTTCAGCTTCTTTTGAAGCTAGACTGATGGCAGCACCAGTGCTAGCCTGCATAGCATCTGTAGAAAAAGGTCTCTCCTCTGAGCGGATGCAGTCTCAGGGGCTCACAGCGAAGTGTGAACACAGTGTTTTTATGTAGATTAGAAAAAAAAGCCCGAACAGATATAATGATAGGGTTTCCTAGTTTACTAAGAAGATAATGCCCATCAAGGAATCCCCATACGCTGTCCACCATATCCTTCCTGCCTGCCTGCCTGCCTTGGAGGAAGCCCTGTGTTCAATGGCTTTGGTCAAGGCTGACTTCTATACATAGGCACTTCTTCCTACCACGTGCCATGGCACCTACCACATCCATTACCCTCATTCTGTCTGGAATCCTGATCTCCAGTTTTCTTCCTCCCTTCCAAATGGAAGTAGGTTTGTACTGCTTCACCCTAAGGAAATCTCTTGACATTGTCACCATGCCTCGGAAACTCGAAAAACAGATGCCTTATCTATTCCTTGACTTCTCATTAAGCTTTTGAGAGCAGATTCTATCTCAAAGTCATGTCCACCTGCTGTAGCCCTTCTAATTCTCCAAGTCAGTGGCCCTTTATCCTCCTCTCATTCTCTTTGACTTTTGTGCAGAACCGGGACACCCAGTGGGTACCCCATTCTTCTTCTCAAACACTTCTTCCTGTGGCTTCCAGAGCATCCCTTTGCATCTGATTTCCTCCTTATCCCTTTGATTGTTGCTTGCATTTTCCTGATTCTTCTCTCTCTTCCAGATCTTTGAATATTGGAATTTCCCATCTTTTTCTCTTCAGGTAGTCTCTCTTTTACTTTAAACAATCTCTAAAGAACTGCGTCTGTTCCCTGTATCATTCCCACTTCCTAGCCAGTACTATCAAATCTGCATTTTGGCTCACTTTCTTTCTTTTGTTTTTTAAGATCTTGTTTATTTATTTGTGTGTGAGAGAGAGCGAGCGAGCGAGCACAAGCAGGGGGAGGAGCAGAGGGAGAGGAACAGGCAGATTCCACGCTGAGCATGGGGCTGATGTGGGGCTCAGTTCCAGGACCCTGAGATCATGACCTGAGGCAAAACCAGGAGTTGGTCGCCCAGGTGACTGATCCACGCAGGCGCCTCTACATTTCTGCTCTCTTTCTTAACTATAGACCTTATTTCTTATTTCTACACAGATTTACTACATGTATTTCAGACTCAACCTATCTGTAGTAGTCAGGGTTTGAGCAGAGATAGAACCACCAGGAAATCACATATATATGATTTCTTACAAGGACTTGAACTTTTGTACTTGTAGAAGTTAGTCAACTATTTCTGTAAGGCTGTGGTCTCCACACTGGATTCTGTAGCTTAAAGTCAGCAGGGTAAGCAACTGGGAAGGGAAGATAGCTGTCGATAGGGGTGGAGCAAGGACAAATAGGAATCCATGAGAAAGGACTGGAACCCATGTGGGTCTCTCGTGGCCTATGCCTATAACGTGAATCATGTAGTTGTCCTGCAGGAGAAGGTGGCATCCTTCGCCATGGGGCTAACCATGCACCTGGTCCAGCAGTCAGAGAATCAGAAGGTAGACAAGGTCCAGCTGCTGACCCACACCAACCAGGTGAGCCAACAGATAAGCGACAGTGTGCATGAACCGCAACGTCATTGGGTGTCCCTTCTGAATCTCACACAAAATGTCTCCTATGACCAATTGTAACCAAACACATTCACAGAAGAGAATTCTGGGAAACAAAGATTAGCCTAGGCAAGCTGACATGTTACAAAACCACTCTACTTTTCAAAATTAGATTCACTATCTTCCTGTGTCTTTTTTCTCAGAAAAACACTTTTCTGTCACTCTCCCTATATCATTACCACCCTCCTGATTGTCTAACCTAGAACCTCTGACTCATCTTTACCTTTTTTCTCTTGCAACCCTGCCCCTCCATTCATGGCACATCCAGTTAGTCACCAGGTCTTGCTAATCCTAATTTATCTTTTTAAAAGATTTTATTTATTTGTCAGAGAGAGAGAGAGAGAGAGAGCAAGCGAGAGCGCACAAGCAAGGTGAAAGGGCAAAGGGAGAAGCAGGCTCCTCGGTGAGCAAGGAGACCGATGTGGGACTCGATACCATGACCCTAGGATCATGACCTGAGCCAAAGGCAGGCACTTAACCAACTGAGCCACCCAAGCATCCCCGCTAATTTTCTTCACATTTATCCTCTTTATACAATCCGATATCCTAACCATGTCTTGTCTGGCCCGTGGATCAGAAGCACTGGTCTAAATGCCTCAAGTTCTTCCCCACCCCATTCATCCTTCACATAGTCACCAGGATGAACATTCCAAAATTTAGATCTAATCATGCATTTTCTTAATATAATGTCATTCATGGATCTTTTAATCTATAGAATGAATGAAAACCCCTAAACAGGTAGATTGGATTACTGTTTCTAATTCTTCCCTCTCCTCACAATAGAATTATATATCCATGCCCTTTGCCATGTGACTGCAATTCTTTCCGTAATGTGAATACAGTATATTTCCCCATCCCACATGACTTGCGTTGGTCAATGGAATCTTGGCTGACAAGACATGAGAAGACTTCAACTGTACTTATGAGGCTTGGATCCCCCTCTCTGGCTTCAGTTATTGTCATGAGGAATGCATGGCCAGAAATACCTGCTCTGTACAGGTGGCTACGAGTCCCAGAGTGAGACTTGTGGAGCGGAACTGATCTGCAGCCTGGAGCCAACCCCGGCTGAAAGCAAAAATCAACCAAAATAAGCCAAACCTCAGCTGACCCACCTGTGAGTTAGAAAACAAATGTTTGCTGTTGGGAGCTACTAAGATTCCGGGGGGGCGGGGATTATTTGTTACACAGCATTATTGTGGCAGTGGTTGAGTAATACATGTAATATATAAGTCTTCCACAACTTCACCTCAGCCAGACTTTCAGTGCCAACGTCAAGCCCTTTCCCTCCATGCACCTAGAGTAATACTTGTTCTCAAGCATGGAGCATCTGCTCTTTTCCTGCCAGTTTGACTTGCTCAGGCGCTCAGCTCATGAGTGAGTAGCAGAACTAAGGTTCACGTGCGTCACAGTCCAAACCAGCATGTGTTATTCTCACATTTTCATTCTGTTAATCTGTTCTCCAGCCACAGAGTTGCTTGGGATTCTCCAAGCATGCCTATAACACGAAGCCTGTACTTCTCCATCTACTTTTGTAGGTCAAGTTTCAGGCTCCCTTTTAGGTATAATCTGATCATATTAATAGTGAGTAAATTTCTTGAGTGCTGTGTTCCCAGACACTGTTGTAAGTTACTCATTTAATCTTCACAATGACCCTATAAGATAGGTACTGTCATTGTCACTATAACAGAGGAGAAGACTGAGATCCAGAGAGGCCAAGTAACTTGCAAGATCACCCAGTGAATCACAGATCCAGGATTCAAACCCCATTTAACTCCAGAGCCTCTGCTCTTAACCACTCTACTGAATCCCCATTGACTGTTGGGTCTCTGTGTCCCTGCCCTACTTTGCACATAACCGTATTACAAGCCTGCACATTTCGTGATGATTATACCACTATTTCCCCCACTTCACTGTGAACTTTTAGAAATCAAGGACTCAATCTTACATGTCTGGTACCTAGTAATTGGCTGGCCTGTAGCTACGTCTCACTAAATGTGAATGCTATTTGCTGTTGAACTGTTTTGTCATCAAATTTTCATCACAAATTGCCGGAGAACTGGTCTAAATTGCCTTTCTCTGATACTGGAAACTGACACAACGTATTTTGAGAACGATTTATAGAAAATCATGTATTTCACACAGTTGGAAAGGATACAATGATAAGGAATGTTCCAATTTCCCCTCAGGTGCTTGCCCTTTACACCTCAGTCAAACAATCAACAAATCATGCCTGAGCACCTCTTCTGCATCAGAAACAGGCCAACCACTAGTACCAGAGATGGCTAACTAATTACTTTGTGCTCTGGTGGCTGTGTTTCACTTTTTTTTCAGATCCAGTCTTGTTTCTGTGTCTTTGAGCCAGTAGGATCAATGAATATGGAAAGAACTTAAGATAAAATAGAAATTTTACTTGACAGCCTTTTCTGGAAGCTTCAATGGCTCCGGGAGAGTTTATTGATTCCTAAAGAAAAATTACCATTCTCTTTTAAGGAAGGGTGAAATACAGGAAGGTTTAGTGAATAAAAGGAATTAGAGCAATTAGCATAGCCTTTTAAAATCTGGCTGATTTCTATTGATTAGATTGCCTTAGAATTGTTGAAGGTAATGGAAAATGCGCCTGTGAGCAAGACAGGAGTTAGGTCTGTCAACGAAGGTCTGCCTTTTTGAAGAAAAAAGCCCAGTGTTGAGAGAATTCAGCCACAAAAGTGAAGGGAGAATTTCTGAAGGTTTCAGAGTGTAGTAGGGAAAGTATTTTTTCTTTGTAAAGGTTAGGTAGTCATTGTCATGCAATGAGACCAAGTACAAAGTATCTGCTTAAAACACAAAATTCAAAACAAAAAGAGAAACTAGAGGTAATATTTATTGAACCTATTAGGCCTATATTAGTGGGTTTTTTTTTTCTTTTAGTGGGTTATTTTCTTTCAGTGAATGTATGAATTTTTCTTTTTTGGTGGTGGGACATTTTACACAGATTCACTGTCCTAATCAAACTGAAAGAAGGCATACAAATAGAATCCAAATATTTCAGCCTTGTTCATCAAGAAAAAAAAAATAGGTGAGCAACATTTTCTTCCGCAGTGTTGACTTCTTACCAGTTCTGCATGAATATACTCAACGAAAAAAGTGGATTTTTGAATGGCCTAGTGATTTGTTTGGTCAAATCTTGCCTGGGTTTTAGAGAATTAAAACAGATGCACATTTCCCTTATCATATGCATTTGCTGTATCAACAGAATGGTTTGTATCCCAGATGTGGGGAATGCAATTTAAGAAAAGTAAATCTCAAGGTTGAAGAAGGAATATAATGATGAAAAACATAATTGAGGCAAGAAAGCACAGAGCTCAGTATTTTGTTAGTTTGGGTAATTAAAAAAATCATTTATATATAAAGAAGAAAATGGAAGATGATGCTTTGGTGGTTCTTTGTGTGGTGTGATAGCGTGATATGAATGGTACACAATTAGGGCATATGTAAAATCACATTTTAATGAATTGGAGAAAGAGTTGGCTTTGAATGTAGGCCTGAATTCCCAATGGAAGTCAGGTATCATTTCATCAAAACACATGCTCTCATCCGTTTGCTCGCACAACCACTTGTTTGCTGTATGTGTGTTGCATTCATTTATTCATAAATATGTATTGAGTCTGTTCAATATGCTTGGTTGAGGATACAGGAACTCTTTTAGTCTTCCCAGACCCGTCGCTCCCACCATCTTCTTTGGGAGTAGAAGTCACCATCTCTCTTGCTTTTGGAACCAGGTGTAAGGGACAGGGCTCCTGCCCTGGGACCTGCCTTTGGAGGGTCCCACTTGGGTCCTCTTTTGATTACAGCCCTCATCAGAGCGTGAGGAGTCCACAGGACTGAGGAAATACGCCCCCTGAAATTAGTCCACTGAAAGCTTGCGGCCACGGAGAGCCTCTTCTCCCAAACTTCTGGCCCAAACTCTGAGTCAGGGCCAGGTTCATAAGTGTACTACCTGTGTGGTCCTACGGGGCCCTGGGCTCAGAACGTCCCCTCCTTGATTTAATGCTCTGCTATTACTGTCTTGAAATGCTTCATAGTTTTATCTTTGAATTTGTTTTGTAAATGAAGTCTGATGGGACAGTGGACATGCGCGTGAGCAGAGGAAGTACACTGCCTTTCCCATACGCTCCATCTCCGCTGCTCATTGCCCCTCCTCTAGCACAGAGCGTTTACAGTGCCCCCTGAGCCTGGGATTCTGCTGGGCCCACATGGGTAGGAGTTTTGTGAGACTCAAAGCAAGCCCAGAATAAATGTGTTACATCTATAATTGAGGCAGTGAGGGCAAACGACCCAGAAAGGCCACACTTCCCATGTGCACTAGGCCTTGTTTGGGTGTGAAAGGAATTCTAAGAAAGCACAAATGAGCAAGAAACCCTACCATACCCTTTCTTACTCATTTGCTTTCCTGTATTAGCTAACCGCTTTTGCTGAACATGAAGACACAGAAGGAAAGAGGGAAATAGGCGAATACACAGTTCCTGTTCCTTTAACTCCTTCCTTACTCATGAGGACGCTGAAGGTACAGAGTATTGGTAGAATGTGCACACAGCAAGAAGTGAAATAAAAATGGTTGAATTAATTTCGTGCAGGCTTTCCATTGTTCCAGTAAGAATGAAATACGAATGCATATGCTGGTTTTAAAATAGGAATTGTGTAATTTTAGCAATCCTTCATATGAATTAAAAGCTCTTATATTTGCATTTAAAACTGGCACTGCATGGTATAAAGATGAATGGTAAAAATTCACGCTAATAATTTAAAATTGTACTTTTTCTTTTTTAGAATGGCATTAAATAGCATATAAACACTGTGACAAATCAGACTGTGGAAAAAGAGAGCAAGATCTATATTTTGGTACCCTTGACAGCACTTTTGTCCTGCCTTTTGAACAAGGGGCTTTGTATTTTCATTTTGTACTGGGCGTGCAAACATGTAGCTAGTCCTGCTCAAGAGATCTGGGGCCCAAAAATCTCTTGTCCAAAGGGCTCTTAACCCCTCTTGAGACCTTTCCCCCAGATGCATCCTTCTGCTGCATATTTAAGAACACATGTATTGTCTTTGTATTTTCTGTTTCCTTCACTAAACTCTGGGTACATGTGGCACCTTGCTTACTTTTGTATTGCTAAGTACTAGCGCAGAGCCTGACTCACAGTGGGTACTTGATGCATACTTGCTAAGTTAGTGAATGAATGAATGAACAAATATGAATAGGGAAGTCTCTGTCTTCAATGATTTAAAATCTACAAGGGGCAACAGGCAATACAAATACTGTGAAGTTAAATTTGATAACAGGTAATAAAAAGTAAATAAATGAATGAATGACTAAAGAAAAATAAGGTGCCTTGGGCCCACAGAAAAGGGGCATCTAACTCAGCTGTGGAGACTGGGCTAATGGTGTTCTACTTTGGGTGAACATTAGAATTATTTAGAATTTTTGAAAGCTAGGTAACTATGTTAATTGGCCACATCTCAGGTGGATGAAACCAGACTCCCTAGGAATGGGACCCAGAGAGCAGTAACTTCTCAGGTGATTCCAAGATAAAGCCCAAGCTGAGAACCACAGGTTTTGGGCTGGGTCATGAAAGATCAGCAGAATTCAGGCAAATGGTGCTGGGGGGAGCCAAGGTGGGATGATGGCATAGCAGGAGAAAAGTAGGTGGATTGGAGGGTGAACGACTTCTTTAAATTCTTGGAGCCTCATTCATCTCATCTGTAAGACATGGCTAAGAATATTTAGCTCATGGGGTTGTTGTAAGGATTAAAGACCTGATTTCTATCAAGTGCCGGGTTGGTAAGAGGTGCCCCATGACACAGAGTTGAGAGTGCTTGTGGGTGCATTTGCTGGATGATTTGTTTTTTTGTGTGTGTGTGGTCTGGAGTGTGGAGAATCTACTACCAAATCTCCGAGAGTTTCTCCAAGGAGACAAGGGCATGCTGAAGGCCTCCCGCAGACTGGTATGTGGAAACAGAAGCCAAACCTGCCTCCAAGGCCCAGCAGGTTGCTGGCCTCCTCCTGTTTTTCTCTGGCAAGCTTTCTTGTCATTAATAATTAGGCTCTGCTCTATTCTTATCATGTTTCTCCTTGTCAACTTGATTTTCAGTCCACCTCCTCTGCCCTGGCTCAACACAATTCCATCTGTGTGCTTCGGGGACAAGAAAAGACATTTCCATCAGCATTGCTCAACAGCCTGAAGGACTCTGTCATGCTTTCTTTTGGTTTGGGGTCCTAGGCAAGACTCAGGGATTCCAGAGGGCTCAGGAGGTTGAGTCTATGTGAATAGACCTGAGTGCATGGATGCCAGGGAACAATCTGTGCTAAATCCTTTGATCCAAAATCTCAGGGAGATTCAGTGAGTGATTTGGAGCAGCCCAAATCTAAGGGACCGACATGGAGGCAGATTCCCTGGTTAGGCCAACATGGCCCCGAAGTGGAGGTGGTTAGGGCAGTGCTTCTCAAGCTATCTGTGGTAAAGGATTGGATATTTAAACGATTTTCTGGCCCACAGTAAACAATACTTTTGTAAAAATGCAATAAAACCCAAATCCTAGAAAAATAAAAGAAAAAAGAAACAAAGACATAAAATTCAAGTCTGTCTTATTAGATTCAACAGACGTCAAATTACATTTGAATAAATATAATCAAAGCAAATAAAGCAAAAAAGAGGACAGAAAGCATATATGTTGTTTATGAAAATGGCTATTAATATAATCATCATTACACATAACTGCTTGTTACGCTACAATCACAACTAAATAAAAGTTGAGCAAAGTGGCAATTCCTTATATTAAATGCCTATATACATTTTTGGACAAACATTGTATATATGAATATTTGCAGTTTTGATGTAACAAATGAGCCTCCTTCTTGCTCGTTAACTGATCTAGACATGACTACTCACAGAGTATAATGCATATCTAAAATGTTTGTATGTTTTGTTTTAATAACACTCATAGTAGAGAGATCAGTCTTACTTAAGTGTGCTGAGGGAAATGGAAGACGGTATTTTAAGGCAGTTCCAGCAAGCTGGGGGTATTTGTTTTTAACTTTTATCCAAAATGAACTAAGCAAGGCTGTGTTTTCAGAATTCATCTTCAGTCTTTCATCAGCAGCCTGTTCTAACAATTAATCTTGTAGAGTATGACTGAATTTAAGTTCTCTTTTTATGAAAGGGAGGGGTTAAAGATCCATGAATTTCCTGTGTGTGATATTTTTTTTGAAGGAAAATGAAACTCAAAATGTTCTACCAGAATTGTAAGGTATTCAGAGAAAACTTTCTGCAGATACACAATATCGAGATCATTACCCAAGTCTCTGATAATTGTTAAATTATGAAATAGGTCATAACAATCTGTACAAATTTTGTTCTTCCAAGGTTCTAACCTCTGTTTTGGTTTTTAGATCTTATCTGCCATCGGAAAACATGTCATACTATGTCTTTGCATGGGATAGGCACGGAGCTCAGATCATAAAATATAGTGAAAATATAACACAAAAACATCAAACTGGCTGTCTAATTTGTACCTTTAAAAAGTTGGATTAAACTGGTTTCCTATTTTGCAGAAACACTGAGAGTTTATTCTGTAGTGTAAACGTTCTCGATAAAACTCTTCTCTTGCTTATCATCATACCCAGCATGCAATAATCATCGTTTATGTTCAGCTTCTATGTTATCACAAAATGTAGACAATAATCTGAAGTGTAATGCATTAGTTTATTTTTTAGAGAGAGAGAGATTGAGTGCACAAGAGCGGTGTGTGTGTGGGGGGGTAAGGGGCAGAGGGAGAGGGACAGGCAGACTCTCCACTGAGCAGGGAGCCCAACAGCCCTCAATCCCAGGACCCCGAGATCATGATCTGAGCCAAAGTCAGACGCTCAACTGATGAGCCACCCAGGCGCCCCATAATGCATTAGTTTTAATGTAATTCTCAGCTTTACCGTGTCACTAAGGCCACTGTTTAGTTCAGCGGACATTATTTTCGTAGCAAGATTTTCTTGATGAAGGAGGTGCGTTGATTTACATTCTAGAGACACCTTAATCTGAGTAACTACTCAGAATGTTTTTGTTTGTTTGTTTGTTTGTTTGTTTGTTTTTTTGGTGATTGCAGCTGACTTACCAGCATGTCAACTTCCAGAGGCGCCTGGCTGGCTCCCTTGGTAGAGCGTGTGCCTCTCAATCTCAGGGTTGTGAGTTCAAGCTCCATGTTGGCCATGGAGCCTATTTAAAAACAAAACGAGCATTACTTTCACATGAAACCTAAACTTCAGACCACATTTATTGGCAGTGTTTTATCAGATGAAACGTTTGCCTTCCCAGTTTTACACAGTGTGGTGCAAGTTGTATTTTTAGCAATGAGGTTGACAAAACAATTCTTCTTAATATTTCCATCATGTTGAAATCATACATCTGCTAAAAGTTGCTATAGGAATTATTTGCTAATGATACCAAGTTGCAATGGAAAACACTTTGCAAACTTTATGTTTTCTATGAGTAGCTCTTTCATAAACTAGCCTGTTCCTTTTGTTGGAAAGTGACACCTGAGCTATACCTTCTTTGCCACCAATACACCCAACATTTCCAAGCGAATATCTTTGCTGTGTCTTTCTCTGATGCCTTGGCAATTGTATATGGATTTGGAGTCTTAGCAAATGAAGGGCTACATTATAAGAAGCCTGCACCGATGGGGCGCCTGGGTGACTTAGCCAGTTAAGCGTCTGCCTTCGGCTCAGGCCAAGATCCTGGGGTCCTGGGATCGAGCCCCACGTCAGAATCCCTGTTCAGTGGGGAGTCTGCTTCTCTCTCTTCCTCCGCCCCTAACCCCGCTAAGTGCTCTCTCTCTCTCTCAAGTAAATAAATAAAATCTTTAAGAAAAGAAGCCTGCACAGCACTAGTGTTTATATGTGAAAAATTGAGTATCTGTTTCTGTTGACTTTTTATTTCAATACACTTTCTTTCTTATGTTTGGCCTGTAAATGCTGCTCACATTTTGATATTTGTATTGCCTTTTTTAGCTAGAAAATCTCTACAAATAACACGCTCTCTTTGAAGCACTTTACCATCAGTTATGGCTACAACCCTGAACTTACCACTTGAAGGAAAATACTTGCAAATAAAACTAGTACTCCTCTTGGCCTTCCTTTTTCAGAACTCAACTTTGATTAGCATCATCTGGTTTACTACTCCTGCTGCCATCAGAAATGGTTTATCTTCTTGACAAAAATGTCCCAGTGAAGCTTATTTTGTCAAATGTAATTCAGCATCAACATTTACTTCCTTAATTTAGTTAACCACCTGAATCCCTAAAAGTTAAAGCATTGTAAAAATGAAAAATTATTAAAAGAAATAAATTCTTAAGTTGTCTCTGATTCTTATGGACTTTAGAGTTACAGGTGACAGAGTAGTCCTAAAATATGACGTACTGTAACGTGGTCTTATCGTGCATGACACTTGGCCCCGCATGTAACTCACCAGGTGAGCATGACAACAGCCAAGCTGGTCCGCGCCCTGTTCCATGAGACCGGTCCGCCGAGAGATGCTTTCTTAGATGTTGCAGCAATGTCAGACTGTTATAAAAGTTTCCAAAGATTCCCTCTCAATTTCACTTACCTCGACCATAACAGTTCACGGAACAGCACTGGTCTGGGGACCACTCTTTAAAGTATGAGATTTGGAGTCTAGAGAGATTTGATTTCAAAACCAAAATGTTATTACTTACTAGCTATGTGACCCTGGGCCAGTTTTTACAATCTCCTTTGCAACCTTCTCTTCTCTAAAATGGAGATGATTGGGGCACCTGGGTGGCTCAGTTGGTTAAGTGTCTGCCTTTGGGCTCAGGTCGTGATCCCAGGGTCCTGGGATTGAGCCCTGAGGCGGGCTCTCTGCTAAGCGAGGAGCCTGCTTCTTCATCTCCCTATGCCCCTCCCCCACCCCCATTGTGCGCTCTCCCGTGCGCTCTCTCTCTCTCTCTCTCGCTCTCGCTCTCACTCTCAAATAAATAAATAAATAAAATCTTTAAAAAATGGGGATGATAGCATCAATCTCAAAGGGTTGGTGTGAAGATGAAGGAGTAAAGCTTCACGCCTTCATTCAGTGAACACATATCTAATGTACCCCTACTATGTGCCAAAAACTGTTTGAGGAGCTTGGGTTACATCGATGAACAAAACAGACAATGGTGGGACAGAGATCATAGTAATAACAACGACAGAACAAGTAAATGATGAAGTTCGTAAAAGGTGACAAGTGTTAGGGAAAAAAGTGCCCCGTAGAGTGTGGTAAGGGGACTCACGGGTGCTGGGGCAGGGGGCGGGAGGGAGGCTGCAGTTTGAATACTGTGATCAGGAAAGAAGTGTGATTCAAGTAATGCAAGCAGAATCACTAGCACAGAGCCTAGGTAGTACTTAGCAAATGGTAGCTTTTATGATTAGGTCATGATTGCTTCTTGTTGCCCTTCAGAAAGCTAAAATGTCTTTATTTTGGGGTGATTGTTACAGATGGGTGTGTGCACACAGCAGCGCCTGCGCACACGCGCACCTACGCACGCCATAGAAATTCGGTGTGCGTTCAGCCGTCTCCTTCTAGATCACGTTTCTGTTTGCATTCACGATCATTTGGGGAGCCCAGGTGAGTGGGAGTTAGCTTGGTTTGGGGGTAGAATAGGATGAAATGAGAAGCTCACAAAATTCTTGGCTAATTAACATAGAGGAAGCGTCAAAAGGCCAAGACTAGCTTTCGATTCCATCCTCACTCTCTGTGCACCTAACTTGTTTCTCCTCGATTTGTTGAGGTGCCACTGTCTCTTTTGATCCCGTGAGAGGCATTACATTTGGCCAAAGCTCTGGGAGAAAGTATATCAGGGAAGTGACAGCCGTTGTCAGCCGACATTTACAGTGGATGTTTCTTGAAGATTTAACTGACCATGGCTACCTTCTCAGGAATAACTTCCTCTTACAAAATTGTACACACACCATGACAAAACTTTCATTAGAAAAAATAGGGGCGCCTGGGTGGTTCAGATGGTTGAGTGTCTGCCTTCTGCTCAGGTCATGGTCTCCGGGTCCTGGGATCGAGCCCCGCGTTGGGCTCTGGGCTCAGCGGGGAGCCTGCTTCTCTCTCCCCCTCTGCTGCTCCCCCTGCTTGTGTTCCCTCTCTCTCTAATAAATGAATAAATTAAAAAAAAATATAGTACGGGCGTCTACAGAAAGAAAGGTTATCTTAGAGTGCTGGGATTCTGGGTACTTTCCCATTTTCTACAATCAGCATGTAGTTTTTTTAGTAATCAGAAATAGCCAACAAGTGTTATTTATTTATTTTTTTTAAAGGGAGCAAAAATAACCAACTCTTGCTAATGCAGAGAGACTTGTTCTGCGCTTTCATTTTCAGCTTGGGGGAGGTGGAGGAGTAGAATATATTGGTTTGGGGACTGTTTTGAGAATTTCTCTTTCGGATTTTATCTCCACATTCTCTGAAAAACTCTATGTGAATTTACTACTCAAAACCGCTTTGCTGTGTTATTATTAGATCATCCTCCCCTAAACTTGGCCGGAAATCAAAGGCCCCTCCAGATAAGAATCTCCACAATGTGCATTTTCAGAGCAAGTCAGAAGCTGTTTTGTTCTAACACTCAAAGAAACCTTTTGTATTTTCAATTTCAAGTGCTCTGCAGTAAACCAACAGTCTATATAGATTATACAAAAGGGTCATATGTTGGTTTGAGCCAGTTTCTGGGGGAAAAAAATCACCGAGGAACAGCAAGTGTTTAAACAATGAACTGACAGCTGCCGGTCCATTAGATCTGTCCACAGGGCCAACTCCCACTCTTTTCAATTTTGCTGTGATCTGTAGATACAAGAATCTGTGACTGAGCCGGTGGTGATGGGCTACGTTCCAACAGCACCTGCGCTTTATCAGAGCAATACCTTTTACCAGAGACCTCTCACATAGTCCTTTATAAGGAAGAGAAGAAGCAGCGCAAGCTTGGAAAGGGAGAAGAAAATATCTACCAATTTCAAGTTCCCAATTGGCCATTTAAGAACTTGTAGAGTGAGCCCTAAAAGCTTGAAGCTCTCGATTTCTACAATATTCCTAGCGCCATTCTCAGGAGCATCAGGATCTGTCCTCAGCTAAAGTTTCATCCCAAAAGTTTTAAACCTCGTAGTTTGCTAAATTAAGTGCTCATGCACAATAAGGACTGTCTTTAAAAAGTATCTTTCTGGTGATAGGCTTAAAGAAGCCAAGTGAAAGAATATGTTCTTCCTGTTTGCTTCCAGAAATGACAATCCCTTAATTTTCTCTTCACTGGGGTCAGATGTGAATAATCACCAGCCCTTTCAAACAGCCCAGGTGTTAGGTCCAGGGATTCTCTGGTGGATTGCTTTTTTTCCTTCAGTCACATAGACTGCCTTCCCTTGGGATCACTGGTTTAGCTTTTCGGTTCCTGTTTACACCTGTTTACCCTGACCTCATCTCAGATGGGCCAGATCTTGACCGCTTACTCACTGCTGACTTCTGAGCCCCATCACTTCCTCTCACCTCTGATCCTTAATAACTGTCCGTCTGCTTTTCTCCACAGAGCGTAACCTCAGCTGTCTGCACCCAGGCCCAACTGAAAGAGGTTTGAGCTCTACCAGTTTGAGCTGAGCAGCCAGCTGAGTCAGTCAATTCAATTTACATTCCCAAACTCTGCCGCACTAGTTCTTCGATTCGGTGGATTTACTTTTTGTGCAATTAATGAGCAATTTTTTTACTGCACTCAAACGATAAAGTCAAAACAGAAAATAGGTCATGTCTCAAACAATGTCATATTTTAGGCTTTTTTTTTCCCCCTGCAAGAATCCTGAGTACATTTGGTCGGTGTAGGGAATGCCGTTTTTAATATGGTTTAAAGTTTCATTGTGGGATCTCAAAGCAGAAAGAGGCTGCTGACTCATTTTATCCGAGCAAAGTAGACAACAGCAGCAGTAGTTTAATATGAACAGCCGAGGACCCTTAAAGATTAAAACTGATGCTATGAGACCTGCAGTAAGGAATCTCTCCATTATCTAGAGCCCTCCACCTAAAACCCAGTTCACACATTCTATTCCATTTGGTCCTTATTGGCATTTGGGCTCTCCTTCCTTAGGATGAGTGTGAATGCCTTGAGGTTGGGCATCGTCCCACTCATATTTGTACCTTCCACAATACCTAGCACCAAACTCGGTGTTCCATTAAGTCTCCAATAATCGCTGAATTGAATTGAATTCATGGTTAACCCAAGGAAGGAAAAGGCTTACGCTGAAAAACAGACTTGTGCAATTTTTTTTTAGGTGGTAACAAACGAATGACGGAGGATGTAAATAATACCTTAGTGGAAGTGCTTCAAAAGAACCTCAGGGGAGACTTTAACCACTCAGAGCAGTTTGATGTCATATCACGTTGACTATGGGGAAAGAAAATCAAAATGGGTTTAGTATTCAAACAGCCACTTAAAAAGTTAAAACTGCTACTAAATAAATCTGGTATTTTTGGTATTTTTAGCAAAAAAATCCGAAGGCATCGGATGGCAAAATAACATTAAAAGATTCCTCAGACCCGTTGACTTCATCTGGAAGGAGATGAGCGGGGGAGCAGTTTTATCTGGCCATGGAGACATTCAGCCTCCTCCCCATCAGACAGAAACATTCAATCCAATGAGACGAATGCAAACGCTGCGAAACATTCTCCATGTATCATCAGAATACGGAGCGACATAAGTTACCAGAAAATGCTGAACAAAGTCTGAAGTACTACCGCTGTCAAAATGCTGACATTGATTTTATTCACTTCTTGAGATCTAAATTGGAAAATCAAAAAGGATCAGATTGAACACAGGTCTTTATGATATACTATAATCAAAGACAATACAGTGCGAGGACTACAATGTGTAATGGAAGGTCTTGAAGGATGGAATTTGCTGATTCTGGGATGGAGGAATGAGCTGCCATTATCGGAATTAGTTTTGTTCCACAACTTAGTGATTTATTACTCATGTTGCCAATTCACCGATCATTGTCGCGTCACTCAAAGAAATCCGGAGCTTTGTAAAGAATAAATAAGGAAAGGGAGAGACCTAAACGCGGGAAATGATGTGCAAATAAAGGGCAAACTAATTTGCTATCAAATGGCTTTTATCTTTACTTAAAAAAATACAGAAGCACAAAGAAGCGATTCTTCCCTGCGGTTATATATAAAAGCAGAGTCGCTTAAATTTTTTTAAGAAATCAGCTTTCCCAGAGAAATGTATTTATAGAGAAAAGAGACATGCCAAAATGGAGTTGGGAGGGCTCAAGTCTGGAATCCCTGCTTCCTCTGTTGCATGACTGCTCCCTTCGCTCCCTTCATGAATGTACCAGGGCAGGAGTCGCTAAACAATGGCTCACAGGCAAAATCTGACCCACAGCCTGTTTCTCTACCCCACAAGGACCAACCATGTTTTGACATTTGCAGATGGTTGCAACATTTTTTTTTTTTTAAAGAATACTATTTCATGATGGGTGAAAAGGACATGAAATTCCAAATTCGGGGTCCATAAATAAAGTGTTATTGGAACACAGCCTCCGTGTGCTTACAGATTCCCATGGTGGCTTTCAGCTGAGTAGTTGGGAGAGAACGTATGGCCCGAGAAGCCTAAAACGTTCGTTATCTGGCCCTTTATAGGAAAAGTTTGGCAACCCTTGTGTTATATGATTCATGACATATTTATACTCAAAAGAGGACGTGTTTCCAAAGAGGCTGGGACTTCATGTGACTTGGCAGTGGAAGGAAACAATATTCTCTTATGCAGATGCCCAGATACACTTAGCTCCATGCACACACAAATGGGGCACCTCCAGAAGACCTGTAAGGGCAGCTAATACATCTCATGGATGCTTTTGGTGGTTTTTGCTTTTGTTTTTTTAGAGAGAGAGAGAGAGAGAGAGAGAGAGAGAGAAGGGGGTGGGTGGGGTAGGGGGCGCAGAGGGAAAAGGAGACAGAGAATCTTGAGCAGGCTCCACGCCCAGTGCAGGGCCCAACTCAGGGCTCAATCCCACGACCCTGAGATCATGACCTGAGATGAAATCAAGAGTCAGACACTTAACTGACTGAGCCACCCAGGCGCCCCTCATGGATGCTTTTGATAGAAGGGTGAATTCACATACTAGCTAGAGGGCTACTTCTAAGAGGAGATGAGCATTTGGAATAGATTCCTGGTGGTTTTTCTCTTCTCTTTATGACTGGAATAGATGGGCTGCATGTGACTGAGCTATTTCATGAAATTCTAGACATATACAGAGAGGAATACCAAGGTCAGATCTTTCCAAATTTAAACATATCGGATGTCACCAGTACCAATGAAGACCAAGTTCTTCATAGAAACCCGCCACAGTAAAAAACAATCGCAGCCTCTTCGATACCAGCTCACTGCCATACCCCAGAATGCATGCTCGGTTGTGTGTTATCCGAACACTGGAGGACCTGGCCAGAGAGAAAATGGAGCACGCACAGAAAAGCATGTTGTTGAGTTTCCTGGTTATGGCTTTCTTATTTGAGACAACTCAAGTGTAAATGCAATCCTGAGCTTTAAACATCCATGCGTTGATATATGAAAAGTATCCATTATATGCAATAAACAACTGGCCAAGCATTATATTTCTAATGTAGTCTGCTACTGTCTCACAGCACGTTGATTTACTAAATATAATTTGTGACGTTGCTATTGGGCAGAAAGCCCCTGCCCACAAGCAGGCTCTGTGAGTAAGAGTGTCCCGTAAAATATCCTTAATAGGAAAACAATACATTTTTTAAAATTTTACTTGGTACATGCACAAATGACCCCGAGGATAAAAATAACTAGTGTATGGATGTAATATATAAACCAGGAGATAATATGGAACACCGGCAATTTTTATTAGAATTTTCTCATGTTGGAATATTGTGATGTCTCTGTAGGATCCAGTCACTGAAGAGGCAAAGCAAATGATTGTGGGAAACAAGGAAGAGAAGCCCTGTATCATGCATGGGGTGAGGAAGGAAATTTACGCTCAGAGGACTTTGGACAAAGCGCTCCTAGAGAGCATTTCCTCCACCACAGGTTCTGTGGTTGATTTGGTTGATTGCAAGAAAGGCCACAAATTCGTCCCATCTCTGTAGGTACTTCCTCTGCAAGTTAATTTTACTGCTTCTCCCAGCAAGAGGTGGAGTCTGTCTTCCCACCCCTTGAATCTGGACTTGGTCGCAGGACAGTAGCAAATAATGACACAAACAGAATCTTCAAGAGCCCCTGTCCTCCCTTTGGAGTTTGCCCTCTCTTGGTGCTCTTTGCAAGCCCGATCCCACCATGTGAAGAAGCCCAGGCTAGCCTGTTGCACTTCAGGGAGCAGAGCAGCCATCTCAGCTGTGGCCCCTGGGACCAACCACCTGCCAACGAGCAGGCATGTGAGTGAGACCGTCCTAGGTAGCCCAGAGCAGAACCTCTCAGCTGGTCCACAGCATCAGGAGAATTAACCAATGCTGATTATTTGAAGCCGCCACATTGTGGAGGGACTTGTTATGCACCATGAGCTAGAGTAGATGCCCGGATAGTGGACCCTGAGTGGTTCCTGAATCCGGGAGGTCCAGTCACACTGCTTTTGCCCAGAATTTGCCCAACTGTGGGGGTCATTATATACAAGTCTGCGGAAGGCTGCTGGGCTATGTGCCGATTGCTGGGGCTTGTTTATGGGGTACAGGGATCGTGTCAAACCCTAGGGGACCTTCTTGGGCTGGCAGCCACCTCTGTGAAGGGGTTTATAATTCTGGTTCTTTGGGGTTTCCTACTGGCCTGCCGAAATGGCTCAGGTCCATGAAGTTGGGGAAGGCCTCGAACTTCCTCCACCAGTTAAGAGTTGTTTACACTCCGCAGCCTCTGAGGGTCCTCTGACATTGCCATGTTTCCTGGATTTGTCCTGACTCAAGTGAGAATCTTTGGTATAGTCAAAGAAGCTCCAAGGACAGGGACAAGGGCAGACACCCACACTATATGCTCAGGGGTAGGAGGGTGCCTGGCTCTCTGGAGGCGAACCGTACTCGTGAAGGCGTTTTGCCCTCCTCAGAGGACAGACAACTTCATGGAGAGCCTGGACTCTAGACTGGATCTGGCCACAACTAGCTCTACATTTCGGATGACAAATGAACAGACAAACACACAGAAGACTTCACTTCGCTGGGTTTCAGTTTCCAAATCTATGAAGTGGGGAGAACTGGGCTGGAGGCTATTTACTGTCTTTGGTGGATTTAACAGTCCTTGGGAGTCAGCTCCCACACTTTGTACCATGTCCTCCATCCCTCACTTTGCTCGGTCATCCCCCCCCCCTCCCGCCCAGAAGTGTGATTTTGAGGGAGAAGGGAGGTAGGCTCATTTCAGGACGAGGACCAGAGCCATGCGCACAGACTCGACCAGAGCTCATCTAACTGATGTTCAGGGACTTCGCTCAGGGGGACATTACTGAGGGTCTGGAAAAAAGGATGTAGTAGAGGAAGTGTTGGAGGTGGGGGAGGGAGTAGCCCAAGAAGTAGCCTGGGAAGGGTGTCCAGTCTATTGTGCTCCCTTGTAAATAATCTCCCGTCCACGGAGGGGCGCTCTCTCTCTCAATCTCTCTCTCTCCCTCTTGGCTTCTTCCTCCCTCGCACCCTACCAGTTGATCAGCTGATCTTGCAACAGCAGGTAAGGCCTTCAACCTGTGGGTTTATTTAATTCATTTTTCTCTGTGAATTCTGTTATCCTAACAAAGTTTTGGTTTCTTTTTTTTTTTAAAGATTTTATTTATTTATTTGGCAGAGAGAGATACAGCGAGAGAGGGAACACGAGCGGGGGTGGGGGGTGGGGGTGGGGGTGGGGGAGGAAGATGCAGGCTCCCCGCCGAGCAGGGAGCCCGATGCGGGGCTCCGGGCTCCATCCCAGGACCCCGGGATCGTGACCTGAGCCGAAGGCAGACGCTTCACGACTGAGCCACCCAGGCGCCCCCAAAGTTTTGGTTTCTACACTGCATTAATAGACTACTCTCAGTTAGTATGTAGGGGTTTTGTTTTGCTTTTTTTTTTTTGGATTTTATTCATTTATTAGCGGGGGGAGCAGAGGAAGAAGGACAAGCAGAGTCCCTGCTGCGTGTGGAGCCTGCTCGTCCACAATGCGGAGCTTGAGCGCCGGGCCCCGAGATCATGACCTGAGCTGAAATCAGAGTCAGATGCTCAACCAACTGAGCCACCCAGGTGCCCCTTCTAATGCTTGAGTTTTTTTTTTTCCTATTCTGAATGCTTACAAGCTAGTCCCAGTTCAAAACCGACCAATGATTTCCCATCAAATAAAACCCTTACTAGATCTAATGGCCTGAATGTTGCCTTGGAACAGCCTATCCTGCTGACCTTACCACCCGCCGCTCTTTCCATCGCTCAGCTCTGCTTGCTGCTCCTGGAATACACCAACATTGTTCCCACCTCATGTTTCAGGCCCAGGTCCTCATGTGACATACTGCTCTACTGGGAACCAGGACTTTTCAAGTTCTCTAGAAAGTTCTAATGTGTGACCAGGGTTGAGAATAATCGAGCTAGAGTGTCATTTAGGCTCAAAGCTTTTCCAATTTAAATGTGGGTGTAAACCACCTTGGAATCCTGCTCCAGTGCAGGTTCTGATTCAGGAGTGGGGAGGGGCTCGGGACTCTGCCCTTCAACCCAGGCCCCAGGTGATGCTCATCTCTCAGCCGATGGTGAGTTGCCCGAGACCAGGGAATACACCTCACTTCATGCCAACTGTGAATGTTTGCTGACTGACAGCTCTGCAAGTTGCCTCAGCTTCCTTTCATAAAAGTCGCATGCCACCACCGGTAGGTTCTCATGGCTTCAAATAAGACAGGATATGTTACCTAATCAAGATATCAGGCTCTGTAACATACATCTGGCTGTTATAATAGGACTTTACATGGGTGAACACTGTATTAAACCCTTACATTCCAGAGCCCTAACAGTTTTATTCTGGACTATGAAGGAAGCTTTCATCTCTCCTGCAATGATAAAATGTGCTCTTCTTCTTCAGATCCTTCCCCATGGTTACTATAATCTCCTCAGTCTGGCTGGGTTGGACATGGAGTGACGTAGACTTCAGCCAGAGAGATTTTCTGAGGGAAAAAAAAATGGGAAAGTAAAGATGCTGCTCTACTTTCGGCATCCAATATCCTCTTTGTGGTCATCAATAACACTGATTCCCGACACCCATACTATGTAACTAGATTTCCAAGTCTGTGTTCTGTCAACAACTTCATCAGTTGCCTTTATAGCATTTTCTTCCAAAGTCTCTGTGTCACTTTATATACCTTCCCTGCCCGGAGTGCCCGCACCCAAAAGACATCCTTCAGGCGCCCCACTTAGTCACCCACTAAATCCAAAATGAAGGCACCCCTGGTCTTGCCCCATCTTGCACCAGCAGGGAAGATAATCTAATTTCAGGGGCTGCAGCCTCTGTCCTCCCCAGAGCATGAGAGAATGGGATTTCTTCCTAACGAGGTTAACAGGGATATTGTTGTTTCAGGGTTTGATCACAGGCTGAAGATTGATCCTCTCCACTCTCTTTCCTGATTCTGAAGAGATTGCGGACCTGGGATCTGCAGTGCCTCTGGGTCACGTGGTAATTTAAAATTGATGACTTGGAAAGAGAATGGAGATAAAGATGCTGTCCTGGGATGTGTCCTTTTATAGAGAGGTATTGTAATTTGGGGGCGTGTTCTCTCAAGCGGCTCTTTTGAAACACACACACACACACACACACACACACACACACACACACACACACCCCAAACACAGTAGTTTAGGGATGTACTTTGATCACTGACTTCATCAGCCAGACACTCATGGCCACCCCTTTCTGAGCATAGACACAAAGATGTACCATTTATTGATTAGAACAGGGGATCATGAGGGTGCTAATTAAAATCTTACAACTACGATAGTATGATTCCATTCTGTAACTGATTCAAAAGCAGACCTAACTACTATGCTCTTAGAAGTCCAAATAGAGGTTGCCTTGGGGTGGGTGTTAGTGACTGGAAGGAAGCCCAAGGAGTGCTTTCTGATGTTCTGAAAATGTTCTCTTTCTTGATTCTTTTACTTTGCTGTGTTCACCTGGTGGAATTCCATTGATCTACATATACTTCTGATTTGGGCACTTTACTTTGCACGCCATCATTCATTAAGAAGTTTACCAATAAATATCCAACACTTTTAACACTCCTTTTAATCAAGTTTTCCACTTAGGAGGAAACCATAAGTTGAAGAAATTATTGTCTGAAAATGTATCTGAAAACCAGTTTTTCAATTAAAGGACGCACTGCCCCCTCCAATGAAGTGTTCATTTCCCCCCTCAGACTTTAGCTCCATGCATGTGTTAGTCCTCTCCGTGAGCCTCACGGCTTTGCTCTGATTCTGGGCAATGGCAGAAAATCTGTGACTTGGAGGGAGCTGTAACCTTCACGGGCTTCTTTATCCTATTGATGAATTATATCTTAGATATGCAGCCTGCCATCAGTTATTAGTCACTGAAACCCACCCCCCGCCCATCTCGGTGAGGGCGCTCACTCTCAATGCCTGCAGGACAGGATGAGGGACCTTTGTGATCAAGCCTAGTGCTTCTTGGATACTAATTATGTCTCCACACAATGGAACTGGCTTTGCTTACCATGTTAAAGAATGAATCAAAATGTTGAGATAGATTATACTGGCGCCGGCTTTATTCCCTAGGAACAAACCAGATATAATAAATGAATTCTTGGGTTTTTTTCTCCCTGTTGTCAATTTATTATTTTATTTTATTTTTTAAAGATTTTATTTACTTATTTGACAGAGAGAGACACAGTGAGAGCAGGAACACAAGCGGGGGGAGTGGGAGAGGAAGAAGCAGGCTTCCCACGGAGCAGGGAGCCCGATGCGGGACTCGATCCCAGGACCCCTGGGATCATGACCTGAGCCGAAGGCAGACGCTTAACGACTGAGCCACTCAGGCGCCCCCCTGTTGTCAATTTATTTATTTAAGTTCTAGGATGGGGATATCTTCGAATAGCTCATGAATCACAAAGTACAAGTTGTATGCAGGAAATGGTGTTTCTCCCACCTCTGCCCCTCCGCCAGCCGGTGTCCGCACCCCACCCCTCGACCATCTCTGTGTTTTGTTTTTTTTTTTAAGATTTTATTTATTTGACAGAGAGAGACACAGCGCGAGAGAGGGAACACAAGCAGGGGGAGTGGGAGAGGGAGAAGCAGGCTTCCCGCTGAGCAGGGAGCCTGATGCGGGGCTCGATCCCAGGACCCTGGGATCATGACCTGAGCCGAAGGCAGACGCTTAAGGACTGAGCCACCCAGGCGCCCTCGACCATCCCTGTTGATAGTGTCTTTGTATCTTCCAGAGACGATTAGGGTATGTGCAAATAAAATTTGAAATGATCAGTAATAGGATTCTGTCAGCCTTCTATGATTGCGCGTGCGTGAGCGCGCATAGGCGCGCGCGCGCGCGCACACACACACACACACACACACACACACACACAATCCCTGTTTTAGGACCTTGCCACTCAAACTGTGGTCCTCAGACCAGCAGCATTAGCATCACTTGGGAGTTGGTTAGAAATGCAGAATCTCAGGCCCCCAGTCCAGAGCCACAGAGCAAAATCTGCATTTTAACAAGATCTCCAGGGTATTTGTAGAGCCCGAAACTGTGAGAAACAATGCTTTAGGGGAAAGGGACTTGAAGGAGTAGTAAGATCGGTGGGTTACAAAGGTACCCAGCTTATCCCATAGGAGTTCTTTGTCCTTTGGAGGAAAAATTAACTCGATATAGTCTCATTATCCTTGTCACAATTACATCAGAGATTTTTCTCTCGTACATGTATAAAACGATGTGCAGTTGTCTTAGGCATTTATGGCTCTCAGAATGCTTATCCCTGTCTCTTCTACCTCTAGCACTTGAGGACCTTCCTCTCTGCATGTCTGACCCGGAATGTTGAGGGTCTGGGTGCTGAGCAATGGACATGGTCCCAAGGAGTTGGCATCAGGGCCTGCCTCATGGGAGAATTGCAGAAGTTGGTGGCTTCCTAGTCATCTTTCCCCAAAGTCCCTGTCTCACTCCCTGACTCTGTTGCTGCCCTCTACTTGCCTTTCTTTAGGCCTTGGTCCAGTGCTCTCAGTTGGAGGCAGCACAGGACTCCTTCCCAGCCACCATGCTCATCAACCTTTGTCATTGCTCTGGGCAGTTCCTTTTGGGTTCAGGGATCCTACTGGCAGCCCTTGGACACATTGTCCTGTTCCACTCTGAGGATTTGGAGCCAGTTATCAACAGGAGAAACAAGGGAAAGCAATTGCTTTTAAATTCTCCTTGCTTCTCAGAATAAGAATGTAATGATACTGTTTATGACTTGCAGTGGAGGGAAGAGATTCCATGGGTTGGTTCCCTCTTGCATTGAGACGTGACCTTCTATTTGCTAGTGAACTCCGCTGAAGTGAGACGTTTTTGGCATTGGGATATTCCTGGTTTTTTTTTTTTTTTTTCCAGGAAGGGGCTTGACACACTTCTCACTTCCTCTCCTCTACTTTTCCAAGGTCTTTCCTCAATAGCTATTAGCCACAGAACACAGCCTTCTATCACTTAGCCTTTTGCGGCTACTCTAGATTTCCTGCACTGTAATTTACAGTCATTAGGCCTCTGTCACAGTCTGATGCTGAGGACTTTTTCTATTGAGTAAACAACATTTTTAAAATTTCTCTTGTGGTAAGGACACTTAATGTGAGATCTCCCCTCTTAACGAATGTTTAAGCGTGGGCTACATTGTCATTGACGATTGGGATGATGTTGCACAGTGGAGCCCTACTGCTTAGTCATCTTGCCCAACCGAAGCCTTGTGCTTGTCAAATTAATTTTTATTAAGTGATCATAGACATGCAAAGGTGCACCTGAGTGTACAGCTCAGTGTGATTTCCAAGCTGATTACACCCGTGAACCCAGCACCCAGCACGAGAAACCAGAGTGTGTCTGGCACCTCAGAAGCTCCCTCCTGCCTCCTGCATGGCCACCACGTGCGTCCATGGGTAACCACTGGCTTGAGTCCTAACAGCACATTAAAGTAGTATTTGCATGCTTTACGCACATGGCAGCCTACAGTGTGTACTCTCGTGTCTGGCTTCCATCCCTCGGAGTCATGCCTGTGAGCTCCAACTGTATTATGTGCAAAGCTGAAGATCATTAATTCTCCATTGCTGTATTATTTATCCTTTCTACTCTTGACAATTGTTCTGTGGTTTTCCGTTTGAGGCAATTGTGAAGAGCACTACTCTGAAAATTCTTGCCCATGTCTCATCATGAAAATGCCTACGTTTTTCTGTTGGGTATATACCAAAGATGAAAATTGCTGGGCGATGCTGATTTCTTAATGTATCAAGACTTTGATTATCTTGTGCGCATCCGTGCCAGGGAAGCAAGGTATGTGATTAGGCAGACGCCCAAGCATAGGTATAGGGGCTGGAATCTTTTCTTCCCCATGTGAAAAAGGATCTTTTTAGCCTACCAGCAATTTCTGAGCTCCTGCCTTATTCCAGGCTTCCAAAGATGCAGTGTTGATTGCTTTAGTTTATTTTATGATTTTAATGAGATCACCCCACTGCTGCACTAGCTTTTCCAAGCATGACATATCCTGGCTCCTTAGCAAGAACGGAGTCAACTCTCAGTTGTGTGCCAGGGACGGCGAAAAAAATCGCTATTCATGATTTTCTGCTTTAGAGTCTCCATCCTTGAGGGTAAATAGTAGAGGCAGGAAACACCATAAGCAGAGGAGGTGGTCGTCTGCATGCTGTTGTTGGAAGCTCTGCCTGGCCCCTAAATAGCTGCTGTAAACACCCTCCTCCCGGAGGGCCTGGAACCCACACCCCTCAAGCTAGCATTTGAGGTTAGACCACTGAGGCAGGGGAGACGCTGCTGGAAGGCTACTGCTGAAATGTATGTGTTTCCTGCCGAGGGAAGAAGGGTCTTTATCTGTCTCCCAGGGGGTTAATAAGTCATAAACTTGGCGCTCAAGAGAAGTCAGTATGTGGGGCAGAGGAATGAGGGTTTTAACTGAGGCAGCCAGGCCAGGAGGTGCCACGGTGGGGACCCTATGGGGAGGAACAGTCTTAGGGCAGTGTAAGAAGAACTTGGCCCTGGACAGGATTCACAGAAAGACCCTCTGGACCACCCCAGGGCTGGGGTTAAGAGAACACCCAGGAACAAAATGTCTGCTGAGAAGCCCCTCGGATCTCGAATGGTTTGTACTTTTGATTCTCCGATCTCATCTGTTGAATAAAACAGTATTTTGATTCATAGATTTAAAAATCTTTGCTGTTTGTACTTTCTTTATTATGCTAATCTTATTTAGGTATATTTTAGCCATTTCTTGTGGGAGAGGGTAGTGGGGCCTTAATTTGATACCTTCTTCTCAGCTCCAGGCTGTTCACAAGATTTTTTTCTGTTATATGTATAATATTTTTCTCTATATTCATACATATATATTATATATACATAATACATGTTGTATATGTATATATATATAGTGTCTGATATCATTAAATTTCATCATAATGGTGATTTTGAGGGAGAGGAAGCATGCTCTTAGAGGCTCACCCACATTGAGCAGACTTAAAGAATCTTTATTGTTTTTCTGATGATAAAATAAGGCATACTCATAGGAAATTCAAGTTGTACAGAAGTGAAGAAAGTAGAAACTGAAAGCCCTGCATACCTGGACCGTATGTTAAAGGTATAGCAGGAGTTAGGGATGTCTGTTGCTCATATTTTTTGATAATCAAGGGCATATATTTTTTTTAAGATTTTATTTATTTATTTGACAGAGGGAGACACAGCGAGAGAGGGAACACAAGCAGGGGGAGTGGAAGAGGGAGAAGCAGGCTTCCCACCGAGCAGGGAGCCCCATGCGGGGCTCGATCCCAGGACCCTGGGATCATGACCTGAGCAGAAGGCAGACACCCAACTACTGAGCCACCCAGGTGCCCCAATCAAGGGCATATTTTTTTAAAAAAAGCATTGACTACTTCTCCTACAACAGCATTAAATGCATGTATTAAATACATTCCTTATAACAAATGTCCTGATTGGCCAGGGGGTGTGGTGGCCCTTGTGGGAGATAGAGCAGAGCCTGACCTTCTCCTTTGCCTCTTTCTGGCTCCTTCTCCACCTTCCACTAAAATTTATGAAGGAAAGAGAGTAACCAACATAACAAGACGGTTCTACACATTCAAAAAAGAATTTTAAAGAGATAAGACATTTGTAAAAATCACCACAAAAGACTGTATAAGAATGTTTATAAGGCTTCCTCATAATAGCCAAAACCTGGCAGTGATCCAAATTTCCATCAGTGGGAGAAAGAATAAACAAATTGTGGTGTATTCACATAATGGAAAACTCAGCAAGGGAAAGGAACAAGCTACTGATCATGCAACATTATGACTGATTCTCAAGAATGCGTTGTTGAGCAAAAGAAACCAGAATCAAGAAACATACTGTATGATTCAATTTATATGCAGTTCTTAAACAGTTTAACCTAATCTGTGGGGCTAGAAATCAGAACAGTGGTTGGGGTGGGGATTGAGGGAGCGGTTGTGGGCCAGGATTAGTTTCAAGGGGCACAAGGGACTTTCTGGGATAATGGAAATGTTCCGTATTTCAAATGAGGGGGTGTTTTCATGGGCAGAGACATTTGTCAAAATTCACCATTGTGGGGCGCCTGGGTGGCTCAGATGGTTAAGCATCTGCCTTCGGCTCAGGTCATGATCCCAGGGTCCTGGGATCGAGTCCCGCATCGGGCTCCCTGCTCCTTGGGAGCCTGCCTCTCCCTCTGCCTCTCTCTCTCTCCTTCATGAATAAATAAATAAAATCTTTAAAAAAAAATTCACCATTGTGTCTTATTATGATCTTTGCCTTTTATTGCATAGAAATTATATTTCAGCAGAAATAATTTTGGGGGCACCTGGGTGGTTCAGTTGGTTGAGCGGCTGACTCTTGGTTTCAGCTCAGATCATGATCTCAGGGTCATGGGATGGGAGCCCCGAGTTGGGCCCTGTGCTCAGCACAGGGTCTGCTGGAGATCCTCTCCCTCTGCTCCTCCCCCTCCCAAATAAATAAATAAAATCTTA
The DNA here is from genome assembly GCF_009762305.2 of Zalophus californianus. Classification (NCBI taxonomy): domain Eukaryota; kingdom Metazoa; phylum Chordata; class Mammalia; order Carnivora; family Otariidae; genus Zalophus; species Zalophus californianus. The sequence continues at coordinate 102,926,576 of NC_045612.1, read as the reverse complement.
AAAAATAATTTTTAAAGAATTCCCTAGTATGTGAGACAGGGCATATAGTGTGTGGCTCCATGGTCCCAGTTATGCTCCCTATTTCGGGGGCAGCTGTGGGGGACAGCACTGGCTCACCTCCTGTTACTCTTTCCCTTCTGCCCCAGGCCTTCCTCAGTGCCAGGGATACACTGAGCCCCCACTAAAGCACGGCCAGCAAGTGCGCATCCCTGGGGCCACTATCGAGCAATGGGGAACAAGAGCCTGTGAATGGCTACTCCAGCCTGTCAGGGGGACAGTTCTGGAAGGTCTTCTATAGGCTGTTCAGTGGGCTTGGTGGAACCGAGGTCCTGTAAGCTGCATGAAGCACCCTTACTATGGCTCGTTCTCCTTCCCTACGTCACTCTCCCTTCACTATCACTCCTCCACTTTGGGATCCACTCCCAAATAAATGACCTGCCTCCCTGTCTCAAGTGCTGCTGTCCGAGGGACACAGAGTGAGAAAGGTCCACAGTGTGCAGGAGAGAAATTGCTGTGGTGCCTGCTCCAGTATTTCCCTGCTTCCTCATTCCTTCCTCCTTCCCCTCTGCTTTCATTTAAACATTTTCTGTGAGTGTGTTTTCGGAAAAATAGAGGGGAAGGAAGATGCATTAGAGGAAGGTTAGTGAGAGAAATCTAGTACAGGAGAAGAAGTAAGGGAGAGGCGCGTATGTATGTAATCATATGTGATATATATATTCCCCATGGAAACACCACAATCGAATTGCAGAACATTTTCATCACCTCTAAAGAAAACCTTGTGCCCACTGGTAGTGACTCCCCACCCCGACTTGCCCCTGATTCCTTCACTCCCCAGCCTCTGGCAATTTTTTAAAAATTTTTTATTTATTTATTTATTTGACAGAGACACAGCGAGAGAGGGAACACAAGCAGGGGGAGTGGGAGAGGGAGAAGCAGACTCCCCGCTGAGCAGGGAGCCCCATGCGGGGCTCGATCCCAGGACCCTGGGATCATGACCTGAGTCCAAGGCAGCCGCTTAACGACTGAGCCACCCAGGCGCCCCATACATTGCCTTTAAAAAAATTTTTTTTTATTTTAATTTTTAAGTAATCTCTATGCCCAACACAGGACTCGAATTCACGACCCAGAGACCAAGAATTGCATGCTCTACTAACTGAGCCAGCCAGGTACCGCCATACATGGCCTTTTAAAACCTATTTCTTCCCCAAGCTTTCCCTCAACATTTATGGGAAATATATAATATATACACATATATATTTGTGTGTGTATATATATATTCATCCCTCATTTACTTCTCCTGTTGTAGATTTCTCTCATGAACCTTCCTCGAATGCACCTCCATTCACCTCTATTTTCCCTAAAATGCATTCTTTTTCTATTCTGTGTAGGTTTTTAAGTCATACTATAAGAATGTATTATTTATATCTAGAAAACAAGGAGAAAAATGTGAGGTCTTTTTTTTAAAGGTTTCTGTTTTTTTTTTATTAATTATTTTTTAGTGCTGTTGTATTTCGTTTCTTTTTTTTTTAAGATTTTATTTATTTATTTGAGAGAGAGAATGAGATAGAGAGAGAGAGCATGAGACGGGGGAGGGTCAGAGGGAGAAGCAGACCCCCCGCTGAGCAGGGAGCCCGATGTGGGACTCTATCCCGGGACTCCAGGATCATGACCTGAGCCGAAGGCAGTCGCTTAACCAACTGAGCCACCCAGGCGCCCCTAAAGGTTTCTGTTTTTTTAAAGATTTTATTTATTTACCTATTTGATAGAGAGAGAGAGAGGAGAGGGAGAGAGAGGGAGAGAGAGGGGGAGAATCCCAAGCAGACACCACATGGAGCGTAGAGCCTGACAGAGTTCCCTCCCCCGCCCCCAACGAGATCATGACCTGAGCCAAAATCAAGAGGTGGAGGCTCACCTGACTGAGCCTCCCAGGCACCCCAAAATGTGAGGTCTTCTAAAAAAAATTTCCCCAGTGGTATCTCAGTATTTAAACACACAATACTATTTAATTTTGCAAACTGAAGGTTGCCTATCAAATTCCCTGTAATTCACGACATGCTAAGTTGATGTTGGAGTCCCTACCTGTGAATTGAAAGAAAGTTGAAGTTCTTTTACCGAGTACTTCTGAGGACCTCCAGAGATGGTTATGGTGACTGGTACACAAGGGTGAATATACTAACAACCATTGAGTTAGTGCACTTTAAATCAGTGAACTTTATAGTATGTAAGGCATCTCTCAGCAAAGCTGTTAAAAAACAAATTGGCCTTGGCCCAGGGAAGGGAATTGGCACTAATTTTAGCAAACAGTTTTTCTCCTCTTTTAAATTTGGTTGGTAAAATTCCAAGGATCATAAGCAATGGAGAGAGAATGAGACACCTGTACTCATGTACTGTTTTCGCCAGATGTCCTATTTCCCGAATTCATTCATTAGTTAGATTATTTAACAAATATTTAAGTATTAATTAGTACGGTGTGCGTACTGGATGCAAGGGTGAATAGGAAGTCACTGTTCTTGCCTCATGGAAATCAGGCTGGTGGAGGAAAAAGAAGGGACAAGAAGTTTCAGCAAGCTGCTGAGAAATGCCCTAATAGTGTAAGTGAAGTTTTTAATTCTGAAAAAGAAACAGATTTCTTTAAAACAAAACACAACAAGGACTGTATGGAATGGGGCACTCTGACTTGAGAGCCTTGAGGGCCTGTACTTTTGGGGGACAGAACTGGGCAGTGCCCCCTGCACTCCCCTCCCTTCACTGAGGTTCAGGGACAAAGAAACTTGTCTGATGATGCATCAGGATGGTCCCCAATCAAGGCTCACATATTAGTGATATTTTCTCTATTCTTTTTTTTTTAAAGACTTTTTTTTTAAAGATTTTATTTATTTACTTGACAGAGAGACAGCGAGAGAGGGAACACGAGCAGGAGGAGTGGGAGAGGGAGAAGCAGGCTTCCCGCGGAGCAGGGAGCCCGACGCGGGGCTGGATCCCAGGACCCTGGGATCATGACCTGAGCCCGAGGCAGCTGCTTAACCGACTGAGCCACCCAGGCGCCCCTGTTTTCTCTTTTCTTGTTGCTTGGGTATTTGGGGCTTGAGGACCGCTGACCAGAAAGGGATTGTTCCTCACAGGGTTAGCTAATTCCTAGAGAAAAACAGTTCAACCTGGAGTGTGCCTTTCGTAGGCAAATTAACAAATCCAGACCCCACACCTCCTCTGCCTCCTCCATCTGGCTCTTACACTCCAGGCCAATATTCCTAGGTCCTTATCCCACCGCAGGGCCAAGTATCAGACAGCTCAGGACGCCCCCCGCCCCCACCAGCCTGCAGAGATTATTCCAAAGAGTCAACCCTAAACCTGTTTAACCTGCCTTGTGTTTTCCTTGCAGTGAAAACCACAGTAAAGGCTTCTACGCACATTTTCCCTTTGTTCTCTCTGCCTCCTGCTCAGCCCTGTTCTCTGTGTGGCCCTGCGTGGTGTGGTGTGCCCCTTCTTCTTGGGATCTGTGAGGAACAAACTATCTTTTCAATGGTAACATCTGCTGGCTTCACCACATATCACTTGGATAATAAAAACCCTACGTTTTAAAACAGCTCACTGTAATTAAGGATAAGTCTTCACAGAGGAAGGGAACCAGGAGTTTCTTATACGGGTGGTTCTCTTCTGCCCAGGGCCTAAGCATTAGAAGGGAAGATTTGTTCTGCGCATAAAACATAGGGACTGTCAGGATAGATTCAAAGATGCTGATAAGCATCCCTAGAGATTCTAAGAAGTATTTGGTAAAAAATACTGGACTTTCTTCTGTTTCAGCAGGTCAAGACTCCAATACCAATTCAGCATGTCATGAATTACAGGGAATTCGATAAGCAACCTTAAGCTTGCATGATTAAATAGAGTTGCGTATTTAAATATTGAGATACCACTGGGGGAACTTTCTTTCAAAAGCCCTCACACTCTTTTCTCCTTTGATTTATTGTTTTCTACGTTTAAATAATACATTCCTATAGTAAAAAAATAAAAAGCTACACAAAACTTTCTGAGATAAGAAGAAAGAGAAAGAGGTAGAAAAAAGAGAGCAGGAGAGGAAGAATGAAGGGGAGTAAGTCAGAGGGGGAGATGAACCAGGAGAGATGATGGACTCTGAAAAACAAACTGAGGCTTCTAGAGGGGAGGGGGGCAGGGGGATGGGTTAGCCTGCTGATGGGTATTCAAGAGGGCACATTCTGCATGGAGCACTGGGTGTTATGCACAAACAATGAATCATGGAACACTACACCAAAACAAATTATGTAATATATGGTGATTAACATAACAATAAAAAAGTTTAAAAAAATAAATAAATTGAAACTAATTTAAAAAAAAAGAAAAAAGAGAAATAAAACAGGAGAAATTTCTCTTTCCAATAGTAATTACTGTTATCCCTTTAGGTCCTGGCCAAAACTCTGTCTCCCAGTGCTCAGTACAACGCTGGTTCTGGTCAGGAGGTGGGTAAATGTCCTCAGGGACCAAAGAATCTCCTGGGAGAGAAGAGACTGTGAGCTCTGTCTCACTTCTTTCATGGTTTGAAATAGTCCCAGTGGATATTTGTCAGTGGTGGGGACATGGAAGTCCCCAAAGGGACTCATCATGGAGAAGAAGTCTTGGTGGGTGACTGGGGTCCAGTACCAGGTCCTACATCTGGGTGGATGCGAGGTTGTCTCTGATACAGTGTGTGTGGTCCAGGCTGGAGAACTCTCCTTACAAAAGGGGTTTTTAGGGGTGGTAAGTGAGCCTGTGAAGGAAACGTGGTTAGAGTTAAGTAGCTAACTAGAGTGGCATTGTCCTTCCATGAGGTGTAGCTGTGGCCTGCAGAGATCTGGACTGGGGTAAGGGTCCCAGCTTCCCAGTGACACCTTACAGGGACCACCAAGGCAAGAAACAGAGGCCTGTCAGGGATTGAACAAAACATAGCTAACTCTTTGTGCCAAATCAGAATGCATCACATGCCTTTATTTATTTAACCCTTTTACCTTAACACTCACAACAATCTAATGAGAGGGTTTCAGTTAAAAATTACTCCCATTTATGGGGTGCCTGGGTGACTCAGTTGGCTAGGCATCCAACTCTTGATCTCAGCTCAGGTCTCCATCTCAGGGTTGTGACTTTGAGCCCTGCGTTGGGCTCCAAGCTGGGCATGGAGCCTACTTAAAAAAATTACTCCCATTTACAGAGGAGCAGCTGAGACACAGTGTGCTGAAGGAGTTCATAATGCTACTGAAGGCCTGTACTAAACTGTACTATTATTCAAAAATATTTACTTTCCTTTCCACACACCTCCTCCCCGCTCTGTTGGTTTGGGACTTGACTAATGCACTTCACTTACCTGTTCTTGCGCAACTAACTACCTCAAAAGTGAGTGGCTAAAAACACTACTTCATTGTGTCTCATGAGCCTGTGGTTTTGCTGGAGCTCAACTGGAGTTTCTTCTGCTGGTCTTCCTTAGGGTCCCTTCATGCACCCACATCAATTGGGATCTAGCTGATGCTGCAATGTCCAGGATGGCCTCTCATCCTTCACGACTTCCCCTCGTGTGGATTCTGTTCATTCTGTCATCCAGTCTGGGTTGCCTTTCAGCATGCCAGCTGGTCCTAAGACACAAGAGGTGGAAGTTGCCCACCTTCTTAAGAGCTGGGCTTAAAAATCATAAAGTGACACTGCCTGCCACATTCTGTTGGTCAAGGCAAGTTCACAAGGCCAGTCCAGATTCAAGAGGATTAGAAATAGGCCCCACTTTTTGATGGACAGAGCAGCACGTACATACAGAAAAGAAAAGAATTGATGATAGAAACCATACCATGTGACTTACTTTATTTAGTCAAAAAAATGTGAATGGACATGACATCGAAGCAGAAGCTTTAAGAGTGTTTGCAGAGTCTGGTTTAGTCTCTGTTGTCTTCCACGAGAACATGCATTTCTCAATTCAAGATTCCTCCTTCAGTCAAGAAGACATATGGTACAGACGCTACCATGCCCCAGAGTCAGGAGCATACTCAAGACAGCTTACCTATGGCTACCTACATGTCAAATGAAGGAGAAATATTACATTCATTGCTGGAATTAACATTTGTTTGTTAGGCAGCATAACCTGGTGATAGCTGACTAATACACCCATAGAGCTGGGATTTGAACTCGGGCAGCATAGTTTGAGAATCCAGGCTCTCAGCCACTACACTGTACATTTCACCTGGGAGCAGAATTTCAACTTTGGATTAAGAAGGCCTCGAGTGTTCTGAGACAAACTGGAAGTGTTGGGGAGGTGCCAAGAGAGACTGTGTGTAAATATGAAGAGGTAGAGGCTACAGGAGGAAATGGAACTCCTATAAGGATATATGATCAAATTTATATTGGAAGCTAGACAAGTGGGCCATGCTGCTTATTCAACTAGGATGTTGAATTAGAATATTCATATTAGAATAACGAATATGTTAACCCCCACCCTAATTAAAGGAGGCTTTCTTTCTACTTTTATTATTTATCAATTTAAAAATCCTAAAAAACAGACCTAGGTTGTTCTGTATGGGGGAGACATACTCCCTTCCAAGTCAACTTTGCAAAAATTTTTACTGATATTAAAGATTGAGACAGACAGAATTGCTAAAAATTTCATTTTAAATGCCAACAGTTCCCTGTCCACCAATCCAATGGTCAGCTCTTAGTTTTCATGTTACCCAACCTGTGAGCCTTATGAGGCCGAGTCTAGTATCCCTCATCCATTAATTGCACTTCTTTCATGTGGCTTCCGAGACCCTGTACTCTTGGGTTTCCTCCTCCGTCCCTGGTTGTTTCTTCTCTGTATCTTTGTGTCTTTGCCAGGACCTCTTTTTCCTGCTGTCTCAGTAGTGGAGCACTGCAGAGCTCCATTTTTCAGTCATTTCCTCTCCTCTAGCTACACCCACTTCTTGGTGAACTCATTTGGCATTTAAACACTTTAAGGGGTCCTGGGTGGCTCAGTCGGTTAAGCAGCTGCCTTCGGCTCAGGTCATGATCCCAGGGTCCTGGGTTCGAGCCCTGCATGGGGCTCCCTGCTTAGTGGAGAGCCTGCTTCTCCCTTTCCCTCTGCTCTTCCTCGTACTCAGTCTCTCAATCTGCCTCTCTCTCTCTCAAATAAATAAATAAAACATAAAATCTTAAAGAAATAAACACTTTAAATACTGTCCATATATCAATGACCCTCAGTTTACCTGCAGTCCAGACCTCTCTATTCAACTGGAGACACACACAGCCAACTGCTTATTTGACATCTCCATTTGGATGTCAAATAGACGTCTCAGAATCACCATTCCAGATGGAACTCCTGGTTTCCTCCCACTCTACTTCTCCTGGCTTTTTTCATCTCGGTTGATGGCAACTCGATCCTTTGGGGAGATATGTAGCCCCCAAACTTTGGAGCCATCTGTATTCTTCTCTTTTACACTCTATATTCAATCCATCAGGAAATTCTGTTGGTTCCACCTTCTACATATATCCATAATCCTCTCACTTCTCGTGACCTCCCATGACCACTCTGCTCTGAGCCTCCATCATCTCTCACCTGACTTATTGCAATTGCCTCCCTATGGGTGTTCTACCTTCTACCTTTGCTCTCTTGTAGTCATTGTCAACGTAGTAAATAGACCGATACTTTGGAATGTAAGATCATGGCACTTCTCTGTTTCAGTGGCTTTTCATTTCACATTAATGGAAAGCTATAGTCCTTACTTTAACTTAGAAGACTCTATATGTGATCTGGCTCCCATCAGACAGAGAGCACCTCATCTTGTGCCCTGAGTGCAGGCATAGTTCTAGACATGTAGTAGTTATATAAATATTTACTGAATGGACAAATGAATGAAACTAGTTATAGGAGAAGCCTTCAGTCCCTATGTCCTATATAAGGTAAGAAATGTATTTTCAGAAGTGTTTTGTTTTGTTTTTTAAAGTCAGAAGTCCAGCAAGGTGTGTTCACGTTTTCCACAAAAGCTCATAGGACAATAAAGATGGAGATGAGTTTAGCCTACCTCACCAAATTCTTTCTTTTATTCTGTTCCTGGGACTGGGTTGAATGAATTCAGCAGCCCTCAGCTACACTGTAATGGCACATGGCCACATCTGGCTTCTCTGAGCTCACACAGCTGGTCTGTCAACTCCCTGTGGGTTTATGTCCCCTCCTCTTCTAGGAAACTGCACTGCCTATTGGCAATTAGCCCTAATGAAGCAGCAGGAGTTTCCTGAGGGGAATGCTTTGCTGACAAGTATAATTACTATTAGCAGCTGTAGGGCCTCCAGCTCCCTGAAAGGAACCCATCCACCTGTCAGAGCGGGCAGCAGGACTGCTAAAGCTGCACCTAGCAGTCAGTCCAGCACTCTAAGCCAGGCCACTGTGTGATGAAAACAAGAGACTGCCATTTGGAAGCCAATTGAGAGCATTTACTTCCAATGTTCAAGTTTCTGCAGCCCAGCTCCATGGGTTGTGGACCCGCAGCAAATCACCAATTCACATCTCTCAGTTCAATGTGATCCTTGATTCTTTCAAGCATCCCTAATGCCGGTCTCTACTTAGGGGTACCCCCCCCAAGGAGGCAGGAATTTCTAATTGTATTTATTTTTTATCAAAAAAGAAAGGAAACAAGCTTTGCTAATAGTTAATACCTGACACTAGTTTCGTCAGTGGGTTAGTGTATGAGACCTTCATGTCCCACTTCTGGGAGATTTGCAGTTCTCCAGTGAGAAGGGTTTACAGTGGCTCCCTTTTGGTGCTGTATTTCTATGGAAGATTAAATATGGCGGCAAATTCTTTTCTGCTTCTGAAAGATGTAATCTGATTACACTCCCACTTGAATCCAAGCTGGCCTTAGTGACTTGCTTGACCAATAATGTATGACAGAAGTGACACTATGTCAGTTACAGGGCTAGCCTATGAAAAGACTAGGAGCTTCTGCACTGCACTTTTAGAACCTTGGGGCAACCACGCTGTGAGGAAGCTCAAGCTACCCAAATGGAGAGGCTATGTGGAGAAATGCCTGGTGGACTTGGTGTTCTGTCTTCCAGGCAACTTATCCTAGACAAGTTGTGGAACAGTGATGAGCTATTCCCACGGTGCCTTGTCCAAATTCCTGACTCACAAAATTTTAATATTTAATAATACTAAATTATTGTTTTAAGCTGCTACACTTTGGCATAGTTATACAGCAGTCGTTAGTAGAAACAATTATAGTTTTTGTAAGCCTAGTTGAGAGGATTTCCAGATTATATTAAGAAGTTTAAATGAATTCTTGAGACACTGATAAGGGCCTCAAAATATTCTTACAAGGAATCCTCAGATGGATGAAAATACCAAGACTAATACAAGTAAATTTAGGAGCTGACACTCCTTTTCCACTTAGAACTAGGTCTTCATCAGCCATATTTGAAGTAAAAATAGTGACACTTTTATGAAATCTAACAAGTAGTTAAGCAAAAATTTGAATTATTAAAGAAGATCATTTGAAAAAGTTAATATGCACTGTCATTAACAATATACATCACCCTGAGTATATACTAGTGTTCAGAAATTAGCTAACATGAAGCTATCAAGATTAGCAAGACATTAAAAGCTAAACATTCAGAATATGAAACCAAACTTCTACAATTCACTAGAAGTATTTTTTTGGTACTATTCATTAAAAGAATATTTATTTTATTTTACCCCATCCTTTAAAGAGATTGGTTTTTATGTGTTTTATAATTTCTGTATTTTAGTACAGTAGTTATGTATAAAAAAGATGTATGGTTTAGCCCATTAATTTAAAAAATTGTTATGAAATATACCATACACATAAATTGTACCCAGGGTGCTGTAAAAATATATATGCAAATTAAATAATAATAAAATGCACATTCATAGACCTACCACCCAGTTTCCAAAAATAGAACATCACCACCCTAGAAGCTCCCTTAGAAGATCCTATTCCTGAACTTCTGGGTGACCAGCAGCCTGGATTTTATATTATCAATTAGCTCATTTGCTTCATAGTGTTTTTCTTAACCCCATATGAATATATCTCTTAATAACATGCTCCTTGGTTTTCCCTGATTAGAATGGTAGACAATTGGATTTGTACTGGATGCATTCTTCAGTGACCTGGCCTTTCCAATGACCTTTGTGTCCCTGAGCCTTATTCATGCTGATGCATGTGGCTGTAGTTCATTCATGTCCACCGTTGCAGAGCATTCCTGGGTAGGACTATGTCTCAGTCTGATACTCTTGTGACTTATGATGGAGAGTAGGTTGTTTTCAGCCTTTTGCTCTTTTCAGCATTTTGCTCTTAGGAATAAGATGGCTATAAGCATTCTTCCTCTATCCCTTGGTCCCTGTGCAAGAAGTTCTCTAGCTTATACACCTAGAGGTGGGATTACCAGGTCATAGATACGTGCATATTCAACAGGACTTTTCCAAAACTGATGGGCTTCTATCAACAGTGGATGAAAGTACCTGTTGTTTTACATTTTTTGTCAACACGTTTTATTATCTGACTTCAATTTTGCCAATCTAGAGTGTGTAAAATGGTATCTTGTGGTTTTAATTTGTATTTTCCTGAATACTAGTAATTTTAACATCTTTTAATGCCATGGCCATTTTTATTTCCTCTTTGATGAAAGGTATACATCCCTTTGTCAATAACACCCTGTCTTAAATATTATAGCCATTAAATAAGATTTGATGTCTCATAGGGCAAGTCTTCCCGCCTTATTTTTCTTCCTCAGGAGTGCTTTGGTTATTGTTGGTCCCATTCTCTTCTATATAATTTTAGAATCAGATTGTCAAATTCCGCACTAACCCCACTGAGCCTTTGATTAAAATAGCATTGATTGTATGGTTTCAACTGGGAAGAACTGACATCTTTACAATACTGAATCTTCCAAACCAAGAATATGCTGTATTTCTCCACTTATTTAAGTCTTCTTTCTATACAGTATTATAATTTTCCCATAAAGAAGTACTCGTCTTTTGCTAGATTTATTCCTAGGAACATTTATCTATACTACTAATTTTATTTTATTTGACTTTTTGTACTGCTAGGTTTAAATGGCAATTTAAAAAAAATATATTTTCTAACTCCTTTTTCTCCCCATGGTGTAGAAAAACCTATTGGTTTTTGTATTTTGTGTTTGTATTCAGAAATCTTGCCAATCCATCTTTTTCCCCCCACCTGAATTGTTCTTTCCACCATGTCTTCCCCCTTCATTTCCCTCCTAGTAATGTATCCCCTCTTTCTCACTTCCCCATCACATACACTTTCCTCTTTCGCCTCTTCATTCACCCAGGCTATTTTTACCCCCCCACACTGAATCTTTTCTACCCTCAGAGAACACTCACTCAACACAGCAGCGTCTTTCTTCTGCTCCAGATTGCCAACCCATCTTATTAATTTGAATAATCTATCCATAAATTCTCTCTATTTTTCTGCATAGGAAATTATAGTCATATACCAAAAAAAATTTGTTTTCCTTATCAATCCAAATACTCTTTTTTCCCCCTCTTATTGTATTGACTAAAAGCTCCAAAACAATGCTGACTGGATGCTATATCAGGGGGCTAAGTTATAGTAACAAGAAACTTGCAAATCTCAGCAGCTTACAAAAAATTTTTCCTTATTTGTGCTTCTTGTCCATATTGGGCTGGAGGTAGCCTCCAGCTTATCTTCATTCCAGAACCAAAGCTGAATGGGCATCCCCTATCTGGGGCATTGCTAGAAAGATAAATATGGTGGAATCACATAGTGATTCTTAAACCTTTCTTCAGAAGTGGAGCACATCACCTCCAATCACTTTCATTAGTCAAAGCAGGACTATTGGCCAAGGCTGACACCAATAGGGTGGGAATGTGTAGTCCTAAACAGGGAGTAGCAGCAAACATTTTGAGCAGTAATACAATCTACCACAGAGGGCATACCCCCACTATTTTACTGATAGGAGAGTGTCTTCAAAAAATGCTTCACATTTTTGAAGCAACTTCTACTTTCTCTTTTGAGCATTTTGGCTTTCTCCTTCTGTCAACCTTCTCCTAAGTGATTGATTGCATCTTTTTCTGCTGCCCAATGTGGGATCTGTTTTCCTGTGACTGATCTCTCCTGATGTTTTCCCAGATTTCCTCTCCTTGCTCCTCTGTTAATGTCTGTACCCTGACTCTCTTTCCAGTAGAATTCCTCACTTTCTTCAAGGCCTGATGGAGAAACAACTCTTCCATGAATCCTTTACTGAATAAGCCCAGCTTTCCTTACTAGGATCCCTAGAGGATGCCCTCCATATCACCAAGCCATTGACTAAGTCTATATTGCACTGTACTCTTTTTTTTCAAAGACTTTATTTATTTATTTGAGAAAGAGAGAGAGAGAGAGAGCGAGGGGCAGAGGGAGAGGGAGAAGCAGACTCCCTGCTAAGTTGGGAGCCTGACCTAGGGCTTGATCCCAGGACCCTGAGATCATGACTTGAGCCAAAGGCAGATGCTTAACTGACTGAGCCACCCAGGTGCCCCTTCACTGTACTCTTAAATTATTCACTGCCTACAACATATGTCTTTTTTTTTTTACCTCATTATATATAATATATAAGAATTAAATGAGAGGATATGTGAAAACCTCCTATATTGTACCTAAAATATATGCTTGCCTTATTATTTAAGAGTATTTACTTATACTATATAGAGAACAAGAGAAATAAAAGCAATAAGTAAAATAATTAGCGAAGGAATAGATTGCTAATAGAGTGAGACATATTAGATATAATAAGGTAAGTAGAGCGTATATGCTGAACATCCACAAGAAGGACCAAATCAGGCTAAATAACCTCGAGAATTGTAGATTTCTTTTTTAAAAAAGATTTTATTTATTTGAGAGATATAGTGCACAAGCAGGGGGAGCAGCAGAGAGAGAGGGAGAAGCAGACTCCCCACTGAGCGGGGAGCCCGACACGGGGCTTGATCCCAGGATCCTGGAAATCATGTCTTGAGCCAAAGTCAGATGCTTAACTGACTGAACCACCAAGGTGCCCTGAAAATTGTAGATTTCTTAAATCAGTCACCCATTGGTGACTCCTGTTCTGGTCCCACATGTCCTCTGTTTGAGACACACAGTACATTATTGGCAAATTATAGCAGTGGCCAGTCATACTTGTCCCTTTTTCTCATTGATAGAGCAAGACTATATTGTCTCCAGGTAATTTCCGTTTGATGAGTCTCCTTGTTAATTTTTTTTAAGATTTTACTTATTTATTTGACAAAGAGAGACACAGCGAGAGAGGAACACAAGCAGGGGGAGTGGGAGAGGGAGAAACAGTCTTCCTGCTGAGCAGGGAGCCCGATGCGGGGCTTGATCCCAGGACCCTGGGATCATGACCTGAGCCGAAGGCAGATGCTTAACTAACTGAGCTACCCAGGCGCCCCTACTTGTTAATTTTTAACTCTGATCTTTATAACCACATCATCAGTAGGTGATGTGACAGAGAGATACAGGACGTATACATTTTGCATAAACCGTGATTCAGGTATTATGGTCCTTTCTATTCCACTGTACCCTGCCCCAAATGTGTTAACCCAATCCATTTATTTCCCTTTACTACTCACTCTATTTTCTAAGTCAACTCAAATTATGTGATTTGAGCACTGAAATTTGATCTGTGAGACTTTTTTTCCTTATCCTTTGGGATTGCTTGTCTGATAGTGTTCGTGGAGTCTCCCAGTTCATCAAGATAATTTCCCACCACGACAGTTTCTATCCCACTGTAGGTGTCAGTCAGTATTAATTACTGTCTAAAACAAAAGCACAGGCCCAAAATGGAGTCGCTTAAGCTAGACCACATTACCAAAGTGGGACTTAATACCTAACCTAATTGTAGTTTCCACCTCCCCTAGAAATGTAGACTTTTTTTTAAAAGATTTTATTTATTTATTCATGAGAGACAGAGGGAGAGAGAGAGAGGGAGAGAGAGAGAGAGAAAAGCAGAGGGAGAAGCCGGCTCCCAAGGAGCAGGGAGCCCGATGTGGGACTCAATCCCAGGACCCTGGGATCATGACCTGAGCCGAAGGCAGATGCTTAACCATCTGAGCCACCCAGGCGCCCAGAAATGTAGTTTTTACTGGTCGGTCAATAATTTTCTGGTCAGCACCAATGAGGCAGTCTGTCACATGGGGCCTCTCCATCCCCCAAAAGGAAGATGAGGTAATCTGCTTGATAAGACCCCCAAGCCTTTCCCCCTAAGGGAAAGTAACTTTCCCTGAAACAGTCCTTTCTTTTTATTATTAGCAAAACCTCCTTGCCCCACCCTCTTTTCTATAAAAACCTTCCATTTTGTACAACTCCTTGGAGCTCCCCTCTACTTGCTAGATGGGATGCTCCCTAATACATGAATTGCTCAATAAAGCCAACTATATCTTCAAATTTACTCAGTGAACTTTGTTTTTATCTTTTTTTTTAAGGTGGCTCCACGCCCAGCATGGAGCCCAATGTGGGACTTGAACTCACAACGCTGAGGTCAAGACCTGAGCTGAGATCAAGAGTCAGACCCTTAACCAACTGAGCCACCCAGGCACCTGCGTGAATTTTATTTTTTAACATTACCTTCATTTTTTTTTCCCATTAAGCCCTCTGAAGGCAGGAACTATTTTTTCTACTTTTCTAATATTCTCTCTAGCAACCAGAGTTGGACATATGATAAACATTTAATAAATATTTATTGATGAACTTCTCTCCCAGTTTCAAGAAGGCAGGTTGTGAGACCCATGATATTACTAATTGTGTTCAAATGTATGAAGGATTTTTTTTAAAGTAATCTCTATGCCTGATGTGGGGCTCGAACTCATAACCTCAAGATCAAGAGTTGCATACTCTACTGACCGAGCCAGCCAGGCACCCCCAACCATGTGAAGTTTTATAGGTATACTTCCAGCTCTTAATGTATGTAATTTTGAAATAGTAGTGGTTTTTTTTTTCATGTGCTGTATCCAAACAATTATTGATTGGTGCATGTGTGTGTGTGCATGCATCCACACTTCTGTGTGTTGGGTGAGTTGTGGGCAGTGGGGAAGGCAGAGGAGGGAGCTAATACTTACTGTACAGTTACTCTGTGCTGTGACCCCTTGGCATTATGCCAGTTATTTCCATACATCCCATCATTTAATCCATGATAACAGTGATTCTCAACCACCCTCTGAATTTTTGATTCAGTAGGTCTCAGGTCACTTGCTTCTCAAGTTCAACCTGAAGGGTCCTGATACTGAATATCATTATCAAGAATATAAACATTGATTTATATTTGCATAGACCTTTCTAGTTTTTTTTTTATCTCAAATTCTATCTTATTTATCCTTTAAATTAAGAGTAGGAATGAATCTTATTTAATCCTGTGTGGTGGATGTTATTATTCCCCTTCTAAAAATAAGGAAGATCTCAACTGAGGGACATTCTTTTTTTTCCCCCTGCAAAAACTTCATTGTTTCCATTTGGCCCACGGCTTGGGAGAGGGCTCCAGGGTGGTTAAAAAGCTGCCTAGAGGCTTCAGGGAGAGACTCAGGGCACGAGCCCTGGCACAGCGTGATGCCAGAGGGACCCCTCAAAGGCTGCTGGGCTTCAGAGGCTCCCAGTCGTGCTTGAGGGTGAGCCTTTCGAAGAGATACTCGCCCAGCCCAGCCTGGGAGCCGGCCAGCCTATGGAGGTTGGTCAGGTGGTTGCCACCTTCTTGATGAGTGGCCCCTCCCCATCCCGGAAGTGGTTCTCCGGGAGGTCATAGGGGTGGGAGTCTGCGCGGGCAGAACCCAGGGCGGGTAGATCCAAAAGGGCCTGGTTCAGGCTCTTCTCCCGAACCAGGGCAGCTTCCATGGCGCCCAGGGTTTCCCCCCACTCATCTTGGGACCGCTTCTGCACGTCCTGGAAGAGGGTGCCGCTGCCACGCTGGTTTTGCATCTTCAAGAGACACCTGGTGCCCTTGCGCTTCTCCTCAGCCAACTCGCTGAAGAAATGTCCCACACCTTCCAGAGCCACGTCGTCCCGGTGGAAATAGAAGCCCGGAGAGGGGTAGGTGTACGAGGCCCGCAGATGCACGTTGACCAGGTGGTTGACGGCGGCCTCCACCTCGGGGGCGTACTACTGACAAATGTGGGAGCTCATGGTTGATCTGTGTTAAGGAGCTAAGCTCATAATTGGGTGTTGGGTGGTCCCAGAGGCAGAGGGTGGCCAAGAAGATGGCTCCAAAAGGTAGCAACTGGAAATAAGGTTGGAGGGTGGTCGTTGGCTGGTAGAAGGGGCGTCCTTGGGTCTGTTCCGTCCAAACGTTGTTGAAGCAAGAGACAGATCTGCAGGACCACGGGGCGCACTGCTGCGAGGGACATTTTTTTTTTTTTGAATGACATGTTAACAAACTTGATTTTTTTAAAAAAGATTATTCATGTATTTATTTGAGAGAGGGAGAGCATGAGCAGGGCAGGGGCAGAGAGGAAGGGAGAAGCAGGCTCCCTGCTGAACAGGGAGCCCAGTGCAACATGAGGCTGACCCCACCTGGGATCATGACCTGAGCTAAAGGCAGACACTTAACTGACTGAACCACCCAGGTGCCCCTGCAAACTTGATTTTTTTAAAAAAGATTTTATTTATTTGAGAGAGTGTGTGAGCCGGAAGGGGGGGTGGGAGGGAGGGCAGGGGGAAAGGGAGAAGCAGACTCCCCATTGAGCAGGGAGCCCAACTCAGGGCTCCATCCCAGGACCTTAGGATCATGACCTGAGCCAAAGGCGGATGCTTAACCAACTGAGCCACCCAGGCGCCCCCTGAGGGACTCTATAAAGTAATTGGCATGTTCTCTACAAAAATGTCAGTATCACAAAAGACTAAGAACAGGATACTAAAGCAGATGAAAACTAAATGCAGTATGTGATTGTGGACTGGATCCTGGAATGAAAGTTTTCTTTTGGGGACAATTGATTTGTTTTGAACATAGACTGTTGATTAAACAAAAGTATTGGGTCAGTGTTAAATTTCCTAAATTTGTATTATGCTCACATAAGAACTTTTCCTTGTTCTAAGGATATACACACTGAAATATTAAAGGGTTAAGAAGCCTAAAGATGTAGTCTGCTCTCAAATAGTCCAGAAAAAAGGAAATAAAGGGAGAGAATAATAAAGCAATTTCTTTGTACTCTTCTTGTTGATTTCTCTAGTTGAAACTTTTCCAAACTAAAAAGTAGAACAACAATAACAATAATAAAACTTGACAGGATCACAACCTGTCCAAGGACATTTCCTCTTCTCACCACACCCCATGAAGCTCCTCACCAACCCTTCTTGCCCGGCAGACACTGAGCTTCCTCCATGGTGCTCCACGGCCTGGAGCTGAAGGTGTTCTACTAGGCCTCACAGGAGGTGACAGACTGCGCCACTTTGCCCAGGACTATGTCAGTTTTAGCACCGAGAGTCTCATGTGCCAGAAACCCGAAGTTCTGGGCAAAGCAGAACAATTGGCCACCTTATCCCATGGTTAAGCTTTTACCCATATGTACTGCAGAGTAAGTCTAGGAGCCAGGAGAAGGAGGTTTTAAGGCCACACTGCACACTGGGAGGTTAAAACCTCACTTACCTGTTCTCCCTCAGCACCAGCCTAGCAAGCATCATCCAAAATGCCCTTGAAAGGGTCAGTTGAGTTGCCCAAGATCTCAGAGCTACCAAATGACATAGCTGAGCTAGGACCCAAGCTTGAGTCCAGTACTCCATATATTCATTCATTCCTTCATCCATGAATCTAGTCAGCTAAAAACTGTATTTAGTGACCATTTACTATGTATCAGGCACTGGTTTAGGCCCCTGGGATATAGCTGTGAACAAAATAAACAAGATCCCTGCTCTCTTGGAACTCACAAGTAGTGAGGAAGATGGATAATGCACAAATGGACAAGTAAACAACAAAAAGTGAGAAAGGGTTTCCAGAAAATTAAAATAGAGTGATGTGACAGAGTATCCCTGGGTAACTACTTTATTTTTTTTTAAAAATATTTTATTTATTTATTTATTTGACAGAGAGAGACACAGCAGGGGGAGTGGGCGAAGGAGAAGCAGGCTTTCTGCTGAGCAGGGAGCCCGATGCAGGGCTCGATCCCAGGACCCTGGGATCATGACCTGAGCAGAAGGCAGATGCTTAATGACTGAGCCACCCAGGCGCCCCTGGGTAACTACTTTAAATTGGAATAGTAAAACAAACTTTGACCAAAAGGAGACATCCATGGAACCTTGGGGAAGGACATTCCCGACCAAAGACAGAGCAAATGCAAAGACCCCGAGGCAAGAATGATTTTGGTATCTTCAAAGAGCAAGAGAAAAGCAATGTGGCTGGCATATATATATAGTGTGTGTGTGTGTGTGTGTGTGTGTGCGCGTGTGTGTTAGGTGGGGGATGGAGGGAAAGGAAAGGGGAAAGAGAGAAAGAGAAGGGGGAGGGAGATAGAGACAGAGGGAGCTTGCTCTAAGAATGGCGGGAAGCCATTTGAAGGTTTTAAGCAAGTCAGTGACAGGATCTTGATATTTTATAAGAGAGAGGATTTGTCGGGGTGCAGTGGTTTGAGGAAGATGATGGTGACGTGGATTATGTCAGTGGTAGTGGAGATGGAGAGAAGTGGAATTTGGAGGAAGAGTTGGCGGAGCTTACCGGTGGATTTGATGGACGAAAGAATAAAAGGAATCAAGCATGATTGCTAGAGTTCTGACTTGAGCAGTTCTCTGGAAGGCAGCTGTCTAGGGAGATGGGGAAGGTGGGCAGCAGTGGGGAAGCCGACTGACAGGTGGGAAATCAAGAGTCATGCTTTGGCTATGTTAAGTCCGATGTCTGTCCCACGGCCACATGGACTCGTCAAATAGACACTAGGAACTGTGAGTCTGATGTTCTAGAGAGTAGTCAGAGCTGGAGATTGAGGGTTGGGAGTCTTCAGTATATGGAGAACCTCAGCATATGCTTGGAACTGAAGGAGGTGGCTGGTGCTTCTCACTGGCTGCAGGTGCTGCCCGGATCTGGGGACTGGCCAGAGGGGTAGGGGCCAGCAACAGAGACCTAGGAAAGGAAGGGGGGAACCAGAGGCCAAGGGAGGAAGCTCTTTGATTAAGGTCCACTACCCTCCACTCCAGCTGTGGGAGAGGTAATCTATACATAGTCTGATATTTACATGAGTTCATAATAATCCTTTAAATTCGAATAGCACTTTAGGTGAGCAGGGTTTTTTTTTGTGTAGGTTTTCTCATTTAACCCATGCAATGGGCCTGTGAGGTGTGTGTTACTGTTGTCATTTTGCATATGAGGGAACCGCTAACAGACGTGTGAAGTGAGTGTCCAGGGTCCCAGTTGCATCCGCAGTCGATTTCCCTAAAATTTTACAGAACCTGAAGAGGAGGTTCTTGTTCAGGTGGCTCACTGCACAAGTGCTCTTCCAAGGGGCAAAGGGAAGCGGGATAGGGCCAAGGAAGAGAGCTAAGCAAGGATGTGCTCTAGACCAGAGGCTCATTTCTGCCCGATCCCACGGGAGCCCCGGGGGCACAAAAAGCACCGGGGAATTGGTCCTCCCTGGAGATGGTTGGCCTTTTGTACTCTTGCGTCAGTCACTCATTGGCTAATGGCTGCTCCTGGCAGGGGAGGGGTCCTTAATGTCCTGTGAGAAGGGACTCCCTTTTGTCTGAGAGCAATTTCCTAGAGAAGAGGACAGTCCTGAGCAGTTAGCTGCCTATACTGACAGCAGCCAGGGGATGAGCGAACCAGTCAGGAGAAGGGTATCTGGGCTTCGCACCGACAGCATCCCCCACACGGTGCTAATGGGCATTAGGACTTGAATCCAAGTCTTCTGGGGCTATGTCCCATGGAGTTCCTCAGCAGCTTCACACTGCACTGTGAGAGCCCTATGGGGTCCTTCATGGAGGGCAGCCTCTACCATGGGAGGTGGAAGGAATAAAACCTGAAGAATAGGAGGAGGGTAGAGTCCTAACCGAGAGGTTCTAGTGAAGTAGGGAGAAGGCTAGATACTAGAAATAAAGGATAAACTCGATCCCTTTATTAACATTCCACATAGGGATTAAAATAAGTCCTACGTTCCTGTGTCTTCCATATTAGAGATTTAATTTGCAAAATGAGGAACATGAAAAAATATTCAAATTCAGGACAATCATCTTACTGGAAATGGGAGACAGGGTTGGCTGGTAAGATTGTTCCTGTAAACACTGAAAATATCTTTCTCTGCATAAAACACCTCGGTTGATTTCAAAGTTTTTCCTTGGCTTCTTTTCACGAGCTCACTTTTAAGACAATACTAAAATTAGTTATACTTTGCTATAAAACCCCTAACAACTTTCATGTCCATTTTTCCCTTCTTCTGTGACCTCAGGATAATTAAGTGTCTTTTTCTCCCAAGAAGAAATGTGAAGCATGTGGCAAGCCTGCTGGCCTATTTGCTGATTTATGGGTCAAGTCTCCAGTTATTACAGACAAAATTTGAAAGTCCCTGATTAAGAAGCCCTGCTGATTTAAGAATCTCGCTAGAAATATGTGCATAATGAATTATCTACAGATAATAATTCAAATTGTCCCTGGGTGATTCATATCACCCGCTTTTATTAAATTATCCTTTTTCTGGGAGATATTCAGGTTTGTACAAAGTAAGATGTAGGGATGCGCATAATATTGTAAGAGGTTGAACAGGAAACAGTTTTACTGCAAAAGAGCATTGACTCCAAATTTAAAGCTAATTTTCACAAGGCAGTGAGTATGTGTGTGCCTTGTACAGATGTGTTTAAGAAAATTTTCTTCTGTACATGTTGGAGCTCTCGGCTTGTTTAAAAATGGTTTTTGCGCAAAGATAACCATTTCCTTGTGAGTGGTGATAGAAGCAGGATAAAAATAATCAAATTATTTCTTAGGAAAAAATGGAAACAGTAGTCACCAAGGTCCATTTTTAGCAAGGCACATGGGCCTGAGAAGGCCTCAGTTAGGAGAATGTGTCACCCTTAAATATGTGGGTTTATTGAACAATGGAACAAGTAGATATATAAAGAACAGAGCTCCGGTACTGGGAATTCAGAAAGACCTATTTTTCTTTTCTTTTCTTTTTTTTTTTTTATCCAGGAATGAAGATAATTTTTTTCAATCTCTTTTTATATAACAAAAAGAAGAAAACCTCCACAAAACAGATGCAGGAGTTTTCAAGAAGGCAGATGCCAGAATCAGAAAAGAGGTTCCCCCCAGTCTGTGTTCTCACTGGATGGGCATAGGGGCGGCAGAGGGGTGGGGGGGGGCAGGTTTAAGCAGGGACTAGAGTTATTTTTTACCAGAAAACCTGATTGAGGTCTGCTCTTAAAGAACCTGGCTGGAGATGTTGAGGGGGAGGAATTTCAAGCAAGCATACAAACCTTCTGGAAGCTCATCGATGCCTTCTGCTTCCCCGTGTTTTGATTTTTCAGGTTATTTTAAGGTTTTCATACCTCAGGCAAGGTGATTTATTATTATTGGGACTTTATATAACTTTTTAGTTTTGCAAAGTGCTTTATAGTCATTTTTCTCTCCTTATTGTGCACCATGCCTTCCCTCTCCGCCACTATAATTGGTTTTGGGGAAAGCAGCACTTGCTTTCCTAGGGAAAAGGAGATGCTGTTTCTGATATGAGGCACTTGCTGAGGTTTTGCCTTTGTTTCTCCCTCGCTTTTCTTCTTCTTTTTTTTTTTTTTAAAGATTTTATTTATTTATTAGACACAGAGAGAGAGAGTGAGAGCAGGAACACAAGCAGAGGGAGTGGGAGAGGGAGAAGCAGGCTTCCCGCCGAGCAGGGAGCCCCATGCGGGGCTCGATCCCAGGACCCAGGGATCATGACCTGAGCCGAAGGCAGACGCCTAACGACTGAGCCACCCAGGCGCCCCTCCCTCGCTTTTCTTCTTCTGAGCTCATCGCTCCAGCCACCTGTCACCTTGCCTTTCCTTGCTCCTACTCACGCCTGCACTCACTTCCTCCACCTGTGTCCTCAGATTCCACATAGCCCTTGGGTTCGGAGTCTCCCCCCAGGGCTCCTGCCCTCACCTCTGGGCCCCACGTGGTCCGGAGCCAGCCCGAGGTCGGTCCTTGGGAAGCGGGCGTTGCTCTCACGCACCACCTCCGCTTGCAGCTGCACCGATGAGACCTTAAACGAACAAAAGTTCGTAGCGCGTTCAGCCCCGGCCGCTGCGGAAAGCCTTGTTCCCTTCAGTACGCAGATCCTCCGAAGTGGAACCCTATGACCTTGTCCTTTTGGTGGGGCAAAAATAGCGAATAGTAGCAATTTCACGCGCTTCGGAGGGAATGCGATTCCCGTGTAACCTTGGAGCTGGCCCCTACCGCTTCTCCCCAGCCACCAGAGAAAGTTGGGGTAAATTCTTCGCAAACTTCGTGGACGGCCAAATCCTTGGCGCCAGTGTTCTCTGGTCCCTGTTTGCTCCGATATGGGAATCCTTCCAGTTATCTTTCCCGTCCACTCACGCTAGACACTTTCTACTGGGCAACTTGCCACTCCTATCCCATGGGCCACTTGCCCACAACCTCGCTCACTCCGCCTCGGTCCCAACTGATGCCCTGTCCCCTGTGGGTCTCTCAAGCAGAGGTGCTCCATTCCTCATTCACAGGGTATCAGGGTGAAAGGTGGGGTGGCTCTTCATGCTTCTTTCAGGCAATTTTCCATCCTCTGGGCTTTTTTTTTTTTTTAAGATTTTTTATTTATTCATTTGTCAGAGAGAGAGAGAGAGCACAAGCAGAGGGAGAAGCAGGCTCC
This sequence comes from Zalophus californianus, assembly GCF_009762305.2. Classification (NCBI taxonomy): domain Eukaryota; kingdom Metazoa; phylum Chordata; class Mammalia; order Carnivora; family Otariidae; genus Zalophus; species Zalophus californianus. Next base: position 102,903,784 of record NC_045612.1, on the reverse strand, counting down.
CTGCTGAGCAAGGAGCCCGATGCGGGACTCGATCCCAGGATCCCGGGATCATGACCTGAGCTGAAGGCAGACGCTTAACTGACTGAGCCACCCAGGCGTCCCCCACCCTCTGGGCTTTTGAGACCCACATGAGGTAACTCTGCCACTCTCTAAATCTCTTCATCTCTGTCAGCTTTCAGATTGCTGGTCACTCCTCCTCAGTCAGTGACTCTCTCTGGTTTCTTCTCCACCCCCGTCCTGCCATCATCCCGTGGGCTTCGTGGCCTGTGGAGATAACAAACCACCTCTACGCTTTCAGGGTGTGCATCTTCTTTTCTTCTGTGGCCTTCGCCTATACTCCCCTCCACTCATGCATTCCATGGCCTCATTCTAGAATTAGTCACTCTTAGAACCGCACCACTTCCGACGTCTGACGTTCACATCGCCCACTCTGACCACAGTCTCCTAAATGTATCCCCCCCTCACTCAGTTGCTCCCGCCACACCCATTGGGCAACCTCGAGGAGCTATACTCCTTTGACCCACTAATTTCTCCCTACGTGATATCAGCTCCCTCCTAGCTTCCCTCTTCTGTTTAGCTTATATCCAGTGGTCTATAACTCCAACCTCTCTCTTGCCAGCATTCTTAACATCTTTGTTCTATCCCTTCTGTCAAATCCATGTGCCAAAACCCTATTCTTGGATGGATCCAACTTCTGCTTTTGGCTTACATCTAGACAGTTGAGCACTTCTGGGGAAAATCACACCACAGGTACAACCATAAATCCATGACTTCTACGTTCCCCCAGGACCACCCTCCATGCCACCTTGAAAATCCCTCAGTGTCTCACCTGAGTCCTTCTCAGTCTCCACAGTGACTATTTGAAAAATTCTTCACACTTACCTTATCTCTGGTCTCTCCCTCACCCCTTCAGTCTCTGCAGAGGTATCTTGGTTCCTAGGTCGCTGAGAAAAAAAGTCAGCAGGTAGGAACACACAAAATCTCTGCCCACCAGACTTACAAATATCTCTCTAACTGCACCTTTCTCTTATTCCTTCATGTAAGGATGGAAGAGATGCCCCTCCTTGCTATCAATATTTAAACAAGCCTTTCTACTCTTTTTTTTTTTAAGATTTTATTTATTTATTTGACAGAGAGACACAGCGAGAGAGGGAACACAAGCAGGGGGAGTGGAAGAGGGAGAAGCCGGCTTCCCACGGAGCAGGGAGCCCAATGCGGGGCTCGATCCCAGGACCCTGGGATCGTGACCTAAGCCGAAGGCAGCCGCTTAACGACTGAGCCACCCAGGTGCCCCTCTACTCTTTTTTAAAAAGATTTTTTATTTTTGAGAAATCTCTACACCCAACATGGGGCTCAAACTTACAACATGATGGTCAAGAGTCGAATGCTCCACGGACTGAGCCAGCCAGGCACCCCAGGCCTTTCTACTCCTAATGAGCCTTTCTCATTCCATGTTCTCCATCCTCTTCTTTTTCCCATTCCCTCTCAGATAGTTCAAGGTTAACTTGCCTAAAAGGATTGTCCACCCTTGCTGTCTTCATTTCCTACTTGCCATAGCCTCCTTGACCCACTACAATCCCCCTTCTGTCCTCACCACACCATGAGAACTGCTCTGGCCAAAGTCACCAGGAATTTCTCCAACTGGTAAACTGAATGAAGTCCCTTCTCCCAAGTTCTTACTTGCTCTCTTGGCATCCTCCTTGTGTTGAAACACTCCTTTCCTTGAGCTTGGTGATACAAACCACTCCAGCTTTTCCTCCTACCTTTCTGGCCGCTTCTTCTCAGTCTCCTGATCAGCCTATACTTTTAGTATTGGTGATCCTTGGAGTTCAGTTCTTGGCTGTCTTTTGTTGTTATTCTGTAAACATCCTGGGGAGAGCTCATGCATGCTCATGGCTTCAGTTATCATCTGCATGCCTCTCTCCTCTCTGGTTGTGTTCATGTGATGGTTTCCTTTTTCCTTTTCTCTCTACTGGTTATTCATTTCCTTCATCATTTGGTGCCTGGACCACTTTCAACCACGGACTGTATCCAGCTCCTAAGTGTTTCCAATACAACTTGAGTTACTTTTCATTATTTACTGGCCAAATAAAAGCCTATTGTTAACTAACTACAGTTCACTGGCATTTGGTTTGGTATGAGAAAAACTTCAGTTAGATCCTGGTTCTAGAACTCATATTAATTGACTGAATGGTTATCATGTATTTGAACTAATTTTGATTTCTTGAATGAAGCTTGAAATTCCAAATTATATCCACAAAAATCTGTTAGGCTTTAAAAAAGGCATTTGAAATTCTTCAGTGCAAATGAACATATTCAAGACTGTGTATAAAAAGCAGAAGGAGTCTGAGACTTATTTTGGGTTACTCAGTGGTGTTCTGAGATGTCCCCCTGATTCAGTACAGCTTGGAGAAAGATTTAAGAAAATGGGTGGTGTGGTTATCCTCAACCAACAGTAACACCATAACCATCTACTGAAGTGTGTGTGTTGGGGGGGGGGGCTGCAGAATGAGTATGTGATTTGAATGCGATGCATCAGCCTTGGAAATAGTCACTTACTCCCAGAGCAAGTTGCAATTTGCTGTGTCAAATGAATGCTAAAACGGCTGTATTTATTCATTGCACGATCTCTAAATCTCTTGGGGGAAGGGAAAGGAAGGTTTTAAAAATTCTTGGTTTTACACTTACTTTTCAGGTTGCGGAATATGAATTTGATAGTAAACTCTTGCACCTTGTTCCACTGAATGAGGCTTCTCAGATAATGTTTACAGATGACGAGTCTTCTCTTGCCAAACATGTTTAGCAAGAGGAACAACACACTTTGAAAATGCCTATCAAAGGAATTTAATCATAGTATAAAGACTCCCGGGAAGAGCTTGGGTAGTGCAATTCCTGCCCTGTTCACCATTACAGGTTTATTTAATATATTCTGCACAGTAACACTTCATATGGCAGTGAGGATGCTTGATTTAGGCATTAGGATGTTTCTGATCCCCCAGGAAGCTTTTCTGCCTCAACAGGTCGCAAGCTTCCATGGCTGCCTTTGATGAAGCCATTTATCTTGGTGCCAGCAGCAGGCTGTTGAAAGAGTGCACATGGGAAGGTATGCGGCAGATTATGCATGCATTTGTGAAGTTAGGAGATTATTATTGACAATCAGCTTGGAGGAGATTTAGGTTATGTGTCCTTCTACACGAGGCTACTGAACTGCCGTTCTCGAAACACTGAGAGGGAGACAGGGAGGGGTTCTTTCATCTTGGCCCCTTGCTCCTTCCCGAGTGTGCTTTGGTTCAGAGAGACTGTAAAATAATTTCTGGTGGGCACTGTACCCATGTGATGAAAGAGCTTACCTGAAAATTTGCACACTAATGTCTGCTCATCTGTGACATGCCCTTCTGGGCAGCATGTTGGAAAACCACAGAACTCATGCTCAAAACACTAAGCAACCCAACTAGTAGCCTGTGCCTAGAGCCCGCATCAGGTAGCTTGCACTGTGTAACACACTTTTCCAAAACTTGGTGGCTTTAACCATCATTTATTTAGCTTACAATCTGGTGGGCTGCCCGGGAAGTTTTTCTGGTCTAGGCTGGCTCTATTGATTGCTGCTGGTTTTCTTCGTGGGTCTGCAGTGAGCTGGAAAGTCAGCAGGTGGCTCGGTGATCCAGAATAGCCTCACTTATGTGTCCTGCAATTGACTGGTTATTGGCTGGTAGCTGGCTGACTGTGGTTCTTCTTCACGTGGTCTCTTATTTTCCAGAAGGCTGGTTGAGACTCAGTCACATGGTGGCCTTAGGATCCCAAGCATAGCAATAGGGCAAACCTTAATATGCAAGGACTTTTTAAGCCTCTGCTTGAGTCATGGTGGCCAGTGTCCCATTGGCAAGAACAAATCACATGGCCCAGATTCAAGGAATGGGACACATCTTGATGGGAAGAGCTGCAACGTTAATATTGCAAGGGTGTGGATAGAGGGGTTGGGGGATGATTTTTGGCCATTTTTACAATCTACCACAGAGCCATTTAGCATTTGCCAAGTCTTCTCACATGCATTATTCTCACTCCAACCATGTGAGATAGAAACCATGATTCCCATTTTGCAGATGAGTAAATTGGCTCAGAGACTTGAAATCCCTTAACCAGATAATGAACAACAGCATTCTTGCCCCACACCACAGCTGTCTGCACTACACGAAATGGAGAGACTCTGTTATATTCTTAGCTCTAAAAGCATGCCCTTAGGATCTCAGCATTTTTTTCTCTTGCTTCTTATATCATGTGGTTCCCCAAATTAATGAGAATCAGAGTCATTTCCTGGCACTTGTTTAAAATTCAGATTCCAGGGGCGCCTGGGTGGCTCAGTCGTTAAGCGTCTGCCTTTGGCTCAGGTCAGGGTCCCAGGGTCCTGGGATCGAGCCCCACATCAGGCTCCCTGCTCTGTGGGAAGCCTGCTTCTCCCTCTCTCACTCCCCGTGCTTGTGTTCCCTCTCTCGCTGTGTCTCTCTGTCAAATAAATAAATAAAATCTTTAAAAAAAATAAAATTCAGATTCCAGGGCTCCACCTGAGGTTCTGATTTAGTCAAATCTGCTGACAGCCAGGGAGCTATGTTTTCAACAGGTAACTCCAGGAGGCTCTGATGCAGCTCATACCTGGAGCAACACTGGCTTATGTCATGATACCTGGTGTTCCTAGCTGGTACATTTTTATGCTGTGGTGGAGAGCCCGCACTTACGATTCCTTTGGTCAGCTTTCCAGATCCACGAGTTAATAGCATTGGGACAATTACTGAATTTCTCTGAGACTTTGTCTTGACATCTGCAAAATAGGGATAATAAGAACGACCCCCAGAGGGCTGGGGTAAAGATGTAATGAATACCCTATGAAACACAGTGAACCTGGTGCCCGGTAGATGCTCAGTAAGGGCTATTTTTCTGGTCTCTTCATCCTGACAGGCGGTAGGACCCATTGATAAGGGAAGTCTACATGAAGTGGAAAAATTGTTTCTAGAATGCTTTGCAGAGTGGAACTGTCAATGCCCATAAGTGAGATATGATGGTCAAATATTCATCGGCACCTCAGAAAGCAGATAGCTCTGTTGGCGGGGTGGGGTGGGGTGGGTGGGGAGGTATTAGATTCTTCAGAAGCCTAAGAATCATGACTGGAAAGAGTGACAGGCACGGTAGGCAACAGCTGTTGTCGTTAGAGACCAACGATATACGCAAGAGGCGCAGAAGGGCTGGTCATGCCTCAACCCCCCCAGTCTTTCCCAGATTGCTGTGAACTTCCGGTGTCAGCACAATCATCTGTGTGTCCCCAGACAATGACAAAATGTGTAATGATTCTATGTTAAGACTGAGCCTTATCCGAGTCAATTGTGTCCATGTGGATAGAATCCTACAGAATATTTTCTTTTAATAATTTCAGTGAAGGATCTAAAACATGGCACGTAGTATGTTATTTCCAAATAATGTGAGAGATTTTCTTGAAGCATCTGTGCTACAATGATAACCAAATATCTGGTTTCTTCAAGTTTTTTTTTTTTTTTTTAATTTGGCACTTTCTTTCCTATTTTTTAATGCTGCTTCTCCCATTGTGTCTCCGTCCCATGTGTCTCCTTTTCCTTCGTAGCTTCTGTCTTTGGAAATTTCATGGTTTTCTTTCTTTGTCCCTTCTTTCTTGTTTTTGAAAAAGAAAAGACACCCCCCCCCCTTTTTTTTTCTTACCCAAAGAGCCAGAATCCATTTTAAAATGTGTGCCTTTACTGTTTTCTGGCCTTTGCATCTCTGTGCGGCTGTAGACCAGTAGGTGGGGCACCTCTCCTGCATTAACAGCCCCGGCAGTAGTAGAGTGGGGTGTTTTCCCCTCCTCTGTCATTCTCGCTGCAGTGAGATCGTGGTTGCGAGCTGCTGTAACACAAAGCGAGCCTCCTAATCTTGGCTAGACTGGGGCATACACTCTTCTGCCTCGTGCCAGCAAGGCCAGGCTGAACGGCCGCTGATCTAGGTAGCTGGTAGCTGCAGAACAGTGAGGGCTTGCGCCCCTGTGCATGCTTGTGGGGCACGTGCCCTTGTTTTGAAGAGTTAGCAGCTTTGTGCCCAGTGTGCCCTTTCTTCCCCCTTCTCTCTCTTCCCCTCCTTGCCATGATTCCTTCTGGACATCCAGACTTCCCCTCTTGCTGTTGCTCCTGAGTTGCAAGGTCCCCAGGATACAGCAGCATGTACTTCTTTGAAGACCGCAGAGTACAATCAGAAGCTGTTAGAGCTGGAAGGAAACTTCACTGTCATCCAAGACTGACCACAACAGGGCCCAGGTTACCAAAGGACCCCTGTTGGCATTGGGGGCAGCCCTTGTCTCTGACCGGACAGCAGCGGGGTCCTTGCCGTGGCTGAGGTGACATCCCTTAATGGGGGGGCTCATGGCATGGAGAACCGCCCGACTTGCCCGCTCTGACTAAAGTTACCCGATGCCACTGTCAAACAGCTGATTTGATCTTTTTCACCAAATCAAGCAGCTGTTTTAACTTTGCTGTATGTTGGGGAAGATGCATGCGTCAGCTTTGGGATGGATTTGTTCCGTATGTTGCCTGCTGTGGTATCATGTGCGTTTGGGGACTTGTTTGATATTGAGAGCTTGTCAAAGGTCCATCTGAATCAGCTGGGGTACTTGAAATAAACCCGCAGATTCATGGATCCTATTTCTGTTCTGTAGTATTAGAATCTTTTGGCTTCGGGCTTGGGAGTTTGCATTTTTAACAAGTTTGAAGAAATACCGGAAGTTTGAGCACTTCTGAGATGTTGCTGGTCACTGATTTCTTGATGTACCTCACCTGTTTTGGCTGGGCCTCCACTTTCCACCCCCATTCTGGGGAAAGCAAAGCTTAGGGGCCATGTTTTGTGTAGAACTTGGGGCTGGGAACCAACAAAGCCAAGTCATTGTACATTTTTCTGAGTGAGGGCTGGGATTTTCTTTGGTAAAAAATAGTTCAGGAAAGCCCATTCGAAGAACTTCTCTTTGCGGGAAGCCAGCCACTTGCTTCTATGGTGATGGAAAAAATGGACACATTGGACTTGATCAAATGAAAAGTTAAGGACATTTGTCCTGAAACTTTATTAGAACCCTGGGCTGGCATCTTGTGAAAGGTAAGTGGTGTGATAACACATTACCAACAACCTCTCTTCATTCAACATATTTGAAAATCCTAATGTTTATTGTCTATGACCAGGGACTTCATATCAAAAGGCCAAAATTCTTAACTGCCTTGAAGAGATTCGTGTAGAAATGTAAAGAATTGGCTGATTCTAAGATGTTTTCCAAGTTTCTAGGATTCTCCCAGTTGTGTCTTAGGGGTTTGTGGCAGAGGCTTCTAGGTGTCACCTGACATCACTTCTCCCTTCTTCCTTAGAACAGAACCCTCCTTGCATTCAAGGTGTTCAAAGACTGCCCTGAATTCAATGCAAGGCCACATTTCCCAGCCTCCTTTGCAGACAGTTGTGGCCATGTAACTAAATTCTGGATGATGAATTGTAAACAGAAATGTCACATGGGATTTCTGCTTAAAGGTCACAGACTCACTGGAGAGGGATCTCCTTTTGTCTTTTTTCTCTCGTTCCCTCCTGCTCCTTTGAATGTGAGATGTGAGAGCCGGAGTTTGACTGGTCATCTTGGACTGTGAAGCAGCCTTGAGGATAAAAAGCAGTGCTGAGGATGGCAAAACAGAAAGACTGAGCTTAGGTTTCTGATAACTTTGTGGTACTGCCACACCAGCCCTGGATGGACTGCCTTCAGACTTGTATATAAAAGAATAAATCTGGTGTCTTTTGCCGCTAATATTTTGAGTTTTACAGGTTTTTTTTTTTTTGGTTTTGTTTTGTTTGTTTTTTAGAGAGGGAGAAAGTGTAAGCCAGGAGGGGCAGAAGGAGAAGGAGTGAGAGAGAGAGAATCTCAAGCATTGTCCACGCTTAGCGTGGAGCCCGATGTGGGGCTCGGTCTCATGACCCATGAGATCATGACCTGAGCCAAAACCAAGAGTTGGACACTTAGTCAACTGAGCCACGCAGGCACCCCAAGTTTTACATTTTATATGCAGTTGAAACTAGTTCTGATACACATTATAAATCTCCTTCTGTTACAGGGGTTCTCAAAGTTTATCCTGTATCAGAATCACCTGGAAGACTTTTAAACACACACATTGCTGGGGCTATCCCCAGAATTTTGGAGTCAGTAGGTATGGGGTGGGGTCTGAGAACTTGCATTTCCAATGAGCTCCCATGTGAGGCTAATGCTGCCAGTCCCAGGACTGCACTTTGAGAACCACTGTTCTATCAAGATCATCTTACCTTGTCAGCCAGCTGCCTACTCAGGTCATTGAGGGTGAGCATAGGGCAGCTAATTTCACATCTCTGAGTTGATGCTGTAAGAGCTCCCTCCCCACCTCAGTAAAATTAATACAAATGCCACAGTTTATTGGCTTCGAGCCAAGTCACTTTGAGATTACTCGGTTCAGCAGCAGTGCCGTATCGGGGTTATCCTGACTGCCTCCCCCCATCCCCAATACTAACTCCTCACTCAACCTTATAACCAAAATGTGCAAACAACTTCTAGGGAAGCCTCTTACATTCCACAGGGAACTCCTTCACGGTCATCAGTTCAGACCAAGTTCAAGATGGAGGGGAAAGACATTCCATTCTCCTCATTCATGCTGGCCAAGACCATTTTCTTATATCTGCTGGGAGACAAAACCTATGTAGGTGGAAAGGACAAAGGTGTTCATTCTCATATGGTAAAATGCCAGATCAAACTTAGGATATCACTGGTGGTTTCTGTCCCAGGTCAGTGCTGACTTGCCCTTTGTTACTGGTGCTTGCTAGGAGCCACTCCGTCTTTGCATTTTTTGCTGGGTGGGTTAAGTCCAGTCTTTCCCACCTCCTGTAATCCCACACCAAGTCCTGAGGAAATCCTACCTCAATTAACATTCCCCAATCTTTTGTCCTAATTCCATTACACAGTGTACTTTGGAGTCAGATGTACCTGAGTTTGAAGCCAGTCTTGACTACTTACTCACTGTGTGAATTTCAGCAAGTGAGTGACCTAGCTAAGATCCAGTCACCTCATTTGTCAAAATGCAGCTAATTGCACGGACTTCACAGGGCTAAGGTAAAGATGAAATTAGATGGTGCTTATAAAGGGCTTAACACAGTTCCCAGCTCCTGGTTAAGTGCTCAATACATGGTATTTATTATCACTAATGGCAGCATTTCAATCCCGATATGATACCAAAATCAGGACCTACAAAAGAAAAAATGGACACATTGGACTTGATCAAATGAAAAACTTTTGCTTTGCAAAAGCTCCTGCTATGAGAAGGAAAAGACAAGCCACCGACTGGGAGAGAATATTTAGAAAGTACATGTGCAAAAAAAGACTCATAGCCAGAATATAGAAAGAACTTTTTAAATTCAACAGTAAGAAGAACAGTCCAGGGGCACCTGGGGCGCTCAGTCAGTTAAGCATCGGACTGGACTCTTGATTTTGGCTCAGGTCATGATCTCAGGGTCATGGGATCAAGCCCTGCATCGGGCTCCACACTGGGCGTGGAGTCTGTTTAAGATTCTCTCTCTCCCTTGCCCTCTACCCCTCCCTTCCCCTGCTTGCGTGTGCACTACTTTCTCTCTCTTCCTTAAAAAAAAAAAAAAAAAGAAAAGAAATAGTCCAATCAGAAAATGGACAGAACCCGCTCGAACCTATTTAGGCCGCGTCCCTCGGCCTCAGAGTCGCCGCCGCCATGGCCAGCCAGTCGCAGGGCATTCAGCAGCTGCTGCAGACCGAGAAGCGGGCCGCCGAGAAAGTGTCGGAGGCCCGCAAGCGAAAGAACCGGAGGCTGAAGCAGGCCAAAGAAGCAGCTCAGGCTGAAATTGAACAATACCGTCTGCAAAGAGAGAAGGAGTTCAAGGCCAAGGAAGCTGCGGCTCTGGGATCCCATGGCAGCTGCAGCACCGAAGTGGAGAAGGAGACCCAGGAGAAGATGACCATCCTCCAGGCCTATTTCCAGCAGAACAGGGATGAAGTCCTGGATAACCTGCTGGCCTTTGTCTGTGACATCTGGCCAGAAATCCATGAAAACTACTGCATAAATGGATAGGGGAGGAAGGAGCAGCTCTGTGTGTAGATTGGCATGTTAGATGCCGTCATGGAATACGAAGCTTCAGCAAAGCTTGAGTAGTTACATCCTTGTGAAAAGGCATTAAGTTATTTCTGTATATCATGTAGTAAGTCCCTTCGCTTCTTGGAGAATAGCAAATCTAGCTTCTTTGTACAAACGTAGAGCATATCCAAAGATTTTCTCCTTTTACCTCATGTTTCTTAGAAATTTAATGTGTATACGTTGTCTGTTTTCCTATGCCTTTTAGCTCAAGCAACATATGTATCAACACTTTTTCTTTCTTAGATGTAGTAAAAAAAAAAAAAAAACTGTTTAAAGAAAGAAAGGGATTAAATATTTTTTTTCCCTAAAGCTTTCTTGAAGGTCAGGGGCTTTCTCTATGAAAAAGTAGTAAATAGTTACTGTAACTTGTGTGAAGCAGCAGCCAGCCTTAAGTCATCCTTTCGGCTAAGGGTGGAACAGCAAATACTAGTATATATTGTTTGGGCTGCTCTTAGTTTCTCTTAACCAAAATTATTAGATGATAGGATTCAAGAACTTGTATACATGTTCTTACTTGGTGTACTGATAATCATTTGAAAGTAAAGACTTTGTCATGCAAAAAAAAAAAAAGGAAGAAAATGGACAGAAGGCTTGAACAGAAGTTTCACCACAGAAGACAAATGGATGGCAAATAAGTACATGAAAATTATTCAACATCGCAAGCCATTAGGGAAATGCAAAATGAAATCATGAGAAGATACCACTACCTTGGAATGGCTAAAATGAAAGTGACTCATCATACCAAATTCTGGCAAGAATGCAGAGATATGGACTCTTTCATAATTGCTGGTGTAAATGTAAAATCACATAATCATCTAGAAAGGAGTATGGCAGTTTCTTAAAGAAATTAAACCTATACTTCTCATACAACTGGGCATTTATCTTAGAGAAATGAAAACTTATGTTTACATGAAAACATATACATGAATATTCTTGGAAGCTTTATTTGTAGTAGCCCCAAACTGGAAACAACCTAAATGTCCTTCATCAAGTGAATGGTTGAACACATGATGGTACATTCAAGCCAATGGAATACTAGTCAGCAATAAAAACGAATAAACCACTGATACAACAACTTCGATGGATTTTAAGGGCGTTCTGTCGACTGTCTTAATCGTTTTGGGCTCCTATAACACAACACCACAGACTAAGTAGCTTATAAACACTAGAGGCTTACTTACCACAGTTTGGGAAACTGGGAAGTCCAAGATCAAGGTGCCAGCATGGTCTCATTCTGGTGAAGATCCCTTTCCTGGTTGATTGCCTGAAACTTCTTGCTGTGTCTTCTCCTGAAGGAAGGAGCAAGGGACCTCAAAGGGGTCTCTTTTATAAAAGTACTAATTCCATTCACAAGGGCTCCACCTGCATGATCTAAGCACCTCTCAAACACTTCCTAACACCATCATCTTTGGGGGCTAGGATTTCAACATAAGAATATGGTGGAGGTGGACCACAACGTTCAGATCAGAGCACCGAGTGAAGAAAGCTAGTTTCACAAAGTCTTATACTTGATGGTTCCATTTATGTAACATTCTTGAGGTTATATACCATTCATTTTTTTTAAATTTTTAAATTTTTAAATTTTTTAAAAAAGATTTTATTTGTCACACACACAGAGAGAGCGAGCGAGCGCACAAGCAGGGGGAGCAGCAGAGGGAAAGGGAGAAGCAGGCTCCGTGCTGAGCAGGGAGCCTAATGTGGAACTCGATCCCAGGACCCAGGGATCATGACCTGAGCCGAAGGCAGACACTTAACAGACTGAGCCACCCAGGCGTCCCTGTTATGTACCATTTGTAATGACAAAATCATAGAGATGGAGAACAGAGAGGTGGTTTCCAAGGGTGAGGGAAGGGGAGGGGAGGAAGGAGGTATGATTATAAATGACGCAGCACAAGGGAGTTCCTTTGTGGTGGTGATGTCACAAATTCACACATGTGACACAATGCCATGGAATCATACACAGACATACAAAAATGAGTGCATTCAAATACGGGTGAAATCAGAGTAAGATCTGTGCTCTAGTAACTTGTGCCAATTCACTGCCTGGTTTTGATGCTACATGATAGCTATGTAAGGTGTCATCATTAGGGGAGGCCCAGTGATGGGTATGTTGCATTGTACTATTTTTGCAGCATCTTGTGAATCTATAATTATTTTACTACATCAAAAACTAATGATGTATGGTGACTAACATAAGATAATAAAATAAAATTAAATTAAAAAAATAAAAATAAAATTAAAAGCTAAAAAAATAAGCAACAATAAAATTGCAGTCACCATCAACAGCCAATTCAATCAGTAAAATGAGAGAAAAAAACCCTCAGTAATATTGGTTTTCATGAATTAATTCATTGGAGAAAAACTGGATTTTGAAGAGATTTATGAACGATACTGAAGTTCTCTTCAGACGGTTACTGGGCTGTGTTTTCTCTCTCTGGAGCCGGGTGCATGTCGTGTTATCATGAGAGCTTTAACATCCTATGGAACGTTGAGTGGGAATACATTTTTAAAAAGGAGTTGAGTGTTGAAATTATTCTCTGATCACAAGATAACCTCTTCATTATACAAGTGTCTGTTTCTGGGCACACTACAGAAATGTCTAATTTTCTGCCCACTCTAAAGTTCTAGGTAGCAATGATAAGGTGACTTGTGGCACCTTTCCCTAAGCATGAAGAGTTAATCGTGGGTGGTAGTGTTGAGCAGTGTTAAAAAGTCACCCTGAACTGAATCTAGTGAAAGGACAGCTTTAAAAGAGCAACAGAGCAATTCAACCCTTAAGCAGAGACCTTATTTATATGCCACATTTCGGCTGGGAAGAGATTTTATGACCAAATCTTAGAGCCTTAAAGATGAAGTCTATAATATAAACATGCTAGCAGCATTAACTCTAACAGCACAAGGCGGGCTTGGTGCACAGCCCCATTTATTATTTTGGTTCTCTTTGGCATGAAAGACATTTCAATAGTCAGTGTAACACTTTCATTTATATGCTTCTCATCTACGAACTTTGAGGCGTGATACAGAACTACATGTAAAATTGAATTATAAACCCCACTGTATATCTTAACCCACAGAGTAGATTCAAACTTTGGGTTCTGGAATGGACTTTTTTTTTTATTAACATGTAATGTATTATTTGTTTCAGGGGTACAGGTTGTGATTCATCAGTCTTACACAATTCACAGCTCCCACCATAGCACATAGCCTCCCCAATGTCCATCACCCAGCCACCCCATCCCTCCCACCCCCCACCACTCCAGCAACCCTCAGTTTGTTTCCTGAGATTAAGAGTCTCTTATGGTTGGTCTCCCTCTCTGGTTTCATCTTGTTTCATTTTTCCCCTCCCTTCCCCTATGATCCTCTGTCTTGTTTCTCAAATTCCTCATATCAGTGAGATCATATGATACTTGTCTTTCTCTGATTGACTTATTTTGCTTAGCATAATACCCTCTAGTTCCATCCGTGTCATTGCAAATGGCAAGATTTCATATTTTTTGATGGCTGCATAATATTCCATTGTGTATGTTTGTGTGTGTATAAATATAAATAAATAAATGAATAAATAAGTTATATATATATATATATATCCCACATCTTCTTTATCCATTCATCTGTTAATGGACATCTAGGCTCTTTCCATAGTTTGGCTATTGTGGACATGGAATGGACTTTTGTCACTTCTTTCCCTCTGACAAAATTAGACTTTGGGATATAGGATGGGCAAGCCAAAGCTTCCTTCTGGTTTGTTCTGGCTATTCTTTCCAGCAAGAAGTAAATGACTGAGAATTATCTTTTGTCGTCTGGGTTGCCAGCTAGGTTAGTTTGGTTATAGTAAAATAAGGTCATGGGTGGAGAAAGCAACAAAAACTATCAAATTATTTGCTTTCTATAACTCCTGCTTCTGAGCCCTCATATATGCTATTCCCTCTATTTACAGTGCCCTTCCATCTTTCTCTCTACCTCAAACTTTGCCCCTGCATGTTGTGAAAGTTTAATTTTTTTTTAAAGTAGGCTCCACACCCAGTGTGAAGCCCAATGTGGGGCTTGAACTCATGACCCCGAGATCCAAACCTGAGGAGAGATCACGAGTCAGAGGTTTAACTGAATGAGCTACCCAGGTGCGCTGGAAAGGTTAATTTTTATTCATCCTTCAGAACTTAGCTCAAAACTTAATTTCTAAAAGAAGCCCTAGATTACGTCAAGTCCCCATTTTACTCTCTCCTGGCATCTTGGACTTCTCTTTCATAGTATTTATGGTGGATGTAATTGAACAATTAATTTATAGTTAAATTTCACATTATGTCTTTTCTACTATATGATAAAGTCTACAAGGGCAGAGAGATGTCTGACTTATACAGATTCACATCCATGGCACCCAGTACAGTGCCTGGCATATACTAGGTATCCAACAAACATTGGTTGAATAAAGTAAAGAAAGCAGGAAGACAAAAGTAGAAGCAGAAGAATGGTAATAATCATATTATCTACATTTATTGAGCACTTAGTGTACACAATGCTAGGCATTGGGTAGATGCTTTGCATAGGTTATGCTATTCGATTCTTACCACAACTCTAAGATAAATACTCTTCTTATCCCCATTTAACATATAAGAAAACTGAGGATTTAGAGAGTTTAAGGAAGTTGCTCAAGGCTACATAGGTGGTAACATTTTTTTTAAGTAGGCTCCATGCCCAGTGTGGCGCCCAATGTGGGGCCTGAGATCAAGACCCTAGCTGATCAACAGACGCTCAACCATCTAAGCCACCCAGGCACCCCTCGGTGGTAACATTTTTGAGTCATGTAATAGCTTCTTTCATATTCCTTTTCCCCTCCTTTGTCCATTTTATATCTACACTCACCCTTTCTCAGGGGAGAAAATTTCTGATGTGAGAGAAGTACCTCTGTTCTGGACATTCTTTGAGGACATTGCTCCCTGGGGACAAGCTGCTTCTAGAGCATGTATTTTATGGGGTAACCAAGGGCAGATCAAGTTACCTGATTCAGAGCTTCAAAATATCTTTGTGGCAGCCGGTGTGTGTTTGGATGATATGCTGAGGTGGGTTCAAAAGCACTGTTCTGCTCATTCTAGTATATATGATAATACTGCATTTTAGTTATAGGGTACGCTTTTTTAATCAAGGGTCTAAAAGTTCTTTTTCAATATATCAATTTCGAATAACACAATAGTTTTAAATACGGACTCATAATGCTGTTGAAGACCCCAAATGTGAGTAGCGAACTGCTAATATTTAATATTTTTCTGATCCGGCTCATGGTTCTCCCCTCACTGATGCCAACTAGTGCCACCATCATGACTGTCGACGTTTAGCAGTTTTCAAATACACGTTCCATACCAAGTAGGCTGCGGGAGCTTTCTCAGTGGCATTTGGAAACACATCAAAAATATTCAGCTTGCCTTTTCATCCCCTTCACACCCTCTGCATTTCCCTTTTGGAGAGCTCAGAGGGAGGGATGGCGGGAAGAAAATCCACCCAAAGAAAGGAAAATAGAATTTCACCCCTGAGGAAAACACTGCAAACACAAATCTATTGTTCTTCATTCAGTTTCTGGCTTCCATGCCCGCCTTTTTGTGTCTAGCATTTTATTTGTGTTTAAGAGTGATTTTCCATTTAGGGGCGTTCTTTTATTTACCTCTCCTCATGCCTGTCTGCTAGTCCTACTGTTCTGTTTGCTGCTCCAGCTTATTTTTATGTTGTTCTTGATGATTCTTGCTCTTGTTCACCATGTTCATTCACTTTATCTGCATCATTCCCTAAATCTCCACTCCCCCTTAGTTCCTCAGATCCCAGACAGGTCTTTCTTCCAACTCCCAGAATACATTGATTCTAAACCTTGACCCTTTTTAGTTAACTAATTTTATTTCCTTAATTAATCCCTATGTGTTTTATTCTCAAAATCTCTCCACAATTTTCTCTAATTGAATTTCCAGCTCCATATTTTCTTATGAGGTTTCCTTCTGGCAGAGCATTTACTTGGTTTCTTTTTTCCTTCATTACTGAGTTTAATTGGGGAGGCTTTTTTTTTTTTTCCATCTCTGCTTTTGGTCTTCTGATGCACGTGGACTAAACAGTTGGAAGCAGTGAGTGAGGGGGCAAATAGAAGGAGCACTGGAACTGGAGTCAGAAGGTCTGTGCTCATGTCTCAGCTCTGCCACTTAGTCCTCAGAAGCTCATCTGTTGAATGGAAATAATGATATTACCGGCTCTGCTAAGGGATCAAATGAGATAAAATGATGTAAACAGACTGTAAATGTCTCCTACTCGGGGGATTTTTAGTCCTCACGGAATGGTTCGTTTCCGTAAAGTGGCACCTCTTTTCCAGTTAAGCACAGGGCTAAAATAAAATGTTGGAAAATGTGAGCTTACGCATTAGAAGATGAAAACCTTATCAGATTCTCCAAGAGGTTCTAATTAACCTTTGGTAAATACATCTTGGTAATGGTGGCATAGAGGATGCCAACAGCATTTCCATCTCTTGGCGGTAGTGTGTACCCCAAGAAGGCTGTGGGGGAAGGGGAAGCATATGGAAACTTGCTTGCAAGATTAACATTAAACTAGAATTCAACCAGAATTAAAAGAGATCTTAGGTTCTCGGGTCCAGAAACTGTCATTCCAGTTTCCCATACAGAGATGGAACCTTACCTTCATCATTTAAGTGGGTTGTACAAATTTTGCATAAGTACTTTTTAGTAGTGGGTACTTGCTCTTTTGAGAAGCAACCTATTTCATGGCCAGATGTCTTGTTTTATGTAAAATGACCCATAATATTTACCTGCTACTTCTAGTGACTTCCTGAACAAGTCCAATTCTTCTTATCTGAGACAGCTCTTGGATATTTCTGAACAGTTTCTAGGTTATTCTTTTCAACAGGCTACATTTCCTGTCCCTTGAATGGTTTCTCATATAACATGGATTTTCATGCCCTTTGACATTCTCAGATTGCTCCATTTATCAATGGCCTCTATGAAACAGCCTCTGTAGCTGGATGCAGTACTCCGGACCTATTCTTACCATAGAGATCTGGACAGTATGATATCACTGAAGAAGCTCATTTGCCTTGGGAGCATGGGTGCTGTTGCTGGTTTGAGAAAGCTCCACTGTAGTCCATAAAATTCTCTAGCAAGAGCCAATAAGCTAGTTTTTATGTGTATGTCAAGAACTTGCATAGATTAATTTATTTTCAGTAAGACTATAGAGGGCTTTAAGTTAAACTATGGATAATGAATTTCTTATTATTATGTAGAAACCAGAGGTGTCCATGCAATATAATTAGAACGACTTGAGGTTACGATATTCCATGTGTCATGTTTATGCAAAGGATAGAATGCTCGGTGTCAAGTTCTTATTTATCATTCTTCTTTAACCTTTACTGAGTTTTTACGTTGCTCTCTGCATGTCAAGTATTTTACATATACAACAGCCCTATGAGGTAAGACAGTTATTACTCTCATTTTATAGATAAGGATACTGAGGCACAGAGGGGTTTATTAATTTGTCCAGGGGAAGCTAGCAAGTAGATCTGAAGCTGGGAAGTCTGACTCTGAACTCCATCCAGCCTCACCTTCCCGTGCAGTGTATAAATGGAAAATATTACTTAGGGTAACTGGTTGATTTTTGTTAAAATCTGAACAAGTCCTTATCCTCAGATTTCTCTCTCCCAAGTTTTCAGTCTCCATTCCATGGAACATTGGTACTTCAAGATGACATGAGGCGGGGAAAAAGGAGTTTCCATTTTTCAGTTGCCATGTTTAACTTAGTCACTTTGACCATGCTACCCTAAAGGCTTGACTCAAATGTCAGTGGCTGCCAGGTTTCCATGAGATACTGTACATGAGAGCATGCTGTCGATGCCAAATACGTGGTGCACGCTTACAGCTTCTCAGATTATTCACGAATTTTACATGCCTAAGAATGCCACTTAAAACAGTTACTTCTCTGATCATTTACATATCTTTACAAAGCATTCCAAAACTTGCTGAGTTTATGGTTATCGGCAGTTGCAACACAGATAATTATAATGAACTAGGCAGGTTAAGACCCAAATGCAGAGGCTATGTTAGAATAGAAACACTGGTAAAGAACAGGAAATGGGAAACATTTTAAATCCTATCATGGTCTTTTGTAATTCTCTGAAGCAGAAATTCAGTTAAGTCCAGCTGTTGATGATGCTCAAGGAAGCATGGAGGAGAAATTTACATGAGTTGTTTGGCGCCGCCCCTGCATATACTTCAATAGCACCCCCAACAGTGACAATAAATACACATAGCAATTCTCGAAGTTAACACTGTGTTTTAATAGAACAAGGAATCTGAGCACTCTACGGCCATCTTTATTTTATCATTACAGTCCTATTTGCTAGCTAACTTCCTTTTATCCATCTTTGTTCCCCACGCACAATGAGTAATTCTTTCAGTTGTTCATACCATCCCCCTTCACGCGATGTATTTACTGAATTATCATGGCCCACTTAGAAGCATCACTTTGGGAGACTAAACAAATTAAGTCCATTCAATCTCTCTGTGTAAATGACATTTTCAAAGACAAGTTGAAAAAAAAAATCGATCCATTCGGTAGAAGACACAATAAAAATGTCACAAAAACCGGGTGTAAAGTCAAACCAAGCAAGTTTGTACATTTTTATTATTATTATCTTTCCAAAATGGAAAGGAAAATAGAGAATACATGAATCTTAATTTTTGAGACCAGCCCGGGAAACTGTAATTACATTAGCAACATCCAACAAGTGCTATCAACACTGAGCAATTCCTCTCATCTCAACACAGTGGCCGACTCAGAAAATCACACTTTCCAGCTCATGGGATTTGTGACACTTAGTAATGCATGTGTAACTGGGTAAAAATAGTCCTTATTGTAAGCTTTATTTCTTGTTTGCTTCTGTATTTCTCTAAAGGAAAAAAATACTCGCGGATCTCTTCCTGCTTCTTCAAAAAGGCTATAGTCAGATCCCCTTGGAAGGAGTATATAGCATGACCTTCTTCAATCCTAGTCACCTGATGGCTGCCATATTGCCGACAGGAGAGAGTTGCACCAGCAGAAGCCCTGGGAGCTCTTGCTCCCCCTACAAAGAAGCTGGAGGTGCTGGAAGATCCCAGTCATCCGTTGACTAGATCCCTCTGCCTCCTCTTAGGCCTACTTTTTCTCCTGGATGCTATTTCCAGAGCCTTTTCCTAAAATTTGAATCATATAATGTTCCTCCTCTGTTCAAACACCTACCAGGGCTTTTTCTTGCTGATGGCTTCAAGTCTAAACTTCCCAGCATCCATCCAGAGAATAAATCTATTAGGAAATCCAGTGCCATCCACTCGGTAATGCCAATTTTCCTCTTCTCCACATCTCCAACCTTCTGCCCTTGCCTTGCTTCGTACCCGTGTTCTCCCCCTGTTGGTTCTGGGTTCCCTCCCTGAGCTGACTTTCCTTCTCCCTTCTGCTTCAAATCCCTGCCTTTCCTCCAGTTCCCACTTAACCTTCCACACCATCCATGAGGCTTTCTCTCTTCATCTTCCTGTCATTCAGTTGGAGACCTTTCCTGCAAGAAAGGAGCCAGGATTTAGAAAGACAGAAGGGAATTGGGTGTGGGAAAATTTACCCCTCACATTCATACATACATTTATTTATGTATTTTACTTTTTAAAAAGTCACGTTTAATCAAGTATAACATACACACAGAAAAAGGCACAGATCATAAGTGTCAAGCTTGATGATTTTTTGCAAAGTGTACTTACCCATTTACCAGCACCCAGATCGGGAAACAGAACATAATGAGCATCCCTGAGTCACCCTTGTGCCCATTTCCAGTCTCTACTGGCATCCTCTAGGATAACCACTATCATGACTTCTATCACCATTCGTTAGCTTTCACTAATTCAGACTTTTTTCAAGTCGGAAAAGAGTATTCACTCTTTCTGTTTCTGTTTTCTTTCCTCAAACGCTATGTTTCTGAAATTCATGTCTGTTGTTACATATAGATGTACTATATTTATTCTCATTGCTGCATACTATTATATTCCGTTAATATACTTCAACTTATTGTTGATTCTACTATTGATGAACAATTGGGGAAATTTCTAGTTCAGAGTTAATGTAAATACTTCCACTAGGAATAATTTTGTACATGTCATTTTGTGAATATACATTTGCTTTTCTTTGGGGGAATATAAGTAGGAGTGGAATTGCTGGGTCATAGGATATGCATATTGATATGGCACATATTTTTTTCCAAAATATTCCAGTAGTTATTCTTATTGACAGTCTAACCATCAATGTACAAACATTCTGATTGTTTTATTTTCTCACCAGTAATTTGTATTTCTGGCTTTTTTCATTCTTTGTTTTCATTTTAGCCATTCTGGTAGATGTATAGTTGTATCACATTATGGTTTTAATTTGCATTTTTCTAATGACTAATAAAATTAAGCACTGTTTCGTATACATATTGACCATTTGGATATTTTCTTTTGTGAAGTGCTTGTTCTAGTATTTTGTCCATTTTTCTTTTGTTTTTTATACTTATTTCTTATTAAATTTTTATTTAAATTCAATTAAGTAACATATAATGTATTATTAGTTTCAGAGATAGAGGTCAGTGATTCATCAGTCTTATAGAACACCCAGTGCTCATTACATCATGTGCCCTCCTTGATGTCCATCACCCAGTTACCCCCCCCCCCCCAGCAATCCTCAGTTTGTTTCTTATGATTAAGAGTCTCGGAGGGGCACCTGGGTGGCTCAGTCATTAAGTGTCTGCCTTCAGCTCAGGTCATGCTCCCAGGGTCCTGGGATCAGGCCCTGCATTGGGCTTCCTGCTCAGTGGGGAGCCTGCCTTTCTCTCTCTCCCTCTGCCTCTCCCCCAGCTTGTGCTCTCTCTTTCTCACTCACTCTCTCTCAAATAAAATCTATCAAAAAAAGTCTCTTATGTTTTGTCTCCCTCTCTGATTTCATCCAGTTTTATTTTTTCCTATCTTCCCCTATGATCCTCTGTTTTGTTTCTTAAATTCCACATATGAGTAAGATCATATGATAGTTGTCTTTCTGGTGACTTATTTCAATTAGCATAATATCCTCTAGTTCTATCCACGGCATTGCAAATGGCAAGATTTCATTTTTTGATGGCTGAGTAATATTCCATTGTGTGTGTGTGTGTGTGTGTGTGTGTGTGTGTGTGTGTGTGTAGTTCTTTATCCATTCATCTGTTGATGGACATCTGGGCTCTTTCCATAGTTTGGCTATTGTGGACATTTCTGCTATAAACATTGGGATGCAGGTTCCCTTTCGTATCACTACATTTGTATCTTTGGGGTAAATACCCAGTAGTGCAATTGCTGGGTTGTAGGGTAGCTCTATTTTCAACTTTTTGAGGAGACTTCATACTATTTTCTGAAGTGGCTGTACCAGCTTGCATTCTCTCTCCTACATTTTCTCTCTCTCTGTCTCTCAAATAAAATCTTTTTAAAAACTTTATTTATTTATTTTAAAGATTTTATTTATTTATTAGAGAAAGCATGAGCAGAGGGGAGGGGTTGAGGGAGAGAGTGAAGTAGACTCCCTGCTGGGCGGGGAGCCTGATGCAGGACTTGATCCCAGGACTGTAGGATCATGACCTGAGTCGAAGGCAGATGCTTAACTGACTGAGCCACCCAGGCACCCTAAAAAAAAGTTTAAAGGATCCCTTTTAATATTTCTTTCAGGGCTGGTTTAGTGACTACAAATTCTTTTAGTTTCTGTTTGTCCTGGAAGCTTTTTTATCTCTCCTTCTATTTTGGATGACACCCTAACTGGATAAAGTATTCTTGGCTGCATATTTTTCTCATTTAGCACCCTGAATATATCATGTTAGTCCTTTCTGGCCTGCCAGGTCTCTGTGGATAGGTCTGCTGCCAGTCTAATGTTTCTACCCTTGTAGGTTATGGACCTCTTGTCCTGAACTGCTTTGAGGATTTTCTCTTTGTCCCTGAGATTTGCAAGTTTCACTATTATGTGTCAGGGTGTTGACCTATTTTTATTGATTTTGAGGGGGCTTCTCTTTGCCTCCTGGACTTGAATGCCTGTTTCCTTCCCCAGATTAGGGAAGTTCTCTGCTATAATATGCTCCAATATACCCTCTGCCCCCCCTTCTTCTGGGATCCCAATTATTCTAATATTGTTTTGCTTTATGGTTTCACTTATCTCTCGAATTCTCCCCTTGTGATCCAGGAGTTGTTTATCTCTCTCTTTCTCAGCTTCTTTTTCCTCCATCATTTTGTCTTCTATATCACTATTCTCTCTTCTGCCTCATTTATCCTAGCAGTTAGAGCCTCCATTTTTAAAAAAGATTTTATTTATTTATTTGACAGAGACAAAGCAAGAGAAGGAACACAAGCAGGGGGAGTGGGAGAGGGAGAAGCAGGCTTCCTGCCAAGCAGGGAGCCTGATGCGGACCTCGATCCCAGGACCCTGGGATCATGACCTGAGCCGAAGGCAGACGCTTAACGACTGAGCCACCCAAGTGCCCCTAGAGCCTCCATTTTTTATTGCATCTCATTATAACCTTTTTGATTTTGACTTGATTAGATTTTAGTTATTTTATTTCTCCAGAAAGAGATTCTCTAGTGTCTTCTTGGCTGCTTTCAAGCACAGCTAGTATCTTTATAATTGTTGTTCTGAACTTGAGTTCTGACATCTTACTAATGTCCATACTGATTAGGTTCCTGGTAGCCAGTACTGCCTCTTGTTCTCCTTTTTGAAGTGAGTTTTTCTGTCTTGTCATTCTGTCCAGAGAAGAATAGATGAACGAGAGAATGAAATACTAAAATGGCAGCAATGACCCCAGAGACATATATACTAAACAAATCAGGAGAGACCCAAAACTGAAAAAAAAAAAAAGGAGAATATAATCAGGAAGGTGAACAGAACAGAGCAATACACCAGATCCTGTGTGTATTTTAGTCTGTTTGTTAGAAAACTAGATCCTAAAATTGTAAATAAAGAAAAATTATATATGTACAAAAATAAAATTAAATACAATGAAAGGATAGAATGTAACTGTAAAAATGAAAATTAAAAAAAGATTTTAAAAAAGAGTTGATAAGATAAGAAATTGGTTGAAAAAGGAAAGAGAAAAAAAATTAAAATTGAAAGACCTAAAGAATCGTGGGGAAAAAACCATGAATTCTATATACTATTTTCCCCTGGCACTGGAGTTTTGCAGTTCTCAGTGACTGGTAAACTTGGTCTTGACTGGATGTTCTTGCTGATCTTCTGGGGTGGAGGAGGGGAGCGGTTGCTCTGAATCTGAGGTTTCTTGCCGCTGGTAGAATTGCACCACCCTTGCCAGGGGGCCAGACTAAGTAATTTGCTCTGGATTGCTCTAGATTGTTCTATGTGGCTTTTGTTCCCCGAAGTCTTTCCGTGCAGCTTTAGAAGATGAGAATGAAAATGGCAGGCTCCGAATCTCCAGCCCTGGAGCTGAGAGCTCGGGGCCCTACTCCTCAGTGTGCCCTCAGAGAAAAGTAGTGGATCACTCCCATCTCCCTGGTCTCCGGTCTCACTCTGTGCTCATCTGGCCTGTGACCAAGTGTTTCTATCTCAGGCATGTGACCCTGTTTCAAGTCTCCAAGCCATGCAGACTCTGGCAGCATGCTTCTATGCCGTTCCTGGAGGGGGGGAAGTGGGGAGTCTCGCAGGTTCTGCTGTTAGTTGGGCCCCTGCTCCAAGAACAGTTACCCGACTGTGCCACAGTTCTCAGTATATGGCAATCCCGAGCTGAAAGCCCACTCCCAGGCTCGCTGAATGCAACCGGCTTCCCTGCTCAGATGCCTGGGAACTCTGCCACAATCAGGCACCCACAATCTTCCTGTGACCCCGGGGATCCTGAGACCACACTGTCCCACCTAGGATTCCTCCCCACTTCGCCACCTGAGCACCTTTCAGGCAGGGACGTCCCTCACTTGAGCAGACTTCTATAAGTTCTGATTTTGTGCTCTGCTGCTCTATCACTTTCTGGTAGCCGGCTGACAGAGTCTCCCGCCCCCTGCAGTATATCTTCCCATATATCGCCTTGGATTCATTTCTCCACACCTCCTACCTTGCAGAAAGTGGTCGCTTTTCTATTTGTAGAGTTGCACCTCATCTTTTCTTAGATCTCTGGTTGAGTTCACAGGTGCTCAGAATGATTTGATAGCTATCTAGCTGAATTCCGGGGACCAGATCAAACTAAGGTCTCCTATTCCTCCACCATCTTGGACTATCTCCACTCCTCACCTTTAGTTCCATGTAGTCTAAATATGTAATTGCTACATTTCATTCCATTTCCACTCCATCTAGATGTCTCATGGCATCTTGACCTTGAGAAACATCCCTACTTTCTGTCAACATCCCCATACCTCCTCTTGGGTTCC
Source organism: Zalophus californianus (assembly GCF_009762305.2). Classification (NCBI taxonomy): domain Eukaryota; kingdom Metazoa; phylum Chordata; class Mammalia; order Carnivora; family Otariidae; genus Zalophus; species Zalophus californianus. Next base: position 102,879,171 of record NC_045612.1, on the reverse strand, counting down.
CTCTTTCTAACAATGATGTCATCCTATACCCAGATGCCCAAAGCTAAAAATTCAAACACTGTCCTTCAAAATCCTTTTCTTTCCTTTACTGCCAATCTATTCACCAAGAACTATAGTTTCCTGTCTTCCATATCTCTCAACATCACCCTCTCTTCTCTTCTTCATTGGTTGAACTGCCAGGTTTTCTCTGATCTCTCCTGCTTCTTTTCCAGCAGCTTTTCAGAAGCTTTTCTTTTCCAGAAGCTTTCCAGCTTCTTTTCTCTTTCCTTACTCTCTGCCTTATCCTCTTCCACCTTGACCCTAAACATGGGAAGCCAGATGTGGCCCACACCACTCTCTGTATTTGCAGCGTATTCCCATTTCTTCTCTTCAACATCTCCTATTCAGTCTTCAAAATTCCATTCTGGTATCATCACACCTGAGGATGCTTCCATCCAGAACACCTACCACTCTCAAAGCAAGTTAACATTCCATTTCTCTGTGTGTCCTTAATTCCATCATAGCACTCAAATATCAGTTTTAATGTTGGTCTCTCCAACTAAAGTATGAACATCTTGAGGGTAAAACACCTAGCATCTACCACAGAGCTTGACCACAATGAAGTCCTCATAAAGAATTATTCAGTGAATGAGTATCATGTAGTTCTAAGTTTCTGTACATGGCTTTTTAAGAATTATTCATTAGTTTACAGACATAAGTTTATCTTTCTTAGATTATAAGGACCTCAACAATCAAAAACTCTGTATGTCTAAAACTGTACTGGAATAACCCCCCACACATGAAGAAGTGTGATAGATACACTAGAGATCATGACTGAGAGTAATAGGTCAAATATGTGAACTGATCAAGAGGTTACAGTTACACTTTTATTTCTCCTTCCTGCTCAGCCTTTAATGGATACATCTTTGGCTTATTGAGTAGAAGTGTAATCATTTTTCAGGACATCACTTTCAGGTCTAGCCAAGGGCACCCATCAACAGAGCCCATCGTCAGCTGCGGTTGACCAGGGCTCTAATTTGGCTGTTATCACTGAACTCTTTTGTAAGAAAGGTTGACTAAGCAGTGACCTTGTCTATTTCACAAGATATAGAGAGCTCTCCCTCTAAACTTCTCCCATAAGTTTCAAGACCTTTCATTTTAATGTCTGGGAGCTATAGATGAGGTATAAATAACCACCAAGGAAGTGGTGTGGTAGAGAAATAATAGCAGATCAATAATCCAACAAGGCAGAATTCTGCTCTCGATGAAACTATTCAAATAAAAAAAAATAAATTGGCACAGTAGTTTCAGTTTTTTAAACCTATATGGAATTCAGAAGGAAAAAGAAAGTATATGTAATTCAGTAACAGGGATAAATGCAAGAACCAAAAGGTGTAAGAAAAGCTCATATATTGCCAAACTATTCCGCTTTCATGTCTTTTTTTGGATATCTGGTGGACCTGGGGCTTGATCATGTTTTATGATAGTTCAAAACATGGTATTTTCTATGCATTTGCTGTACTCCCGTTCTATTATATTGCATCATATGGCTCCTCTATCTCAGCCAAATCACTCCACAACTTGGTCCTGAAAATGCTTCACATTCTGGCTCCTACCCAGATACCCCCACCCCTCATGTCAGTAACCCTTTTCTAAGATGTAGCTAAACCCATAAAGAGTGTATAATGCCTCAAAGGCAAAATGGATACTAATTTGGGGGAACTTAATTCTTCAGGCAGAAAAAAAACATCCCAAGATGGCTGGGTATGGGTATGTTCAATGCGATTGGAGCATTGTCTTAGGAGTAATCCCTCCTCCAAAAAATTACTATGCCAAAATAGATAGTTGCAGTGCTCTGGTCCACTTAGGATGGTTAAATATAATAATTAGTGACTATTACCTATTGAGTGAGTTAAGGCCAAACTTATCTAAGGAATAAAAAGCAAAGCAATAGTAATTCTGTTCTTAAATTCTTGGTGTTTTCAAAGGGCTTAATATACATTATTGCTTTATAATACTAGTAGTGTTATACCAAGAAGAATAACTGATGGGCTGTAGACCCAAACATCAATAACACTGTCATGGCCAGCAAGGACTGTTCTTGCTTCAACTCCTAAATAGCATCAGATCATTCACTCATTCAGTCAAAAACATTTTTTGAGGGACACCTGGGTGGCTCAGTTGGTTAAGCATCTGCCTTCAGCTCAGGTCATAATCCCAGGGTTCTGGGATTGAGCCCTGTGTCAGGCTCCCTGCTCTGTGGGGAGGCTGCTTCTCCCTTTCCCTCTGCCTGCCACTCCCCCTGCTTGTGCTCATTCTCTCTCTCTCTCTCTCTCTTTCTCTGTCAAATAAATAAATAAAATCTTTAAAAAATATTTTTTGATTTTCTACTCTGTTCTAGGCAGTGTTCTAAGCACCTGAGGTAAAACCATGGACAAAACAGACAAAAATCCTTGCCTTCATGAAGTTTATATTCTAGAAGGAGAAGACAGTGAGCAAAGTAAGTAAGATAAGGAAGTGATAGGTGTTATGGAGGGAAATTAAGCAGAAAAAGGGGCATAGAAAATAAGGAAGAGGAGTTCATCAAGGAAGGCTCACTAGAAAAGTGATATTTGGGCATCAAGTTGTAGGAGGTAAGGCAACAAGTCATGAAGGAGGAATAATGTTTATCGTAGATTGTTTGCAAAAATGACCACAAAATTTCCCATTCCTACAGTCACATCTTTGGGTAGGCCCTTCCACATGGATTCTAGGATTAGTCATGTGAACTTCTTTGACCAAGGGCACAATATCAGGTATGATCCATCTGATCTCAGAAACTCTTGTGACCACCATATGTAAACGAGCATGGGCTACCCTGATGGATGATGAGAAACATGTGGCTAAGCTATCCCCATTGCCCTATCAACATCAAGCCACTGCTATTACAGTATGAAAGCAGTCACAGATACATAACATATAGGTATGGTTGTGCTCTGGTAAAACTTGGTTTACAAAAAGACCGTCTAACCTCAGCCAAGCTGGCCTAGCCAATAACTGTCCAGTCAACCCAGAGAACCATGAAAAGCGATCATTGTTATTTTAAGCCATTACGTTTTGGATCGGTTTGTTACACAGCAAAAGGTAACTGCTACAGTGTTCCAGGCAGAGGAAACCAGAATCAAAACCCTAACAAGGGAGTATGCTTGGGATACTCTAGGAATTATTAATAGAGCAATGTCACTGGAGCCAAGTGAACAAGGAGGGGAACAGTAAAAATATTAGTGCAAAAGAAAGAGGATAGAGGGAAAGGATAGGCAGATTGTAAGAGCTGTGAGGGCCATTGTAGCAGAGGAGTGCCATGATTTGACTCATGTTTTTAAAAGCTCAGTCTAGCTGCTATGTTGAAAATAGACTCTAGGGTACAAGGGCAGAAGTAGGGAGATCAGTTAAGAGTCTATTGCAATAACCTGGGTGGGAGGTTCAGTCGACTGGACATGGGTGGTAACAATAGAAGTTGTGAGAGGGATCTGAATTTGGGTATATTTTAGATAAGATGCACTAATAGTTTGGTTGTGGGCTAGAGGAGAAAGAAGGGAATTAAAGATGACATCCTGGCTTTTGTCCTGAAAACCTGGAAAATGCCATTAATTTGTGTTGGAGAAAATTGTAGGTAGAGAAGTTTTGGGGAAAAATATAAGGAGTTCAATGTGGCACACTAAGTTTAAGATGTCTGTTAGGCATTCGAGTAGGTATTTGTGTACATGGGTCTGAAGTTCAGGGAAGAGGATTGGATTGGGGGTGCAAATTTGGAATCATCAGCACAGAGAGGGCATTTGAAATGCATGAAATTGATGAGATTGCCAAAGGTGTGCATAGACACTGCGAAGAGAAAAGCCTTAGGAAGTGAGCCTTGGGACATTCCAATAGTAAGATGTCAGGGAAATGATGAAGAGGAATTGAACACTAAAGGAGCAGGCAACCGAGAAGCCGAGGCCACAGAAGTGTAAAGAAAACCAGGAGAGTAAAATATCCTGAAAGTCAGCTCAAGAGAGTGTTCAAGGCAGGTGAGGGCTGAGAATTAACCCTTGGAGTGATCAGTGCAGAGGAAATTGGAGACTATGACAAAATACATTTTGGTGGAGTTATGGACGTGCAAACCTGATAAGCATGGGTTTAAGAGAAGTTGGGAAGAGAGGAAATGAAGTCTGTGAGTATGGAGAGCGCTTTCAAGGAGCTAAGCTGTGAAGTAGAACAGAGAAACCAATCAGTAGCCAGAGGGTAATTAGAGGAATATTTTATTTTATTTTATTTTTTGTTTTATTTTTTTAAAAGATTTTATTTATTTATTTGAGAGACAGAGTGAGCAAGAGAGAGCACAAGCCGGGGGAGGAGCAGAGGGAGAAGCAGACTCCCCACTGAGCAGGGAGCCCGATGTAGGACTCGATCCCAGGACCCTGGGATCATGACCAGAGCTGAAGGCAGATGCTTAACTGACTGAGCCACCCAGGTGCCCATTAGAGGAATATTTTAGAGTAAGAAAAGATATCATGGTTTTATTCTGTAGGGAATGATCCAGTGAAGAGAGAGAAAATGATGATACAGAAAAGAGAGTGAGGCTGTCTTACACCATGCAGCCCATTCAAGCCACCAGATCACTGCATCAGCATGAGTAACTCCAGATGAGACACAGAAGCAAAGTCCTTCAGTGGACAAGAAGTGATGGGCTCCAGGGCAAAAATGGAGGGGTTAGCTTTAGACAGAGGCATGGTAAGAGGAGAGGGAGGGTTGAGTAAAGGTGCCCACAGGCTGGTGGGTGGAAGGTATGGTGGTAGGTGGGAGTCCATAGATGTTCTCATAGTTTCTGTTTGTTCAGTGAAATAGGAAGCAAGGTTACCAGCTGAGAGTGAGGATTGGGAGGATTTGTGAGTGGTTAGAAGCTGGAGGAAGCAGTAGATTGTTCCAGTAACAAATCCCAGTGCATAAGCCCCTTGCCGTTCTTCTCCTACATGATTCTGGGCTCGCCATGTGATTTTCTATAGCTAACAAGACATTGGCAAATATGATGCCAACTGTGGCTTAAAAAATGCCTGTTTCTGGGAACTCTCCCACCACCACTTGAGGAAGCTCAGGCTAGCCTGCTGGAGGCATGTGACCCATCCAATAGTAAGCACCAACTGCCGTCTTAAGATGAACCAGCCCCATTCAAGTCACCAGATGACCACAGTCACATGAGTGACACCCAGCAAATCCAGCAGAGGGACTACCCAACTGATTCCAACCCACTTGCCGACCCACAAAATCATGAGCAAATAAAATCATTACTGCTTTAAGACATTATTTACTGGGATGGCTTGCTATGTAGCCAAGGTTAATGGATACAAAAGAGAATTACGGATAATGGGCAGGGAGGGTAAGAGAGATAGTAGAATAGGGAAATACAGTGTGGTGGCTGGTGGTACCAAGGGACCACTTAGGAGTCATACTCATGAAATTTAAGTGCATTCAGTCACGATGGTTGGATTTTTCTCTAGCCACATTCAGTTACATGGGTGCAGGTGTGGTCTAGGGGAGAAAGGAATTTAACCAGGTCAGGGATTTTTGCCAAGCAAGTACAACAAAGCCAGAGGGTCAGGTGAAGTGGAAATAAGTACAAGGGAATGATTATTGTCATTTACCGGGGGCTTTAACCTCAGAAAATAGAGGAGGTCAAGGAGTTGAGAGGCAGTGAAAATGTTGTTGGACCAACTGATAGGATTTCCCAGAGGGGTTAAAGGATTTGGGGTATCAGGACACTGGAGAGAATGAACTAGAAAAAGAGGAGGTGGTCAGAGAGTCTGATACATGAATTAGAGATTATGGAAAAAGAGGACAGTTACCTCAGATGACAAGGTCTGTGTTATGACTATAGCAACGAGTGGCTAACTGGATTGGAGGATAAGATTATGGGAGAAGAAGCAAGAAAGTAAGAGGCCAGGTTGTGGAAGGATCATCTATGGGGATATTGAAATCACCAGGAATTAGGACGGGGCTAATACCGGGGAAGGTTGCTATCAGCCAGGAGCAAGATATTCAAGAAACATTGGGTAGGGGTCCCTAGATAACGATAATAAGAAGGGATAGTGTGGGGGCACGATGTGATGGCATTCACTTCTTAACCTGGGGCATTTAAGGGCAGAGGGACAAGAGGGAGAATGGCCTGGAAGTGTGAACAAGGAAGGGAGAGGACACCTGCCTTACTTTCAGGCTCAGGGGTACTGTGTGTGTGGGGGGGAGGGGGAGTGACCATGACTCGGGGGGCTGCCCCAGAAGTAGTGTCCTTAGGGACGTTGCCGATTGCCCACGGAGCGAGAAGGTGAAGACAATGTTCAGAAAAGAGGTTGAGAATGTAGTGGGAGATCCTGCTGATAATGGCCCATGATTTCCAAACAGCCCAAGGGAAGGATTTCAAGAGTTGGGGAAAGTTGAGAGAGGGGGACAGAAAGGGGAAGTGCCCAGCCTTATGAGGACTCGTGTGGGAAGGCTGAGGAGTGTTCTGAGAAACAGGGGTGGGTGAAGTGGTTCTTGTGGTGAGGAGCATAAGCAGAGATAAAGGCCGTTTGAGATTAGACCTTGTGAGCGCGAGGCAGACAGCGATGGTAAGGCGTCAATTGTGGAGGCTGGGGAATTTCCAGGGGACCCCTCTTCACATCTGTCTATAGAGATGTGGAAGTCTGGCGACGGTGGTCATGTTTTGTGAGCTGAATCATCACATGGGTAAATGCCATGCTGAATAAGCTCACTGTTGTTGCTGGATTCCGTCTTGACACGCCCACGTGCCCTGGCAGCGACTGGCTGGCTAAGGTGCACTGGCGTCTTGGAAGCTTCAGGGGCTGCTGATAACCTTCCTTCTTCCAAGTGTCTGACAAAAACAGTGAATGGCTTTTCAAGAGAGGCAAAAAGTGCCAGAGCTATGTGTGATGTTCTTTCTCTGGGAGGAAGGGTGCAAACCCTGCATTTCTTTGATGGTGCTCGAAAACACTCGTGCCGGCACCACCGGAGGCTTTGATGTTCGTCTAGCGCTTCTGACATTCTGACATCTGGACTTGTACTCTTCCGAAGCAGCAAATTGAAACAATTGTCAAACTCTGGTATAAAAGGCAAAAGGAGAGCCAGACCTTATACAGAATTTTTTGATGCCACTCGCCTGATCTGAGAGAATACTCTCCCTGCCTCTTCAAATGCAGGATCATTAGGTTTCACATTTTGACATTCATCCCAAGTGTCTGTCACTGGGCACCCTCATCCTCCCAGGATTTCTCCAAGAAAGGATTTACCAGCCCACTCCTGAAGCCCAGATCCAAATCTGTGCTTTCCTCAAATGACCTTCTAGTTAAACATAACAACTTCACGCTTGCCCTTCAGCTGTCCCCCATACTTCATCTTTTATGAGCTCACCTTGAGTTATACTTCTTCCCCTCACACAAGATGGACTCTTTCTCTGGCCTTTGTCCTCAGTTCTGGCAGGCCCGAATTTGGAAGTCTGTCTCGTGTTGTTTTTGCCTTCACATCTGTCAGGCCAGCCCCTCCTTGTCTTACGAGGTTCAGCTTAAAGCTAACCATCCCCCAGAGAATGATCCAGATCATGGCGTTTTAATCAATAGGATATTCTTTTTTTTTTATTTTTTTTTATTTTTTTTTATTTTTTTTTTTTAAAGATTTTATTTATTTATTTGAGAGAGCGAGAATGAGAGAGAGAGAGAGCACATGAGAGGGGGGAGGGTCAGAGGGAGAAGCAGACTCCCTGCTGAGCAGGGAGCCTGATGCGGGACTCGATCCTGGGACTCCAGGATCATGACCTGAGCCGAAGGCAGTTGCTTAACCAACTGAGCCACCCAGGCGCCCAATCAATAGGATATTCTTTCCTTCATTTCTTTATTCTCGGTTTTTCATCCACATCTATATACTTTGAAGAACAAGGGGTGGGTGGGGGAAAGTGGGGGAAGCAAACATTTTATTTTTGTTTGGTGTTAAAGTTGCTTTGTTCATCTTTTTTTTTTTTTAATATGTGGAATCCTCCTGGACAGAGCATGTCTTTCTGCCAACCTTAACACCTTTATGAGTTGGACCATAATGATTATGATTATGATCGTGTTCTCCATCTTCCTGCCACCTGCAGGTCTCCACTTCTCTTAACATCTTAGACAAGTTGGGCATTTTCTTTTTCTCGAAATTTCTTTCTCTGAAGGCCACTCTCCCTTTGCAGCCACAAACAGATCTGACATATGTTTTCTTCCTGGTGTGCTGATGTAATGGTTGGAGCTCTAGTATTGGAATGTGAGATAAACAAGACTAGAAGCCTTGTACTATAGAACAACAAAAGAATATATTTTACTGAATCAAGCATATCAATTTTAGGGCACACCATTATTTTATGTACCACCAAGAAAGAAGAAAATGCTATCAAATTAGGACACATTTTTTTTCTTATCCATTAGACTTTCCAATTTATATATATATATTTTTAAAGATTTTCTTTATTTATTTCACAGAGAGAGATAGCGAGAGCAGGAACACAAGCAGCGGGAGTGGCCGAGGGAGAAGCAGGCTTCCCACTGAGCAGGGAGCCCGATGTGGGGCTCGATTCCAGGACCCTGGGATCATGACCTGAGCCGAAGGCAGATGCTTATTGACTGAGCCACCCAGGCAGCCCTCCAATTTATATTTATTAAAAGATCTCTTTTACATTTATTAAGACATAGATTTTTTTTGTCATTAGATCACTGTTGTGCATACACACGAAAAGGAAACTATGTGCTAAATTAGTTACGTAAGGTACAGCCAGAACTTCTTTAGATTCAAATTTCAACTCTTCTAAGATATCTGCCTGTTCACTGCAGCATTATTCACAGTAGCCAAGACATGGAAACAACCCAAGTGGCCACTGACAGATGCATACATAAAGAAAAAAATATATGTACAATGGAAAAAAGAAGGAAATCCTGCCATTTGCAGCAACAAGGAAGGACCTTGAGGGTATTATGCTAAGTGAGATGAGTCAGACAGAAAAGACAAATACTGTATGATCTCACTCATATGTGGAACCTAAAAATCTGAACTTACAGAAACAGAGTAGAATGGTGGTTGTGAGGGATTGGGGGGTGGGGGAAATGAGGAGATGTTGGTCAAAGGGCACAAACTTCCAGTTATAAGATGAGTAAGTCATGGGGATCTAATATACAGTGTGGTGACTATAGTTAACAATACTGTATTGTATACTTGAAAGTTACTGAGAGAGTACATCTTAAATGATCTCACCCTGCACTCACAGAGAGGGGATGGAGATGTTAACTAACCTTATTGTGGTGATCATTTTACAATATATATGTGTATCGAGTCATCACGTTGTACGCCTTAAACTTACACAATGTTATGTCATTAATATCTCAATAAAGCTAGAATAAAAAGATAAATGATTTTATTTTATTTTTATTATTTTTAAAGATTTTATTTATTCACTTGTGAGAGAGACAGAGAGAGAACAAGCAGGGGAAGAGGCAGAGGGAGAGGGAGAAGCAGACTCCCTGCTGAGCAAGGGGCCTGATGCAGGACTTGATCCCAGGACCCTGGGATCATGACCTGAGCCGAAGGCAGACGCCCGACCATCTGAGCCACCCAGGCGCCCAAAAAATAAATGATTTTAAAAAAACCAAATCTGAACTCTTCTAAATCACTTTTGTACTCAGAATCATTGATGTCTCTTACTGTCATCCTCTGTGCCATCAAGAGTGTTGGCAATGCAGCATTTCTTTTTTTTTAAGATTTTATTTGAGAGAGAGAGAGAGAGAGAGAGAATGACCATGAGTTGGGGGCGGGGGGAAGGGACAAGCAGACTCCCAACCGAGCATGCATCTCATGACCACGAGATCATGACCTGAGCCGAAACCAAGAGCCGGACACTCAACTGACTGAGCCCCCCAGGCGCCCCAGTGATGATGCAGCATTTCTTAAGAGTACTCTTCCTAACACCTCTAAGATTTTGTTCCTAGCCTCTGATGCCACTCTGTCAAGTCTTGATGTGACTGCTCAGGCAGTGACAGCTATGGCCAACAGTGATTGTAAGATTCATCCTAATTTCAAAGATGTTAAAATGTGAAAAATGTGAAAAAAATGCATGTCTTGGAATCAGTGAAATAAGATGGAAGGAGCTTCCACAGCAGCCTGAACTGTTGTTGTTCTCCACACTTGTTTACATACAGGACAGCAACCCTATCTTTTTAAAGCTACAGTTTTCTGAGCTTTGTTACTCATAACCGAATGTAATCCAGACTTAGAGATTCTTTTTTTTTAAAGCTTGTATTTATTTATTTGTCAGGGAGACAGAGAGAGAGAGACGGAGAGAGCACAAGCAGGGAGAGAGAGCCGCAGGCAGAGGGAGAAGCAGGCTTCCCGCAGAGCGGGGCTCGATCCCAGGACCCTGGGGTCATGACCTGAGCTGAAGGCAGACGCTTAACCGACTGAGCCACCCAGGCGTCCCAGAAAAGACTCTTAAACGTATGTTAGCCATTATTACTTTGCTTTCTCACTGTAACTTAGTCCACTCTTATGTCCTCCTCGACTAATCAATCAAGGCATAATTTTCTTTTCTTTACCTTTTAGGTCTTCTAACACTATGCTAATTCCCTTCATTTCACCCTTCGCTTCAGCCTTCCTGAAGCAAATTCTCCATCAATACCCCTCTGAATTGGAACTCAGGACTGCAGGAAAACGATTTGTAATAAAAATGTCCATTATTTTAAACTCTGAAGTTTCACTTCCAAGATTAATGATAATGCCTTTCACGACTGAATATTTGATTAAATATGTCTCTTGGGCTTGCAAAAAGAAACCAAAATTGCTGACAAATGAAAAAAATTGAAGGAGAATTTAAAAATCAAATGTAGAAATTAAAAATCAGAAATGTAGAACAAATTTCAAGGTAGGGAAGATGCAGAAGAAATTAGTGGGTGCTTTGTACTTCTTGTCACACATTTCTGATGGGAAAAAATACGTTTCCTTTTCCTGGAAAATGAAGCACAAGTTGTCAGTAACAACCGTCTATTAAGAAATTTCCTTTTGTGATACAGTGAGGATTTTTGTCCCCAGAGGTAAATTATTCAACACTGTTAATTTGAATCCGTGTTTGAGCCTGCGATGAAGTTATCAATTTTATCATTTTTCCCTCTGTCTGTCCTGATATTATCATTGCTCGAGACCCTGGTACCCATAGCAACAGTGACTATTTCAGACATCGTTCCTCGAAGCAACAGAGCATGGCCACTGACTGACAAGCACCCAGTTGTGCGTCTGGGGAGGGGCTGGTATTTTCCAGGGCTGGACGACCAAGTCACAACTCACTCAAATGTGCTGAAGGGCAGGTTATTGAGGGGATGGGATGGCTGTGAGTGTGCGGGAAGGTGGCACAGCCAGAAAAGTTGGCTCACCACTTCTGAGGGGTACGTGGCAGAGGAGGGTGGGAAGGCAGAGGAAGGTGGGAACGATGGACAAAGTTAAGACATCTGGAAGGAGTGATAGGGCCAGCTTCATCAGTCTGAATTCTCACTTGGTTCTGCCACTGCCCCACCTATTCAAAAGGCTGTTGGTGCCAAATTACTAGAACTCATACCGCAATTCAGTAATGTGGCAGGATACAAAATCAATGCACAGAAATCAGTTGCTTTCTTATACACTAACAACGCAACTGTAGAAAGAGAAATTGGAGAAACGATTCCATTTACAATAGCACCAAAAACCATAAGATACCTCGGAATAAACCTAACAAAAAGAGGTAAAGGATCTATACTCTAGGAACTACAAAACACTCATGAAAGAAATTGAAGAAGACACAAAAAGATGGAAAAATATTTCATGCTCATGGGTTGGAAGAATAAACATTGTTAAAATGTCTATGCTACCCAGAGCAATCTATACCTTCAATGCCATCCCGATCAAGATTCCAATGACATTTTTCAAAGTGCTGGAACAAACAATCCTAAAATTTGTATGGAATCAGAAAAGACCCCGAATCACCAAGGAAATGTTGAAAAAGAAAAACAAAGCTGGGGCATCACGTTGTCCGATTTCAAGCTCTATTACAAAGCTGTGATCAGCAAGACAGCATGGTCCTGGCACAAAAACAGACATATAGACCAATGGAACAGAATAGAGAACCCAGATATGGACCCTCAACTCTGTGGTCAAATAATCTTTGACAAAGCAGGAAAAAAGCAATGGACAAAAGACAGTCTCTTCAATAAACGGTGCTGGGAAAATTGGACAGCCACATGCAGAAGAATGAAACTCGACCGTTCTCTAACATCATTCACAAAGATAAACTCAAAGTGGATGAAAGACCTCAATGTGAGACAGGAATCCATCAAAATCCTAGAGGAGAACATAGGCAGTAACCTCTCTGACATCGCCCACAGCAACTTCTTTCAAGATACATCTCCAAAAGCTAGTGAAACAAAAGCAAAAATGAACTTTTGGGACTTCATCAAGATAAAAAGCTTCTGCACAGCAAAGGAAACAGTCAACAAAACAAAGAAGCAACCCACAGAATGGGAGAAGATATTTGCAAATGACACTACAGATAAAGGGCTGGTATCCAAGATCTATAAAGAACTTCTCAAACTCAACACCCAAAAAACAAATAATCAAGTCAAAAAGTGGGCAGAAGATATGAACAGACACTTCTCTGAAGAAGACATACAAATGGCTAACAGACACATGAAAAAATGTTCATCATCATTAGCCATCAGGGAAATTCAAATCAAAACCACATTGAGATATCACCTTACCCCAGTTAGAATGGCAAAAATGGACAGGGAAAGAAACAAATGTTGGAGAGGTTGTGGAGAAAGGGGAACCCTCTTACACTGTTGGTGGGAATGCAAGTTGGTACAGCCACTTTGGAAAACAGTGTGGAGGTGCCTCAAAAATTTAAAAATAGAGCTACCCTATGACCCAGCAATTGCACTACTGGGTATGTACCCCAAAGACACAGATGTAGTGAAAAGAAGGGCCACATGCACCCCCATGTTCATAGCAGCAATGCCCACAATAGCCAAACTGTGGAAAGAGCCGAGATGCCCTTCAACAGATGAACGGATAAAGAAGATGTGGTCCATATATACAATGGAATACTACTCAGCCATCAGAAAGGACGAATACCCAACTTTTACATCCACATGGTTGGGACTGGAGGAGATTATGCTAAGTGAAATAAGTCAAGCAGAGAAAGTCAATTATCATCTGGTTTCACTTCTTTGTGGAACATAAGGAACAGCATGGAGGACATTAGGAGAAGGAAGGGAAAAATGAGGGGGGGGAATCGGAGGAAGAGACGAACCATGAGAGACTATGGACTCTGAGGAACAAACAGGGTTCTAGAGGGGAGGGGGTGGGGGGATGGGTTAGCCCGGTGATGGGTATTAAGGAGGGCACGTACTGCATGGGGCACTGGGTGTTATACGAAAACAATGGATCATGGATGACCACATCCAAAACTAATGATGTATTGTATGGTGACTAACATAACATAATAAAATTAAAAAAAAAAACAACTAAAAACAAAACAAAAGGCTGTTGGTGGACCCCAAAACTGAACCTAAAGGCGGGGATTTCGAACATTCCTTTCGTCTTGCGGAACAAGAAGGAGAGCAACAATTGAACTGCCACTGTGTCTAGACTCCCCTGCCAGGGATTCTTAAAGAAAAGCTGTGAAATGTGACACTACAAAGTAGCAGCTTGTAATAGGCGCTTGAGTGTAATCACAACTCTCTCTGAGTCTTGCAGGTGAGGAAATCCTTCTTTTCCAGGTAAAATAAAAGGATGTAGATCTAAGCAGACTCCTGTGCATTATCCTGCGGAGTCCCTCTGAATCACAGGGAAGGGAAAGATGGGATAAAGAGGAGGCCCAGCAGCCAAGACTGAACCAGACTAGGGTCAGCTTTAGAGCCCAGGGCGGAGACCACAACAGGGGGCGGTTCGGTACTTAGATTCCGGTACCCTGTGCCTGGCTGGGATACTGGGCATCTCTGTCCCCCTGAGCTGAGTGTGCAGGCACAACATGTGTGTTTTGCAGCCTCCCCTTGTGCCTGAAGAGAAGCCACTGAGAGCGAAGCCACGTGGGCGGAGAGTACACTCCGTGGGGACTTCCGGGCCTGAGTTCTTCCCAGGTCTTCCCTGCCACCTCAGGTAATAGTGTGGCTGCCTGGGGGGGAGGGGTGAGCCTGGACAGAGGGACTCAGGTGTCCAGGTGCTGCCTGCCTTCCTCTGAGGGATCTTTCCTCTCATACATTCTGTTGTGAGCCCTCAAGACTCCTTTCAGAGGATTTGGCTGAGGTTTAGAAGCCAGCCCCACCCTAGGCTGGAAGGCACACCTGCAATTAGGGGAGAGACTCCTGTGATCAGGGCTGTCATTACGAGTGTTGGGGATTTCCCTCCCTTCCGGGTCTGGTTATCTGGCTGGATTTCCAGTCTCCCCACAAAGTCTTGCTTAACCCATTGATATACCTGTGGGGCAACAACAACAAAATGGAACATGGCATCAGCAGATCTATGTTCATGTCCACATTCTGGAACTTTTTATTTGTGTGGCCTCCTTTTTTCTCACTTGTTAAGACATGGTCTTGCACCTGCCCTTCTTACTTCCTGAGGGTCTTATAAAAATAAGACAATGCTGTAAATAAAAGAACTTGGATTTGCCAAGTGCCATTGTTACTTTACTTTGTCACACCCATGTCCATGGGGAACTTAGCCTAAGGGTCACTTCTCATTATCACTGTAGCCCAGGGTGGATCCTTTGTGCAATCCCACTGTCTGCCCTTCTTCCCCAGGGGTAACTACTGTGATGAATTCTAGACCATGTTTTTTTATACTTTCATCATACATAGGCACCCACAGACACCAGGGCCCCAGACCACCCACCTCATGTCACTCCACCCCACCCCACCCTCACATCCTTTATCAGAGGAATATTGATTTGTGTTTTCCAGGGTCCCATGGTATACCTCCCCCCATCCATCTCCTGAGCCGCATGTGGATGGGGTTGGGCAGACGGAGAGACTCCTGGATACCTATTTTAAAACTTAAAAGGTGAGTCATTTGCACACAGAATCAGTCAGAGACCTTTATTTATTTAAGAACCAAATAACTTTATTGAAACCAAACAACTTTATTTATTTATGGCAAAACTGGAAGAAAAAACCTGGAACGTTTTGCAAAGGCAATACTGCAATATGCATGCTCGGCATGGTGATCAGGGAAAGTCACCATGCACCCTGTGGCTATAGGGGAAACAGTCCCAACTCAGTTCTTTTTGTCGCTGTCGCCCAGGGTGAGCTTGTCAAAGAGGTACTCTGCCATGCCGGCTTCCGGGGCCCCCATCTTGCTCAGGTTGGTGACATAGCCCCCCAGCTCTTTGATGGACTTGACTTGCTCGTGCAGGTAGTGGCTCTCGAGGAAGTCGCACAGGTGGGCGTCGCTCTTGTCGGTGGCCAGCTGGTGCAGGTCGAGCAGGCTCTGGTTCACGCTCTTCTCCAGGTGCAGGGCACACTCCATGGCCTTCAGGCCGCTCTCCCAGTCGTCGCGGTCCGGCTTCTTGATGTCGCGGAGGCAGATGCGGCCTCCGCGCTGGTTCTGCAGCTGCATCAGCTTCTCGGCATGCTCGGTCTCCTCGCGGGACTGGCGCAGGAAGAACTGGGCGAAGTTCTTCAAGGCCACGTCGTCGCGGTCGAAGTAGAAGGCCATGGACAGGTACACGTAGGAGGCGTAGAGCTCCAGGTTGATCTGGCTGTTGATGGCGGCCTCGCAGTCGGGGTGGTAGTTCTGGCGCACTTGTGAGAGCGGTGCGGTGGCCATGGCTGGCGGTCCGGGCACCAAGAGGAAGGTGACCGTGGTGCGAAGCGAGGGCTGCAGGGCCACAGGCAGTGGCGACAGGTCTGCAGTGTGTTTTCAAGCTATAGGCGAAGAAGAAAGCCTTGCGCAGCTCTCTGTGATGGCGCTGGAATGAGGTCCGTTACTCTGCAGTTGGGAGGTTGGATCTGTTAGGCGAGGGGGCGTGGTCACGCAATCAGGAGCGGCTTAGGGGCAGGGCGCCGCATTCAACGTTCCATCTGAGTCTGCGTGAGGCGGGAGGCGCAGGGCAATTCTGAGTGTCTTTTTTTTTTTTTTTTTTAAGCTTTATTTATTTTAGATTGAGAGAAAGAGAGAGAGAGCAAGGTGTGGGTGGGTGGGAGTGGGGTGAGGGCCGGAGGGAGAGAGAATCTTAAGCAGACTGTGTTCAGTGCCCAGCCCGACCCGGGGCTCAGTCTCACCACCCTGAGATCAGGACCTGAGCAGAAACCAAGAATTCCCCACTTAACCAACTGGGCCACCCAGGTGCCCTGGTGCAGGGTGTCTTGAGGCCATTTTTTAAAATAACAATTCTAGGGGTGCCTGGGTGGCTCAGTTAGTTAAGCACCCGACTCTTGATTTTGGCTCAGGTTGTGATCTCAGGGTTGTGAGGTCCGACTCTGTGCTGGACATGGAGCCTGCTTAGGATTCTCTCTTCCTCTTGCTCTGTCCCTCCCCCCCCAAAAAGAAGAATGAAATAACTCTATTGAGATACAATTCATACACTATAAAATTCAACTTTTGAAAGTGAACATTTACTTGCTTTTTAGTATATTCATAGTGTTGTGCAACCATTACCACAATCTAATTTCACATTTTCATTGCACCAAAATGAAATTGGCTACCCATAAGCAGTCACTCCCCAGACTTGGCTACCACTCATTCATTTTCTGTCTCTATAGATTTGCCTATTCTGGATATTTCAAATAAATGGAATCATGCAGTATGTGACCTTTTGTATCTGATTTCTTTGCTTAGCATAATGTTCCTAATCTTCCTTTTTTAATTGCTGAATAGTATTCCATAATATCTATAAGCACATTTTATGTATCCTTTCATCAGTTGATGGACATTTGGGTTGTTTCCATTTTGTGGGTATGAAGAGTGTTGCTATGAATGTTTGTTTGTAGGGATTTGTGTAGAAATATTTTTATTTTCTTGGGACTATACCTGGGAATAGAACTGCTAGGTCATATGACAACTTTATGTTTAATATTTTGAGGAACTGCCAAATATTTTCCAAAGTGGCTATACCATTTTACATTTCCACCAACAATGTGTGAAGGTGCCAACACTGTTGTGTCTTTTTTTAATTTTACTCATCTTAGTGGATACAAAATAGCATCACATTGTGGTTTTGATTTGCATTTCTCCAATGATTAATGATGTTGAGCATCTTTGTATGTACTTATTGGCCATTTGTATATCTTCTTTTTCTCTTTTCTTTTTTTAAATGTTAATTCCAGCATGGCTACCATACACTGTTATATTAGTTTCAGGTGTACAATATTGTGGTTCAACAATTCTATACATTACTCTGTGCTCATCATGATTAAGTGCCCTCCTTAATCCCCATCACCTATTTCCCCCATCCCCCCAACCACCTCCCCTCTGGTAACCATCTGTTTGTTCTCTATAGTGCAGAGTCTACTTTTTGGTTTGTCTCTTTTTTTCCCCCTTTGTTTGTTTGTTTCCTAAATTCCACATATGAGTGAAATCATATGGTATTTGTCTTTCCTTGACTGACTTATTTTGCTTAGCGTTATACCCTCTAGATACATCCCTGTTGTTGCAAATGGCAAGATTTTATTCTTTTTTATGGCTGAGTAATATTTGTGTGTGTGTGTGTGTGTGTGTATCACATCTTCTTTATCCATTCATCAGTTAATGGAGATGGGCTGTTTCCATAATTTGGCTATTGTAGATAATGTTGGTCTAAACATCAGCGTGCAGGTATTCCTTTGCATTAGTATTTTTGTATTCTTTGAGTAAATACTTAGTAGTGCAAGGGTAGGGTAGTTCATAGGGTAGTTCTATTTTTAACTTTTTGAGGAACCTCCATTATGTTTTCCAGAGTGGCTGCATCAGTTTGCATTCCCACCAACAATGCAAGAGAGTTCCCCTTTCTCCACATCCTCACTAACACCGGTTGTTTCTTGTATTCTTGATTTTAGCCATTCTGACAGGTGTGGTATCTCATTGTGGTTTTGATTTGTTTTAACCTGATGATCACTGATGTTGAGCATCTTTTCATATGTCTTTTGGCCATCTATATATCTTCTTTGGAAAAATGTCTGTCCATGTCTTCTGCCCATTTCTTAATTGGATTATGTGGGGTTTTTTGGTGTTGAGTTGTATATGTTCTTTATATATTTTGGATACTAACCCTTTATCAGATATGTCATTTGCAAATATCTTCTCCAGTTTAGTAGGTTGTCTTTTAGTTTTGTTGATTGTTTCCTTTGCTCTGCTTTTTATTTTGATGTAGTCCCAATAGTTTGTTTTTGTTTTGGTTTCCCTTCCATCAAGAGACATATCAAGAAAAATGTTGCCATGTCCAATGTCAGAGAAATTACTGCCTGTGCTCCTCTCTGGGATTTTTGTGGTTTCAGGTCTCACATTTAGGTCTTTAATCCATTTTTTTTAAAGATTTTATTTATTTATTTGAGAGAAAGAATGAGAGAGAGAGAGAGAGAGAGAGAGCATGAGAGGGGGTTGGGTCAGAGGGAGAAGCAGACTCCCTGCCGAGCAGGGAGCCCGATGTGGGACTCGATCCCGGGACTCCAGGATCATGACCTGAGCCGAAGGCAGTCGCTTAACCAACTGAGCCACCCAGGCACCCGGTCTTTAATCCATTTTGAGTTTATTTTTGTGCAAGGTGTAAAAAAGTGGTCCAGTTTCAATCTTTTGCATGTAGCTGACTAGTTTTCCCAGCACTGTTTGTTGAAGAGACTGTCTTTTTCCCATCGCATATTCTTGTTTCCTTTGTCGAAGATTAATTGACCATATAATCATGGTTTTATTTCTGGGCTCCCTGTCCTGTTCCATTGATCTATATGTCTGTTTTTGTGCCAGTACCATACTGTTTTGATTACTATAGGTTTGTAGTATACTTAAAATCTGAGATTGTAATACCTCCAGTTTTGTTCTTCTATTTCAAGATTGCTTTGGCTATTTGGGGTCTTTTGTGGTTCCATACAAACTTTAGGATTGTTTGTTCTAGTTCTGTGAAAAATCCTGTTGGTATTTTGACAGGGATGGCATTAAATCTGTAGATTGCTTTGGGTAGTATGGACATTTTAACACTATTTGTCCTTCTAATCCATTAGCATGGAATATCTTTCCATTTGTTTGTGTCATCTCTGATTTCTTTCTTCCCTTTTTTAATGTAGGCTCCATACCCAGAGTGGAGCCCATTGCGGGGCTTGAGCTCAGGATCCTGAGATCAAGGTCTGAGTTGAAATCAAGAGCTGGACGCTTAACCAACCGAGCCACCCAGGCACCCCTTGTCTCTGATATCTTTCATCAGTGTTTTATAGTTTTCAGAGTACACATCTTTCATCTCCTTGGTTATGTTATTTCTAGGTATTTTATTCTTTTTGGTGCAGTTGTAAATGATATTGTTTTCTTAATTTCTATTTCTGGTACTTCATTAGTAGTGTGTAGGAATGCAATAGATTTCTTTATATTGATTTTGTATCCTGTGAACTTACTAAATTCATTTATCATTTCTAGTAGTTTTTTGGTGGAGTTCCAGTACTATGTTGAATAAAAGAGGTGAGAGTGGACATCCTTGTCTTGTTTCTGATTTTAGAAGAAAAGCTCTTGGCTTTTCACCACTGAACATGATGTTAGCTGTGTGGGTTTTTCATATATGACCTTTATTATGTTGAGGAATGTTCCCTCTAAACCTACTTTGTTGAGGGCTACTATCATGAATGGTTTGTGTGCTTTATTAAATTTTTTTCTCCATCTATTGAAATGATCATATAGTTTTTATCCTTTCCCATGTTGATATGATGTATCACATTGATTAATTTGTGAATATTGAAGCACCCTTACATCCCAGGAATAAATCCCATTTGATGGGGTGAATGATTTTTTTTAAAGATTTATTTATTTATTTGAGAGGGGTGGGGCAGAGGAGAGGGAGAGAGAGAATCTCAGGCAGACTCTGTGCTGAGCAGGGCTTGTGAGATCATGACCTGAGCCAAAACCAAGAGCTAGACACTTAACCAACTGAGTTACCGAAGGCAGGTGTCCCGTAAATGATTTTTTTAAATTTGTTGTTGCATTCATTTGCTAGTATTTTGTTGAGGATTTTTGCATTTATACTCATCGGAAATATTGGTCTGCACTTCTATTGTTTTGTGGTGTCTTTATGTGGTTTTGGTATCAGAGTAATGCTGGCGTCATAGAATGAATTTGGAAGCTTTCCTACCTCTTCTCTTTTTTTGGAATAATTTGAGAAGAGTAGGTATTAACTCTTCTTTAAATGTTTGGTAGAATTCACCTGTGATGTCATCTGGTCCTGGACTTTTGTTTCTTGGGAATTTTTTGATTACTGACTCAGTTTCATTGCTGGTAATTGGTCTGTTCAAATTTTCTATTTCTTCCTGATTCAGTTTTGGGAGGTTGTATGTTTCTAGAAATTCATCCATTTCTTCTAGGTTGTCTACTTTGTTGGCATATAATTTTTCATAATATTCTCTTATAATCCTTTGTATTTCTGTGGTGCTGTGGTGTCAGTTGTTATTTCTCATCTTTCATCTGATTTTGTTTATTTTAGTCCTCTCTCTCTCTCTCTCTTTTTTTATGAGTTTGACTAAAGTTTTATCAATTTTGTTTATCTTTTCAAAGAACCAGTTCTTGGTTTCACTGATCTGTTCTATTGGTTTTTTGGTTTTTGTTTTGTTTATTCTGCTCTAATCTTTATTATTTCCTTTCTTCTACTGTTTTTGGGGTTTGTTTGTTCTTCTTTGTCTGGCTCCTTTAGGTATAAGATTGGGTTGTTTATTTGAGATTTTTCTTGCTTCTTGAGATAGGCCTGTATTGCTGTAAATTTCCCTTTCAGAACAGCTTTTTCTGCATCCCAAAGATTTTGGACCATTGCGTTTTCATTTTCATTTGTCTCCATGTAGTTTTTTTTTATTTCCTCTTTAATTTCTTGGTTGACCCATTTGTTGTTTAGTAGCATGCTATTTAACCTCCACGTATTTGTATTCTTTCTAGATTTTTTTCCTTGTGGTTGACTTCTAGTCTCATAGAATTGTGGTTGGAACAGATGCATGGAATGACCTCAGTCTGTTTTCATTTATTGAGATTTGTTTTGTGACCTAATATGTGATCTATTCTGGAGAATGTTCCATGTGCACTTGAAAAGAATGTGTATCCTGCTGTTTTTAAGGTGGAATGTTCTGAATATATCTGTTAGATTCATCTGGCCCAATGTGTCATTCAAAGCCACTGTTTCCTTGTTGATTTTCTGTTTGGATGATCTATCCATTGATGTAAGCTGAGTGTTAAAGTCCCCTAATATTGTGTTACTATCACTTACTTCCTTTATGTTTGTTATTAGCTGCTTATAAATTTGGGTGCTCCTATGTTGGGTACATAAATATTTACAGTTGTTATATCTTCTTGTTGGATTGTTCCCTTTATGATTAAATAGTGTCCTTTTTTTTTTAAGATTTATTGGGGCACCTGGGTGGCTCAGTCGTTAAGCGTCTGCCTTCGTCTCAGGTCATGATCCCAGCATCCTGGGATCAAGCCCCGCATCAGGCTCTCTGCTCTGCAAGAAGCCTGCTTCTCCCTCTCCCCTCCCTCTGCTTGTGTTCCTGCTCTCGCTATCTCTCTCTCTGTCAAATAAATAAATAAAATCTAAAAAAAAAAAACAGATTTATTTATTTATTTTTGAGGTGGGGACAGAGGGGCAAAGGGGAGGGAGAGAGAGAATCTCAAGCAGACTCCCTGCTGAGTGCAGAGCCTGATGCAGGGCTTGATCTCACAACCATGAGATCATGACCTGAGCCAAAATCAGGAATTGGATACTTAACCAACTGAGCCACCCAGGAGCCCCTAAATAGTGTCCTTGTCTTATGTTACAGTCTTTTTTTAAAGTCTATTTTTCTCTGATATAAGTATTGTTATCCTGGCTTTCTTTTCATTTCCATTTGTGCAATAAATGCTTTTCCATCCCTTTGCTTTCAATCTGCATGTGTCTTTGGGTCTGACATGAGTCTCTGGAGACAGCATATAGATGGCACTTGCTTTATTATCCATTCTATTACCCTATGTTGTTTGATTGAAGCATTTAGTCCTTTACATTCAAAGGAATTATTGATAGGTATGTACTTATTACCATTTGTTACTTTAAAAAATTTATTAAGTAATCTTAATCTATTTATTTATTAATTAAAAATTTATTAATTAAAAAATCTATTTATTAAGTAATCCCCAATGTGGAGCCAAACTCATGACCCTGACATCAAGATTCACATGTTCTACCAACTGAGCCAGCTAGATGCCCCCCATTTCATTACTTTTTTAATGGTTGTTTTTGCCGTTTTCTCTGTTTCTTCTTTTGCTCTGATCTCTCATGGTTTTCTGGCTTTCTTTAGTGATATACTTGGATTCCTTTCTCTTTATTTTTGCATATCTACCACCAGTTTTTCATTTGTGGTTACCTTTGTGTTTACATATAACATCTTATGCATAGCAGTCTATGTTAATGGTTGCTTACGTTTGAACTGATTCTTTACTCCTCTCCCCAGCCTGTTTAAAATATATGGTATCATACTTTACATCCTTTTATTTTGTGGATCCCTTCACTGATTTTTAGAGATATACTTTATTTTATTGCTTTTGCACTACTGACTGTTCTTACTCCTACCGAGAGTCTTTCCTTTCCACTGAGAGTCCCCTTTAATATTTCTTATAGGGCTTGTTTAGTGGTGATGAATTCCTTTAACTTTTGTTTGCCTGGGAAACTCTCTCTTTCTGTTCTGAATGATAGTCTTGCTGGCTAGAGTATTCTTGGTTGCAGGTTTTTTCCTTTTTTCTTTTTTTTTTTTTAGGAATTTATTTATTTGAGGGGCGCCTGGGTGGCTCAGTCGTTAAGTGTCTGCCTTCGGCTCAGGTGATTATCCTAGGGTCCTGGGATTGAGCCCTGCTTTGGGCTCCCTGCTCAGTGGGAAGCCTGCTTCTCCTTCTCCCACTCCCCCTGCTGGTGTTCCCTCTCCTGCTGTGTCTCTCTCTGTCAAATAAATTTTTTAAAAAAGAATTTATTTATTTGAGAGAGTGAGGGCCAGAGCACAAGAGAGCACAAGCAGGGGGAGCGGGAGAGGGAGAAGCAGGCTCCCCGCTGGGCAGGGAGCCTGACACGGGGCTTGATTCCAGGACTCTGGAATCATGACCTGAGCCGAAGGCAGAGGCCCAACTGACTGAGCCACCCAGGTGCCCCTGCAGGGTTTTTTTTTTTTTCTTTCAGCACTTTGAATATATCATGCCCCTTTCTCTGGACCTGCAAAGTTTCTGCTCAAAAATCAGCTAATAACCTTATGGAGTTTCCCTTGTATGTAACTGTTTTCTTGCAGCTTTTAAAATTCTCTCTTTATCACAGCTTTTGGCCATTTTATCTTATTTTATTTTTTTAAACATCACAAATAAGATTTTTTATTTGTCACTATTAAGTGTCTGAATTTTAAACAGATTCTTGGACTCGTGGCTCATATCTATCAGCTCATTCAACTTTAGCACCAGTCTCATTGCCAGTAGCTTTTTCAGAACTACTACTTCACCATGAAGCACCATGAGCTTTCCCAATTCAAAGTTGGGTTTCTTCAGCATTTTTACTTTTCTTTTTTATTATTATTACTTATTTGAGAGAGAGAGAGAGCGCAAGCAAGCGAGAGAGCACAAGCGGGGTGAGGAGCAGAGGGAGAAGCAGACTCCCCACTGAGCAGGGAGCCTGATGCAGGGCTTGATCCTGGGACTCCAGGATCATACCCTGAGCCGAAGGTAGATGCTTAAACAACTGAGTCACCCAGGTGCCCCTGCAATCAATTTATTGACTGCTTCTTTCAAGTCATTTGTCTGCACCTCTCAGGTCATGATTTCCATCATCTTTTTCTGAATTTGGTGATGACCTGTTGATGCTGAATGTAAGAGGTCTTCCAAATCTGATTGTTGCATCTCTGGTTCTTAAAGCCAAATGTTATGGGGATTTGTCTTCTCCTTGTGGGTTCCCCATGCCTTAGGTGCCTGGTGTGGGGGCCTATTCCTCTCCCCTCTCTGCCCTTGTAGCACCTTCCCTCCCCCAGACAGTCTCATGGGTCCATTTAGCTCCCTACCGTATCTGCACCCTTTCTACCCTCTTCATTGTGGCCTCTTCTCTACATTTAGCTGTGGAGTGTGTTCTACCAGTCTTCAAGTTGTTTTCTTGTTTATTTACTTTGATATGAGTATTATCTAGGTATAACTATGGGACAGAGTGAGTTTAGGATCCTCCTATTCTTCTATCTTCCCAAGAAGATTTGTATATATTCTTAGGAGTTACGTCTATGCAAATCCATTGCTTATTTTTTAAATGGCATTGTTTGTCTTTTAATTGTGGCATTGTAAGAATTTATATATTCTTGATACAAGTCCCTTATCAGATATATTATTTGAAAATATTTTCTCCCATTCTGTGGATTGTCTTCACTTTCTTAATGGTGTCCTTTGAAGCACAAAAGTTCTTAATTATGATGGAGTTCAATTTATCTATTTTTTCTTTTGTCACTTGTGCTTTTGATGTCATATCCAAGAAACCATTTCTTAATTCATGGTCACAAAAATTTATACCTAGGTTTCCTTCTAAGAATTTTGTAGTTTTAGCTTTTACATTTAGGTCTCTGATCTATTTTGAATTAATTTTTGGATATGATATAAGGTAGGAATCTAACTTCATTCTTTTACATGTGGATTTCTAATTATCCCAGCATCATTTTTTGAGAAGGCTATTCTTTCCCCATTGGATGGTCTTGGTACGCTTGTTGAAAATCAGTTGACCATAGATATATGGGTTTATTTCTGGACTCCCAGTTCTATTTTGTAGATCTATATATTTAAACTTATGCTGATGCAACACTGTCTTGATTACTGCAGCTTTGTAGTAAGTTTTGAAATAGAGAAGTATGAGTTGTCCAACTTTATTTTTCTTTTTCAGGATTGTTTTGGCTATTCTGGAGCTTGCTAATTTCTTTCCAAAAAAGTCTAATTGGAATACTGATAGAGATTGCACTGGATCTGTATATAATTTGGGGGTGTGTTGCAATCTTCATAGTATTAATTCTTCTGATCCATAAATATGGGATGTCTTTCAATTTCTTTAGGTCTAGGATTTTTTTTTTCCTCCTCACCCTGAGTCCAGGTCTAGAATCGTTTAAAATATAGATTCTGATTTAGACAGGGGCCAAAAATCTAAATTTCTAAACAAGGTCTCAGGTGGTGCCAGACCACACTCTGAGTAACAATGCTCTAAAAGGGAGACTTCTACCCTTTGTTGTCTTAGTCTGTTTGGCTGCTATAACAAAGTACATAAACTGGGCAGCTTATAAACAACAGAAATTTATTTCTTATAGTTCTGAAGGCTGGTAGTCCAAGATCAGAATGTCAGCATGACTGGATTCTGGTGAGAACCCTCTTCTGCATCATACATGACCACCTTCTTGCTGTATTCCCACATGGCCAAAGGGTAGAGGGAGCTCTCTAGTCTCTTTTATAAGGAGCGTTAATCCCATCCATGAGGGCTCCACTGTCATGATGTAATCATTTCCCAACGGCCTCACCTCCTAATACCATCACATTGGGGGTTAGGATTTCGACATACGAATTTGGGGGATGGAAACACACATTGAGTCTGCAGCATTTATTGAGGTTTGGAGTTAAGGAGGACCCGTGTATTGGTCTCCACAAACAGAAATGCCCATTCCCGGATAAAGAAGATGTGGTATATATACACAATGGAATATTATACAGCCATAAAAAGGAATGAGATGTTGCCATTTGCAATGACATGGATGGAACTGGAGGGTGTTATGCTGAGTGAAATAAGTCAATCAGAGAAAGACATGTATCATATGACCTCGCTGATATGAGGAATTTTTAACCTCAGGAAACAAACTGAGGGTTGCTGGAGTGGTGGGTGGTGGGAGGGATGGGGTGGCTGGGTGATAGACATTGGGGAGGGTATGTGCTATGGTGAGTGCTGTGAATTGTGCAAGACTGTTGAATCACAGATCGGTACCTCTGAAACAAATAATGCAATATATGTTAAGAAAAAAAAAAAGGAGAAGATAGCAGGAGAGGAAGAATGAGTAAGTTGGAGGGGGAGACGAACCATGAGAGATGATGGACTCTGAAAAACAAACTGAGGTTTCTAGAGGGGATGGGGGTGGGGGGATGAGTTAGCCTGGTGATGGGTATTAAAGAGGGCACGTTCTGCGTGGAGCACTGGGTGTTATGCACAAACAATGAATCATGGAACACTACATCAAAAACTAATGATGTCATGTATGGTGATTAACATAACAATAAAAAATTAAAAAAAAAGAAATGCCCATTCCCACCTCACATACAGTGCTTCCAATAGTTAACACTAGATACAGATTGGTATGGAAAAGGAGGAGAGGCCTTTCTCCTATCAGGAGAAATTGTGAAAGACCTTAAAATTGGCAAACAAAACCAAACCAACAAATAAAAAAACAAACCACATTTACTGGGTATCCTTTTTAGAGCACTATTCATGGTTATCTCCACCTTTCATTGATTTTGAGCTATTTTATTATTTTGTAAATTGCAGAAAATTAGTAATAATGCAAACGATTCTTGTCCACAGAAATGCAAGTGAGTTGTGTTGGGTGGAATGCAACTTATTTCAGACTCATTTTGCATCAATTTCTGCATTTATCTTAACATTCGTTATTGCCTGCCTTGATATCTCTGGCTCTTTGGATTCTCCTTTGAATCATTTGTAACCTCTCACTGATTTTCTCATTAATTAATGAGTTAAATAAAATCTTTGACATGTATTATCTCATACTCACAAGAGATTTTAGTTTCTTTTTCTTTAATTGTCCTTTAACATTCCTCATTATCATCCCCATCCCACTAGGAACGTAATGAACCCCACAGGAGTTGTCTTGGTACATTAAGCACTTTTTTGGGCTGCTCACTAGAGATATGATTCCAGAAAGGCATAGAATCTAAAGGCATAGGGATCTAAATGCATAGAATTCCTTACTGGGATATGGACTGGAGTGATAACATCCCTGAGGAGAAGGAGGCAGAGGGTGCTCTGAAAACAGAGAACCGATGCAAACCAGTGGAGGAAGGGGGCCCTTAGAGAGTGGGCCTCAGAAGGGACCTCATCCATAGAACACTGTAGCCCCTATGGGGCTGAGGCTGGCTCAGTGCATGCTAAGGAAAGGCAGAGAAATAGGTGTGAGCAATAAAGGCCTGAAGAGAACCAGAAGCAGCTGAGAACCACGGGAATGTTGAAAGCTTCCAGGCAGGGGAAGTAGTCAGCAGAGATTTGAGGGGATCTGACAGGCTGAGATGCATGATCTAGGTAAAATTAATCCTGGAAGGAGATAGGAACATGAGCTTTTGGATCCAGGAGAAAGGATCCCTTCATCAGTACTTTTGTGCTCCCTGAGTCACACCCTTGAAAGGGGTGTTGGGACCCACAGATCCTGAGGCTGTGGAGTATTTGGGACTGGGCCATGAATTCTCTTTTCCAGAGAAGGTTCCTTTCAGCTGGTGATCAGAGATGGGGAAACTCTAATGCATTCTGGCTGGTTCAACAAAAGGGTATCTTTTTAACACAAAGGCCACAAGAAAGTTTTGTGGTGGCGGCTCCTATTTGGTTTGGTTGGGTACTAATGAGATATGTCCAACACCCACATGCATTGTATTCTGAAGAGGCGAATGCTCCTTCTGGTCTTCACTGTTCTGATTCTGGGTTGGGGGAGAGGAGAATTGGTATCTTGAGGGACAAAGCGAAGTCCTCTAAACTTAAACATACTCATTGTATATATTTGTGTGTAAGTTGATGGCTGATATTAGTTCAGTTAAATACAAATTTTCTCTAAAGTTGCCATGTTTCAGTTTTATTCAATGTGCTATATATTCTCCATTTGCTTCTCCAGTACTGTTCTCTGTCCTTTTCCATCTTACTCTGAGCCCTGGGAGGCTGAGTTGTATGGACTGCATCCATGGGCCCCTGGCCCTCTGGCTCCTGGTTGGTCTCAGCCAATGGGAGGCATGGGCAGGAGATGGGAGGGCAGGAGGAGAGGGAGGTTGGGATATTTATTTTCTTGGCTCTCTCTCTTTGGGGAAGATAATTAAGAGGCAAATCTATGACCCTTTTATAGATTAAACTCCCTGGATGAAGTAGGACCACTCTCAGGAGGAGCCTTCTGCAAACACTGCTCACTTCAGAGGAATTTACCCCAAAGAGCAGGTGTTCTTTGGCTCAGGTTTAAGGCATAGCCTAAGAAATTCCTGAGGACCCAGAATCCAGCATGCAGCTGGACACTGTTTCAGTCCAGAGAATAAAGGGAAGAAATAGACTAAATAGAAATAAAGAACTCAAGTACCTCATCTCCAACAGTCTCAGGCAACAAAACAATAGCCCAAGTGAAGCTGCCACCCAAGATTCAGGCTCCAGTGGTGTAGCTTGTGGATTTCTCTAACTCTTGGCTCCCTTGTTTCCTCAGGTGACTGACCCTTTTGTTACCACTCATCTAATTAGTAGGCCCATTAGAAAGAGAAACGGGAAAGAGGAAGCAGGGAGTCATTTTCTACTTGTTATTAGCCATGTTAAAAAGTCCAGTTAGGGAAAATACTGACTTAGTAAGGTTTGAGGATTAACTGTTTATTTCAAGTAAACCCTTGTTTTTCCTTGCTCACCTTCTACTGCTCATGATCAGAGCTATTGCAGACTGCTCTGCACAGCACTGCAAAGTGAGTCCAATCAATGTACACAAGGGATTATAGAAGCTGACTATTTAATTAGATAGCTCTTCAGCATTTGCTCCTAGGCGGGAAGGTACAACTCTCAATTGCAGATAGCCAAAAGTGGATTTTAAAAGTTTTCTGTGCTTGTTATCTCTTCTAAATAGAGGATGAATAGTTTTTATTATGTGACATTCAATTCCTTCATAGAAAACACTAGGTATTAATAGTCAGAATAGGGAAAGCTATGTTGTAGTAACAGACCAAACCTAAAAAGCTCAATGGCTGAAGAAAATGTGTATTTTTTGCTCACATCACAGTCTGAAGCAGGTGAAGTGACCCTCTTTCCTGGCTCTCCAACAACAGTTAACTTACCAGTGCAGGCTACATTCCACCCTTCAGTTGTATCTTCTCAGAATTCTTCACTTCCAACTGTACAGAAGGGAAACAGGAAGCGCGGAGACCTCCCGCTTACTCTTTATTGCCTTGGCCCAGAAGTCATGTGCACTTTAGACCAAACCAATCTCAAGGAGGCTGAGAAATGTAGGGGAAAACATGTGATATTTAGTGAGCCAAAATAATTTCTGCCATCCATGTTTTATCCACTTCTCTTAGTTATTTTAAAAAATTATTTAGAGCTCACTCTTTGACCAATGTTATTTATTTACGTATTAGAGTGTGATTATAGCAAGGATCATTCTGAAAAAAAAAAAATTACCACTGTGTGTGTGTGTTTGTGTGTGTATGTGGAGGTCCACTAAGTAATACAACTTGTGTGGTCCCATTTCTATATAATTGCTTCTATGATCATATTTCTCTCCCATCCTGGGTCCTAGCTTGACATTCAGACTCAGATCCAACCCCATCTCCGAACTGAAATTTCTGTCTGAAGTGAACACAGCCTTCTCTGAAGATCTATAGGGATTAGTGCCCATACAGTTAGCATGGCTATCAATTATGGGCCACCCCTTGATGGCTTGTCTTTAATTGCTCTGAACTATTAATCATCTCCTTTTGTGTTGTGTCCCTTTGGCACAATGTTGTCCTGACTTATAACCTCTTGGAGGGCAAACACCCTTTGTGCAACTCCAAAGCACTCAACAAGATAGAATAGCACAGAATAGGTGCTCAAAAACTGTGGGCTGATTTAATCTGATTTAATTGGATTGATAGAGTCAGCAAATATGTGTTAAGCTCCTAAGTGCCATGTTCTAGGATCTGTGCAAAGAATTGTGGGCGAAGAGATGATTAAAGCATCGTGCCTATCCTTGGGAGGCTTTCAGAATTTTAGGAATAGAATGAATTCAAACTAACAGAGTGTGGTAGCTAGTCTCCAAACATGGCCCCGACAATTCCTTCCCTCTCAGTTCCCAGAGTACTGCTCCTTGTTTAGAGTTGGCACTTATTTTTCCTGCCCAGTGACTGCCTTGGCCAATAGAATGTGGTAGAAGAAGCATTCTGGGACTTCCAAGACGACGGGAAGAATTTTCTTTTTTCCACTCAGAAGTTTTGCTTTCCCTCTCTGAATTCCACTCTCCCTCTGCATCCAGCCACCATGCTGTGAAAAGACCAAACCCCATGAAGTGGCAACAAGGAAAGAAAACAGGGGCTGAGTTTCCAGACAACAGCCAACCCCAACTGCCAGCCATGAGTGAGTCATTTTAGATATTCCAGATGACTGCAGCCCCAGTTGACGTCACAAAGAGCAGAACCTGTTCACACGCAGAATTGTAACATTATAATTGATAAAATGGTTGTTGTTTTAAACCACTGTATTTTGTGGGGGGAAGGGGGTTGATTTGTAGCAAAAGATAACTGAAACACAGTGTCCGAAAGTTTTACCGGTATAATGGGTCCACCCAGGAGGGAAAAGGATGAAGGAAGTTCAGGAATGCCATCAGAGAGGTGACATTCAAGCTGATGAGTAAAAATACCCCAGGCAGAATTGAAGAGAAGGGCTTTCCAGTTAGTGACCCCACATGAGAAAAAGCATGGAGGTGTGAAACCATGTGGCATGTACAGAGAACTTACAAGCAGTTTGTGATGGATGGTGTGTGAATGCAAGTGGGACCTACAGGTATTTTGAGAGAAATCTGAAAATCCAGGAGCCCCGCTATGGGATCGATTCTTGACCCAATGGGGTACTTGGGACTTTTCAAAACAGAAGGGCGTCAAAATCAGATTTTTGTCTCAGATCACTCTGGCATGAGTGAGAGGTAGATTAGAGGGGCATGGCACCACAGAGAATAGCCAGGAAACTTCTGTGGTGACTCAGGGGGAGAAGGTGAGGCACGGAAGGGCACGATGGTGAGGGACGTGGAGATGAAGGGTGGGGCGTAAAAGGCATTGAGGTGAGAAATCTATAGCGTTTCTAGATGGACGCAGGTAGTGAGGGAAAGAGAGGAATCAGACTCCCGGCTTTCAGCCTTTGATTCACTATTCTGGACACTGGCAATGCAGGAGGCCAAGGCGGTGGGGGAAGAAGGTGGTGACCTGGGTTTTAACTGAGCCCTGTGAGTTCTAGAACGTCCAAGAGAGGAGGCCCTGGAGGACGGTGGCTACTGGTTTCGAAGCTCAGGAGAAAGGGCTCAATTAACATAATAAATAAAAAAAAATTGGCCAGGACCCATGCTGAAAGAAAGCTCCTTTGTGGGTATATATCCTGTTGTAAAGTAGTAATGTTTTAGAGATGAGCATGTCTGAAAGATGATGTGTGAGTAGCCAGGCCCCTGGAGAGATGATGTAAGCAGTAAGGGGAGCGCTTGGACTTATTTTTCCATTAGCTATGATGGGTTGTAGAGAGCTATAGACATTGCTTATCCAGGCTCCTTTGTGGCTAATTTGACTAAATTTGTCCTGAGACTGCAATTGTGGGTGTAGTTTGTGGCTGTGGAGGATTTTCTCTGTGTGAAGCTAACTGACCCACCTGGGCTTAAGCTCAGTCTTGGCCTTATTAGGCCCACTCTCCAAACACCTGAGCAATCTCCCACATAAGGCCGCGTGATGTGCCAATCATCCTAATTATATGATATATTTAAAGGTTTGCAGCCCAGGGAAATTACTTTGATGTTTTAGAAAAGGGCTGAGAGCTCATCACAGTTTTGTGATTCCAAAGAACGCAACTTTGTTACCACATGGTACTTAACTGGGTGATGATTTTGAAGGTAAATGGAAACTTGTAGGCCGGCATCTAAAGCTCTGTAATAAAGAGTATTATAGGCTTTACGTGTTCTGTTGGCAGAGCTGCTTATACCCATTGCCATGTATGTGAAGAGCCTGGTTTGACCCCAGCAGGTAAGTCGTGGCAGATCTGTGTGGATGTTACACATGGAATTTTACTACTTTTAATGGGTCCTGAGAAGAGCACAGTAGGCATTTGATCTGAATCCGGACCAGCCTGTTGGTTTATTACTTTCTATTTATGTCTAGTCATCCCACCCTGGGACGATCTTCAATTATGTTGCTACCTTGCTCATTTTTTTTCTTCAATTATGTTGCCAACTGCCTCTCGCATGCAGGAATATCTGTAAAATCACTTAATTTGATTGCTTACTATGATTTTATTTTCCCAAATGTCATGGCTTACTTACGAACAAAACCAGAAGTGATTTTAGAGCTGGAGACTCCAGGTCGTGGAAAGCACAGGCCCAGGGCCAGAGTCTCTGCTCCTCTTTCCAGTCCCGAGCAGGGGTGCGAGCCACAGAGTACTACAGTCACAACGCCCGCACCCCCAGTCTCAGTGTCTTAGCACAGGAAGAGCTTAATTCTCGCTCAGGACCAGTGAGGCAAGTGAAGGGCCTAGGGCACAGAATTTAAGAAGGCACCAACTGTTGGGATCATGAAGGCACAGGGGCCTGCTTTCACTCGATCTCCCTTGTGCCTCAATAAAGAGGACGTGTTCACGATTGCTACATAGAGATCCAGACTGACAGAGGCATGATCCCCACAGTAGTAGAACAAAAACATGGCAAATCACGCACAGGCTCTTAAAGCTTCCACCGGAAGTGACACCTGTCACTTCTGGTTACATTCCACTGGCCAAAGAAAATCACGTGCTCTGATTTCAAGGGGGACAGAGAAATGCCACCTCACCCCACGCCTGGAAAGTGGTGACCTGAGAGTATTGGGTGACCGCTCCAAATGAGTTCCACAGTTTTTATTTCCTAGGTTCTGTAGCACAGAGGTCATTGGCACACTGAGCCCATTGCACTGTGCCTGTAGCTCTCAAAACTGATACGACCAGGGAGCATGATGAATTCTGGGGATGGGTAGCTGATGGATCAGGACTGGAGGCGCAGGGATGCCTGGCAGGTGGATGGGCTGTGCTCCTTAGCATCACCTGCTCTGCCGAGGAAGGCATTTGCGATGTGTTGGCACAGCAGCCGCGCTGAAGGGAAGCTCTTCTCCTGTTGCCATGAGCAGCGGCTCTGGTTACCGAGGCTTGGCAAACCTCAGCTGAAGAAAGAGCGCCGCTCCTCTCTCTCTACCTCTTAATCTCCCTCGTGCCATCTTTTTCATAACTCCAGGGAACTTTGGGATAGATTCTGCAGAGGAGATGTTAGCCTAAATGGAGTTGTTCTACGTCACCCCTTGTGGGAAGTGAAGGTCAGTCATTGGGCATTGCGTATTATTAGTTGTGGGCTGAAGAAATAGCTGGACAAAATGGACAAAATATAAAATAAAGAGGGAAGACCAAAGTCGTGGGATCTTGCTTTTGATTGCTATTATTGTTTCTTCCTCTTCTTTAGACGTAAATTAAAGCAGAGTTGTGAAGTAAAAAAAAAAATCTTGTATTGTATAGGAAGACTTTTTTAAGGACGTTTGGATTTTTTTCATAATTAATCAGTTCTCATCCAATACCTCTGACTCCCCGATTGGGCACACCCATTTTATAGAGGAGTACTCAGGACCACTGGCTGGTTAAGACACAAAGTCGTGGGGTGAATGACTGTAGTTTGAGGCTGGCTGTCTTTTAGGGTTTACACCTTAGCCTTTAGTTTTCCTGCGGTCATACATCCAGGGGTTTTATTTCAGCAATGAATTTGAACTTGTTTTTTGGTGTAACAGGCAATGCATTGGAATTGAGATTTCAGACAGCTTCTATCTGAGTATTTATCAATCACCTATCATAGAGTTGGTTGAGTATTTGTGTTGAGATTTGGGGGAAACGAGGGAATTAGAGAGGGAAGGTATCTCAGTTCTACTGAATATGGTATGATATCAACTTTTCAAAGCCCTTTGTTTATGGAATGTCAAGTCCATGCTGACCCAGAGCAAGTGGAACTTGAGTGTAGCTCCAGATCTGGACCCACATCCCAGCTGAACAGGAAGGGTTCAGTCGGACATTTTTTTGCTTATAACTTTCTGGCTCCCTGGATTTTTGAAGGTAATAGTTCAGTGTGTCATCAATGAGGTGCTATTTTAGCTATAGAACAGTTAAAACACGATGCCAAGTATTGGTGAGGAAGTGGTGAGGATATAAAATGGTACAACCACTTTGGAAAATGGTAGGGCAGTTCCTTATCAAGTTAAAAGTGAACCTATCCTATGACCCAGAAATTCTACTCCTAAGTATGTGGGATGTGAAATGGAAGACATGTTCACTAAAAGAACTGTAAAAGATTTGTTCGAGGCAGCTTCATGCATAATATCCCCACCCTGCAAATAACCCTAATGGCCATCAGTAGGTGAATGGTCACGTAAATTGTGGTATATTCCTACAATTAGATAATATTGAGCAATAAAAAGGAACGAGCCACGGATACACTCAACAACCTGGATGAATCTCAAATACATTGTGTTGAGCAAAAGAAGTCTAAGACACATAAAACACTATGTATTTCCACTTATGTGAAGCTCAACAATGGGCCAAACTAAGCTATGACTATAAAAGTTAGAGAGTGGTTGCCTCTGGCAAGGGGATCGACTAGAAAGGAATGTAAGGGAACTTTCTAGGATGATGGAAATATTCATAACTCAGTTGGGAGGTCAGTTACAAAGGTGTTGCAGCTCATCGAGCTGTGTATTTAAATATGCACTTCTATGGTAAGTAAATTACACTTCCATTTACAAAAATACAAAATAAATCAAGGTATCAGAACTTTGGGGCCCCTATCTAACTTGTTTTCTCTGCAAGCGTTCTCACTTCTTTTCCTTGGGGAATATTGAAGAAATATTGAAGAAATATGTCCTCGCCCATGGTCAATTGAGTCAGAGGAAATCAATTTTAACTGTTCCAGCTTGACTGTCTCCCGGGGAGAATGTAAGAGCTACAGTGGGGTGTGAATCACCACATGGGGTTGGCCAGCCTTAGCTTCGCTTATCTCCTGTTAACAGCTCATGGTCACAATAGCAGCAGGGCACAATTACAGAGAAGCTCCTTCTTTGTCTACTTAGAATCAATAGAGATACACGATGCCGTGCAAGGTTAAAGCCAAACCCCTGGTCATCCAGGTGCTGAAAATGGAACGCACTACCTGCTATTCATCTTTAATGTGTCGGCATGGATCTGGCAGGTGAAATGAGCTGCACCGGATGTGGACAAAGCTGCGGTGACTGCAGAGATAGACGTGCAGAGAGAGGACAGAAGGGAAGGAAGGGGGACAAATATGTCATGTCCCCTTTCAATGCCACAAAGGATCACATTACAAGCTTGCAGAGCCAATGGGTTGGTATCTAGTCTGTATTTACTGAAATGTGAGACTTGCAGGAGAAAAGAAGGAAAAATCCCACCATTGTCTGATATTCTGCCTTGGGACGCTGTTAAGAATTATGTCTTTCTATTTTTTTTTTTTTTTTTTTAGTTCTTCATGCTTTCTAACTTTTTGAAAATGAACAACCCCTGTTATGACCTGTTATCCTTTTATATCATGGTAAGTATTTACATTTTTATATATTTGTAACCATGAATGAAATACATTTAAAAAAGGTGGATGTCATAGGTGCTAAAAAGAAGTCTATGCAGTTATTTAAAACTAAGAGATTTTGAAAAATGAACCTGTTTTGAGGACACAAACCTTCTTCCCCTTGACTATTAGAGCAAGTCTTAAAATCAGCGGGTTTCTTTTCAAAGTTCACTTAAAGTTTGGTCTGGCTTTTGTGACATCATTGATGCCCAACAGATTGCACACCCCCCACCCCGCGTTCCTGCCCTTGGGTAGTCCCCACCCCCAACTCTGACGCCGGACTTGGTCACGTGACTAGCTTTGGCCAATGGGAAGTTAGCAAGTGTGACACAAGCGGAGGTTTGATAAGCACTTACACCCTGGGGCTTGTCGTCTTCGTAATGCTTGCTCTTAGAACCCAGCCACCGAGCTGTGAGAAAGTCCATGTGGCCACATGGAAGACAACAAAGGCCCCTGGCCAATAGTTAGCCCCAGCTTGCCAGCTCTCTGAATGTGCCCATCTTGTAAATGGATCCTCCAGCCCCGAAATGAGCCTCCCCAGCTGATTCCGCATGGAATAGAGACAAGCTGTCTCCACCAAGCCCTGTCCAAATTGCAGATCTGTGAATCAATGAATGATTGTTGTTTTCTTAAGTCATTAAGTTTGGGGGTGGTTTGTTACATATGCATGAAATAGTACCTAAGCTCTTTTTTGTATATATTTTATCTAGGTGTCTATCACCCTCTGAATTTGAGTTGCCATATCGATTTTAACTCTGCCTAGTAGTTTGGGAACTCTGTGTTGAGGGAGATTCTGAGACTGCATTGTAGTTTAGCCGAAAAGCATGCATGGCCCCCGCTTTATCTGTTCTGCATACAGTAGCCAGAGCAGTCTTGTCAAAATCAACGTGATTGTGTCACTATGTTGCCTAAAATCGTCCGGGGGCTTTCTGCTGTTCTTCCAATGAAAACCAAATTCCTTATTCTTGTCTGCAAATCCCTTGGTACCCTGGCCTTCACTTGATTCCCCTTCAGTCTCCTCTCACTCACCCTCCCACTCAGCTCCTTGCACAGTCCAGCCTCACACCTTGCCTTTCCCTTCTCTGAACATGCCAAGCCAGCACCCACCTTTGCATCTTTTTACTCATGTTAGATGTTCTCACTGCCAGTTCATCACAGGGCTGATTTCTTGCCATTCAGATCTCAGCCTAAATATCAACTCCTCCCTCAGCGCAGAGTCTGCTGGAGATTCTCTCTCTCCCTCTCCCTCTGCCCCTTCCGTGACTTGTGTGTACCTTCTCTCTCTCTAGAAAGAAATATTAAAAAAAAAATCAACTCCTCAGACTTTCCTGACTATGGGGATCAGTCAACTGTTGCTATAATAATATTTTTTAACAGATGACCTCAAAATTCAGTGGCTCAAAACAACAAGCAAGAATCTCTGCTTCACAGGCCTGTGGGGTGATGGGGGGCAGCCCTGCTCTACATCTCAGCCTGGGGTCCAGGTTGCCTCCCAGGTGAGCCATCGAAAACCCTCAAGCCTCTTAGGCCCCAACTGAGAGCTCACATACTGCCCCCTCCCCATGGTCCAGATCAATTCACATGGCCAACATCAATGGAGAGGGAAGGTTCTCTTCCCAGGGAAGGGATATTTGCAGAGCAATCATCAAATCTACCATACGATCAAATCTGGAGCAGCCACACCAGCAGCCTTTACCTTTATTGCACCCAATTTTAATTCTCTGCAAATAATTTATCACTCTCTGATATGTTTTGTGGTTATTTATTATGTTTGTTGTCTGTGTCCATTTGTTAGAGCATGTGTACCGTGAGAGCAAAGATATTATTTGTCTTCTTCAATGCCATATTCCCAGCCCATAGAACAGTTTCTGGCTGAGACAAGGGGCCTGATAAGAACAAATGTTAGCTGTAGATACTGGTGCAGGGAGAAGGACCTGAAAGCCACTTATTTTTTTCCAGGCCCAACTTTTACAAATATCTTTAAAAAAAAAAGATTTTATTTCTAAGTCACCTCTACACCCAACGTGGGGCTCAAACCCACAGCCCTGAGGTCAAGAGTCACTCGCTCCACCGACCAAGTCAGCCAGGCGCTCCCAAATATCTTGATGTTTTAAAATCAGTGGCTCCTCTCCCTCTAATTTCTCCATGTCTTCCATTATTGTCTTTCAGTAATGTAAGAGAGATCATGATGACCTGCTTTTAATGCTTTGTTTTTTTATTACCCATCTATCTTTGTGAACAACTTTTTGTGCCAGATGTTAGCTTTAGAAACTGTACTTTAACTCAAAGGGGCCTGAGGGGAAGTACCTTAAAACTCAAATCCTCAAATCAATCTCCTTCCAGTTTCTAGGGGCAAATCCTCACCAGAGCTTTGACCCTGTCTGAATTGGGCTTTCCCAGAGGCTGGCCCCAGTACAGGGATTGGAGTGCATGGAGTTCATTGGGGTGTGTGGACACAGGTAGGGCAGTGGAGTGGTGATAGCCCATCACTGGGGTCATTATTAGGCCAGCTACCACCAGAAGCATCTGGAATTTCATCCCACCAGTTTTAACAGTCCACCTCAGAATTATCCTGGACAAGGTGTGAGGGAACTGGGCATTTATGCCCTTGTACTTGTCAGGCATTAAAGGCTACCCAGGGGAGTGGGGGCGAAGGGGCAGAAGAGGCGGGAGATGTTGACTCCTAGGCACTTTCACCCAGTTTGTAGAACAATGTGGGTTTGGGCAGCCCAAGGGAAGGCTTCTGACAAAGATGCGGGTGTTTGCTGTTGGAAGTGAGGCTGGGCACATGAGAAGTTTGAGATGAGTGGGGACAGGAGCACAGAAGACCCTGATTAGTCTTTTTTTTTTTTTTGAACCAGTTCTATCGTAGATAAGTGACATGCAATAAGCTGCATA
The DNA here is from genome assembly GCF_009762305.2 of Zalophus californianus. Taxonomy (NCBI): domain Eukaryota; kingdom Metazoa; phylum Chordata; class Mammalia; order Carnivora; family Otariidae; genus Zalophus; species Zalophus californianus. Next base: position 102,840,496 of record NC_045612.1, on the reverse strand, counting down.
CATTTTAAGTGTACTGATGGAGCAGTTTTGACATGTATATACCCATGAAACTATCACCGCAGTCAAGATCATGAACATAGCCATCACCCCTGAAAATTTTCTCTTGCTTTTTTGTAATCTCTCCCTCTGCCTCCTTGCCATCCCCAAACCATCACTGATCAGCTTCCTGTCACAATAATTTGCATTTTCTAGAATTGTATATAAAAGGAGTCATCCGATATATACTTTCATTCTGTCCCTTTCTTTCATCCAACATTCATCCATGTTGTTGCCTGTATCAACAGTTCATGGCTCTTTGTTGCTGGGTAGTATTGTATTGTATGTATGTGTCACAATTCATTGGATATTTGGATTGTTTCTACGTTTTGGCTGTTATGAATAATGCTGCTATGAACATTCGTGTACAAGTCTTCGTGTTGACATACGTTTTCATATCTCCTGACATCACATTGATAGCTTGGAATTGGCCATCCAAGGCTTCCCCCCCCGAGACCTGGTTGTTAAATATTTGCCACCATACCACTAGGTATAGCCTAGAATTAGAATTATTGAATCGAAGTATATGCACTTGAAAAAAGCTATTCATCTATGTTATTGAGGAGGTTTTCCAAAAAGGTTGTAACTCTCTTGTTTATTAAAATAGGTATAGCCTTTCTGTCATTTCCAAATGTTCACCTCCCTCTAGGCCAAAGATCCACAGTCTAAAATGCTGGTTGTTCCTCAGGGTGATCTTGCTATTTTTTCTTGTTGTAGTAAAGAGCAGGAATTTTGGAATATTTCTGAAAGACTTAAAACACATTTCTAGGCTGGTGCATGCATGTATAAGGCTTTCATAACAGGGAAAAGGAGACATTAAAAAAAATTCAGTCCAGAAAGGTGACATACTCAAATAGGGGAAAAGGGGCTGAAAGGCAACATGACACATGAAATTCTTGTTCCTCTGGTACACAGTTTTCTGTGTCATTGTTTATAAAGACACATATTTTCATATAGTCACACCCAGTGAGCATGGCCCATTTCTGCTTTACTCATTTAATATTTCACACCACATTTCCATGAATGGACATAATGCTCATTATTTCCATTTAGACTACTTCATAATATTCTATTATTATCACTCCCCTATTGTTGAGCATTTGGGTTGTTTCCAATTTTTTGACTTTATAAATAGAATGGCTTCCTGCAAATTCCTTCCTTTGCCTTGTAGATTATAATTTCCTTGGATTAGCTTTCTTAAAGGCCTCTTTTCCCCTGGCCACGATTGTTTATTTTGTTCCATAAAGACACTCCTTTTCTTCTCTCTCCTGTCCTAACCCTACGCTTGTCAGGGTTAGGGGTTCTTGCTATGGGCTGTCATGGTGCCCTCCACATATCCCCCTTTACAAACTACCACACTTTCTCTAATAGTGTATTTGCTTGTTTTCCCAGCTAGACTGTGGGCTTCACAAGGGGGGGGGTATATTGTTTTTTCCTCTTTGTTGGGACCCTATTGCTTATACGGTAGGTGCTCAGTACATATTTATTGATTTATCTAACTATTTCTCTTTCTTTTCCTTCTTTTTCAAGTCGCGTCTGACATTAATTCCCTTAGGAGTTAATACATGAACAACCCTTAGTGTCCAACTCTCATTCTGCTGCCCTTGCTGTAGTTAGATGATTGCTAACCCTGAACTAAACCTTTATTTGGCACCAGGCCATGCCTGCAGTAATCATGAAGCAAAGTTCAAAGCTAATCAGTATTTCCCTCAGAGATGAGTTAATTATAGGCAATAAAAATGTAAAAGAATTAAATTGGTTAGACCTGCAAAATTATCTTTCTGACTTTTCCAAATGCAGCGTTGGACTTAAAATGGGTGTATCTTAGGTCAGGTTCCCTGGAAACAGGCTGTAGGATGGAGATTAGTGGACAGGAAGTTCCCCTGAGGAGTTCTCTAGGGAGATACACCTGTGGGGGACTGAGAGCAGCAAGGCTGGGCAGAGGGAGAAGTTAAAGTGTGACGCACACCCCTCAGCCACCTCTATAGTGAGCGCTAGACCTGGGGTGGCCCTCCAGAGTCATCCTACGTTGAGGTGAGGGAACAGGGACCTTGTACCTACCCCTCATTGGCCAGTCATTGGATGCGGGCTGCTTCCAGGAAGGGGGCACAGCTTTGGATGAGAAAGCTCATCATTGTGATTCCCAGAGAGGGACTGAGCTGTCAGCCAGCACCAGCCGCCACTGCCAACAGCTGGGAGGATGTGTCCCTCAGTCCTGAAGGGGGGATCTGGGTGGGCACCTAAGCTGCCACCACAGTGGGGATGAACCATCTCAAAGTGGAGTGCTGGGAGAATTGATTAGCAGGTCTTACAATAGGGTGGAGCCAAATCACCATTTTCATTCAACTTAATCCCTAGTGTTACTGGGAGCTCTGAAGTTCAGAGGAGGTAATGGCTGAAATAGCCCACGTTTGTGTGGTCTCAGGGTGGTTTTTTTTTTTTCCTTAAAAAAAAAAGAAAACACAACAGTCACCAGCCTCCTTTCCCTCAAGGTGTTTTCCCCCATATGCGTTCCCCCACAACTGTTTCCTCAATTTGAAGCCCCAAGAGTCGGAGGCAGGAAGGTGTTATGATATAACCAGGAAGTCTGCCCACAGAAGTTAAGGATTGTCTCTGGATTCCCCAAAGATGCCCTGAGGTTGGGGATGGGCCTGCGTTACCACAGATACCTTTCCCTCAACAAACCACCACCTACGAAACAGTTTCAAAGGGAACCATAGACATGAATGCCATTACGCAAACTTATTTACGAGGCTGAATTAGCTCATGTCTACAAAGCACTTTGAGCAATTTGGATAGACCTCCTAAATTGTTTACTTAAAGTATTACCTCACCCTTAAGTCAATTTCCTAGAGGTAGGACAGGCTAAACAGCTTCTATTAGAAAATAATCTTCTCATGAGCTTTCCCAACATCTAATATGTATTATCATTAGCAGTTTGATGTAAGGGTATGCTTGTTGAGGCAAGACAATTATTTTTCACATATTTTCCATACATTTTTATTTGCTGTCTTTTAAGAATGGATTATGATTTTTGTCCTAAAAAAATTATACCTTGGTACGGCCCACATTTAAATGAATACTTTTAGGCTAAAAGAATCAGTCATATTTTCAACAGAAGGTAACCAGATGTCTTAATTATATGTGTGTGTGCATGTTCTAGCACGTTCTATGATAGAATCCCAGTTCCCTGGATACAAATAGCCCCAGTGTCCTCCAGGATCTCAGGCAAGAGATGGCTTCAGGGCCATAAGCACAACGTCAGTTTCAGGCATATACAGAATATTCTCATGTATAACGTTAGCACAGTGGTCAATTTTTTTAAAAAAGCTGGTTACAAGGATATCGGATTCCTGCTACCCTGGCTGCTGCAGCTTCAGTACCGACAGAGAAGGGGTATCTCTCCTTCCCCCTAATATGTAACTCATAAGAGTTTCACAGTATTTGACCATTTGTGAACAGGATGGATTTGGGGGATGGGAGGTATGGCAGATCCAATCTAACTCTTTTTTTTTTTAAAGATTTATTTATTTATTTGACAGAGAGAGCACAAGCGGGAGGGGCACCACCATTGGGAACTCTGCCACCGATGCTTCTGGAAACTGGGTATATCTGCTGCTGCCCTGTCACAGTGACTCAGGCAGTGCCGGCTTCTCTATTTATTTATCTCAACCTCTATTTATTTACTTATTTAAAAATTTAATTTATGTGTACTTTTAAATGTGTTTTTTATTTTACAATCCAACAGTTGGTGGAAGGGTCCCCAGCTTCTGATTCAAAGTCTGGCATAGGTGTGTCTCACTGGGTTCTATGTCTGTATTCTTGTGTCCTCTGCCTCCCATAGCTTATGAGCTTATCTCCCCTTCTATTTTGAATTAGTTACTTAGAAGGATATATGAGAGAGAGAAGGAGAGAGAGAGAGAGAGACTGTAAGGAAGAAGGCCAAATTTCAGAAATTACACCAAAAACCATGTTTACTACTTTATTGTCCCATCAGAAAGGCGATTTTAAACCTCTGAGTACTACTTTGTACAAACCATTAAACTTTCCGCTATTACATGTTTTTTCCCAAGGAATGTGTAAAACAGTCATCCCTACCCTTAGAAGAAAATTCACATGATTATTTATATATTCTTGGGGGAGAAATTTCTAAGCATGAACCAAAGCCAGAGACCATAAAGAAAAATATTGATAACATTTGCTACTTCAGAAAAAAAACACCATAAACAATGTTAAAACATTTGACAACTGGGAAAACATGTGGAACTCATATGACAGAAGACTAATGTCCTTAATATAATAAAATCTCTTACAAACCAATAAGAAAACTTTTAAAACCACAGTATCAAAATGGTCAGAGGATAGGTACAAATAATTCGCAAAAGAAGGCAGATAGTCAACAGCCATATGAAAAGATAATCTAACTATTAAGAAAAATGCAAATGAAAACAGTAAGGCATAATCTCCCTGTCAGAGTGGCAGGGACGGGAAAGATGTTGCAAACAGACCTAAACCAATTCGGCAGTCCGGTGAACGGCCGGGTCCTTTAGTAAACATCTTACAGCTGGCTGGTGGCCATATCTCCCTGCCCTCACAACCTTGCTAGCGGCTGGCTCATTACTATGGAATGAAATGTTAAGCCCAAGTCTCCATATGGTCTTCAACATACAAACACTTGTTAGCAAGCCAGTACAAAAGAGGATGAAAGGCTTATTCGGCAGAAGATGCTCCTCCACTCCTCATAACGTGACTGGCTGGTTCTGTAGAGGAGTCAGCATGTGGCAGAGTCAGAGCCATGCGCTGCTTCAGCGGCATCAGACACCGGGGCTGGGATTTCACACCTTGCTCCTACAAGGGTTGTAGAGCTCGCGCAACGTTCTTAGCCGGAACAGCACTTACCTCACCAATCAAAATTCCTCTTTTCATTCCTCAAGTGCTAAGTCACCACCTCTGTGGATGTCAGTTCTCGACTGGTGCCCAACAGATGCTGTTTAAGTATCTCTGGATACTTGAAATGTTGAGTCCACACTCACACTCCCAGCTCGAGCACACAGAATTACCTCGGGCATATACAGAAACACTGTCAGTATAACAATAGAAAACAAGTGGGGAGAAACAGTCATTGCAGATTGGTACCTTTCTGAAAGGCACTTTGTCGACATGTATAACACTATCAAGTGAACATACTCTACAAATTAGTGATCCTCCTTGTGGCTTTTTATCCTAAGGAAGAAGGTGAACACATGGGCAGAAATCTGCCCAGGGATGTGCATGGCTGCATTATTCTTAATAGTGCAAGGTTGCAAACAATCCAAATTTTGTTAGTAAGATAGAGATGCGGATCAGTGGTTGCTTGGCGGTGGGAGTGGAGGCTGGGAGTGGTGGAAGGGGTGCCAGGGCAGGATTACAAGTGGCCAGGATGAAGCTTTTGGGGTGATGGACGTATTGACTATCTTTGCAGGGATGATTTCATGAGTGTATGGATCTCTTAAAGCTTTTCAAATTATATTCTTTAAATATATGCAGTTTATGGTATGTCAGTCATATCTTAATAAAGGTGTTTAAAAAATTCTGTCAGTAGATAATGGATAAATAATAGGGGAAGATTTATTGAGCACAGGTGTCTCTTGATTCTCACATTAGCCCTTTGAATTCAGAACCATTATCATCCCCATTTCTCACAGATGAGAAAACTGAGGTTTAAAGAACTGACATGACCTGTTCAAAGTTGCACAGTTAGAAAGTAGCTAAGGGTAGGAATCAACAAACTGCAGTCCATGGACCACATCCAGCCTGCCCCCCTATTCTTGTAAATAAAGCTTTGTTGGAACACAGCCATACCCATTTCTTTCCATATTGTATATGTCTGCTATCACATACAACAATGACAGAATTGAGTAGGTGGCAATAGAGGTCACGTGGCTCATGGGATGGTTACTTTTATGTGTCAAGTTGGCTAGGTCATGGTACCCAGACATACGGTCGAACGTTATTCTAGATGTTTCTGTAACGGCATTTTTCAGATGAGATGAACAGTTGAATCAGTGGACCTTGAGTAAAGCAGATGGGTAGGCCTCATCCAATCAATTCATAGAAAAAGACAACAGTCCCTGGTGAAAGAGGGAGTTCTGTCAGCAGACTGCCTTCAGGCTGCAACTCTTCCTGGGTCTCCAGCATGCTGGTCCACCCTGCAGAGTCTAGACCCTCACAATCATGTTGGCTAATTCCTTAAAATATCTCTTTCTCCGGGCGCCTGGGTGGCTCAGTTGGTTAAGCGACTGCCTTCGGCTCAGGTCATGATCCTGGAGTCCCGGGATCGAGTCCCACATCGGGCTTCCTGCTCGGCAGGGAGTCTGCTTCTCCCTCTGACCCTCTTCCCTCTCATGCTCTCTCTCATTCTCTCTCTCTCTCTCTCTCAAATAAATAAATAAATAAATAAATCTTAAAAAAAAAAAAAAAATATCTCTTTCTCCATATATGAATGTATAGACGGAGAAAGAGATAGAGACAGAAATAGAAATATCTATAGACACAAAGTTATAGACAGATGGATACGGACACTGAGATACAGCTCGCGCGCTCTCTCTCTCTATGCATCTGTATCTCTGTGTCTAGATCTATGTATCTTGTTGGTTCTGTTTCTCTGGAGAACCCTGACTAATATAGCCCACAAAATCTAAAACATTTATTTGACCCTTTACAGAAAAATTTTCTAACCCTTAGCTTAGAGCCAGGATTAGAAACCAGACAATTCAGATGTAGAGCTTACACTCTCAGCCACTACCATACACAAACATCCAACCAATGGAATGCTTTATGGCATAATGAAAAATAATGATAGTGAGGGGTGCCTGGGTGGCACAGTCAGTTGGGCATCTGACTCTTGGTTTCGGCTCACGTTGTGGTCTTGCAGTTGGAGGGATCGAACCCTGGTCGGGCTCCACACTCAGTGGAAAGTCTGCTTGAGACTCTTTCTCTGTCTGCCCCTCCCCCTTGTCCTCTCTCTCTCTCTCTCTCTCTCTCTCTCTGGAATAAATAAATAAATCTTTAAAAAAATTATGATAGCTATGCTTACTGCTTTGAGAAAATGTTCAGAATTTATTGCTCAACAAAGAAAGCGGGTTATACCTGTGTTTATGGTATTATCACATTTCTATTAGAAACAGTATGCATGGGGAAAGTTATAAAAATATAGACACTGAATATGTTAACAGTGGTTTTCACCAGGCACTGGATTATGAGTGATTTTTACTTTTGCTTTATACCTCCTTATATTGTCTGAATATCTCACAATGAGCATATAATCAGAAAGAAAAACGACAAAGCAGTTTTCATTCTGAAAATGGAAAGAGAATGCCTAATGATATGTTGTTTTATACTGCCTCAAAATTACCTCATGCAAAACGTCCAGGTCAAGGTGTCTACAGCAAAATGTCCTTGATGGCAAAACAGTGACAGCTGTATAGTAGTCACATCCCTCTCCACTGTGTCCTCCTAGTTCATTTTCCATACAGCTGGCAGTCTGGTCTTTCAGAAGTACTCATCTGATTGTGTTACTCCTGTGCTTACGTCCTTTAAGTGGATTCCAATTTAAGGCCCACATTGTTTTCAGCATGGCACACAGCGTCTTGGTCCTGGGCTCTTGCTGCCCTTATCTTGCCCACTCTGTTCCAGCCATACTGATGTATGTGCAGTTCCTAAAAACACCCTGTTTTTTTTTTTAAGAAAGATTTTATTTATGTGAGAGAGAGCAGAACGAGAGAGCGCACGAGTGGGGGAGAGGGGCAGAAGGAGAGGGAGAAGCAGACTCCCCACGCCCAGACCCTGAAGTGGGGACCCGACCCCAGGACCCTGAGATCACGACCTGAGCCGAAGGCAGACGCCTAAGCGACTGAGCCCCCCCCCCCCATGTGCCCCAACACCCTGGTTCTTATCTTGGTCTCGTAGGAGTTAGTTTCATTATTGACACTGAAAGCAATCACTAGATCTTATCTTTGTTTTTTCAGTGCCTAGAATAGTGCCCAGCACAGGTAGACATAATAAATGTGAAATAAAAGATGGCTGAATGTATAGAATGTAGAACCTCTATTATGTTAATGAGTTTTCAACTTTGGTTCTGGTAGACAAGATGGCCAGAGAGGTGACATTTTACGCCCTCAAGGTGTTCCCTATTAGCACTGTTCTTCAGGTGCGTTTTGGATGGGTTTACTTGGGAACCTAACCAGAGCATACAACTTGCCTTGAATAAAAAGTATGTTTTGAGTTCTCTGCCTGTGTCAAAGACTGGCTACATGTTCACCAATCCATTTCCTTTTCCTGGGCACTGAGAAAATCTATTTCTTAGCCTTCCTTGCAGTGAGTTTGGGAAATTATGACTGAATTCTCGCCAATGGGAATGTGAACAGAAATGATCTGTGCCTTCCACCAATGTGCTTTCTACATATTCTCATTTTCTGCTCCATGTGGGCTGGACTCAAAGGTCTCGGAAACGGTGGGGTTGTAAGATGTTAGGAGACTGGTCCCTGATTTATGATGTGGCCTAGAAAGAAGTCTCTGCTGAGTTTAGCAACCGAGATTGCGAGGTCTATTTGTTATTGCAGCCCAACCTAGCTTCTCCTGACGGCATCATCTTCCAAATAAACTTTTATAACTCTGCTTGTTTTGAAGCTGGGCAGGACTTACATGGTCACTTTAAGTTGACACTTCAGAATGCAGATGTCGTACCATATCTCCTTATTCAGCTTCTTCATTTTTATTTTCCAAGTGATCTGAAAGAGAAACATGGAGGAAGATAATGACTATTCAGTAGAAAGCAAAAAATAGTACAGCACAAATAGTAGAGCACAAATAACTCACAATTAGCATAACAATTCTTGCTATTAATATGAATCATTCATTTCTTCTCTAAATTTTTTTATAGTTTAGAAATCTGCAGTGTTTAATAGAAAGCTCCAAATACACTGCCTTTTTGATGAAAGGGGGGTTGTATACATTTATCAAATACATGCATATATTATGTGTTTAATTCATTGATTCATTTACGTAAGAATGAAATCCAACCAGAAATTAATTAGGACCTACTGTGTGTATTTTGTTGTACAGCAATGCTCTTCAGTTGGTATGCAGATGGGGTTGTTGGTGGATTCAAGCTGCTTTTCTGTTAAATAATCTTTGCTAAATGTGACCAGAAATGTGGATTTTTTTTTTTTTTTTGTTGGCAATTATGATCCTTGGGCTGCATGTTACTCTATTAGACCTCTGGCTGCCAATTCCATGCAGGACCTTTTCATGACCATCATATACTGCAGGGAACACTAATTTACTCTGAAGATCAAATTAATCGAAAGGGGGCTTTTCCAAACAAAACACAGGAAAGGTTATTATCATAGTGCGTGCAAATGTAAGTGTTTGATCCAGTGTGGGGGGCTTCCCTATGAAATTTTGCCTGATTCTCCCTATTTTCTTAGCACACCATCCTTGGGCTACCACTTTTAGCTTGTGTGAGCTTATATCATGACCCACAGCAATTATTTCTTACCAGGTCCTCTAGTGGACTAGGAGTTACACACCATCCCCTTTTGACTTCCTATCCTAAGTGCCTGGCATGAAGTAGAAACCCAGTAGCCTATTTTATGAATAGTCACGTAATTGTTTAGACTGTTGTGCTTTCAGAGTTAGAAAAAGTCCTTCAACAAACCCCTACTTTACAAACTTTAGAACGTTTTACAAAATTTTTGTATGAGTTTTGTATCTGTACGTCAGGGTATCATATACAGTTTCAGGATACCAAAAATATTTATTTATTTATTGAGGTATAATTGACCTCTAACATTATGCTAGTTTCAGGTGTACAACATAATGATTTGCCATTTGCATACACTGCCAAATGATCGCTCCACGAAGTGTTGTGACCACCCATCACCATACATAATTACACATTTTCCTCTTGTGATGAGAATGTTGAAGATGTACTCTCTTAGCAACTTTCAAATATACAGTACTGTCTTATTAACTATAGTCACCGTGTTGTCCATTACATCCACAGGACTTACTCATTTTTATACAGGGAAGTTGGTACCTTTTGTCCCCCTTCACCCGTTTACCTACCCCCCCACCCCACATCTCTGGCAACCACCCATCTGTTCTCTGTATCTAGGAGCTAGGATACCAAAATTTTTAAAGAGAAACATGGTAGGAGAGTGGGCGGAGGTTGAGAAAAGATTGAAGGAAGACTTTAACATTACTTATTGACCTGTCCTGGAGCAGCCAGAATGGGCCACAGGTTGCTAACTAGGTTGTGAGGTGGGGTGGGAAGTCTTGTCGTATGTGGAAAAGGCCAGGCTTAGACCAGACATCCAACCACACAAGCCAGAGGAGGGAAAGGTTTGTTGTGCGGCCATTAGACATTCTTGTTTTAGCTTTTCCCCTGCCTACATTGTTGTCCAATAGGGCCAGACTTGAAGGGGAATGCGTTCACCTACAAAAACTTCCAGAGGGAGATGAACCCACTGCGTCCAGTATTTAGCCAGGGTGGTTGCTACTGTATTCTTCCTTGTATATCCTCCCAAATTCTTTAAGCTATGATTTAACCACCCCCAACCTTTTTTTGTTGGGGGGGGGGTGGCTGTTCCCTACTCAGTAGAGCTGGAGGACAACTAGGCATCATCTTCAACGTAAGATGTTAAATCACCCCAGTTAGTTTTTTCCCTTTTTATGAAATTCCAGTTCCCTTTTTTTTTTTTTCTTTTGGGATCTTGTTTGCTAAGCAGTCATGTCTGTGACTCTCTGCTGGAATGTCACTGGGCTGTCTCTTTCATCCCGAAGCTCTGAACATTACTCCATAAAGAGAATATGATGAATGGCCACGGAAGAAAAGCCAGTATATGAAAGTCCTAGATATGACTTTTCTTGCGTCCTTTGTCTCCTCCTTAGTTCCTATATTCACTCGCAGCACATCCTGTGTGCCAGGAGTTCTAGATGCTCCGGGAGAGCATAGCGAACAAAACTGACCCGAATCCCTACCCATACAAACTTTACATTCTAGCTAGGGGAGACAGATAATACACAAAATATCTAAGTCAAGAATTATATTATGCCAGCTGATAAGCAATGTGATATAGCCACATGAACTGGGGAAGCACAAAGATAAGAGTTTGGGGTTGCAGTTCAACTAGTATCTAGGAGAGATTTGAGAGAGAAGGTTGTGAAAAACTGATTAAAGAAGACAATTCAGGTGATACAAACAAACCCTTATATTTTATGAAATGGGCAGCCTCCATTTGCAAGGGTCCAGAGAACTGCAGAACAGAGAGAAAGGCAGGAAGCTTTTATAGGATAAAGAGTAGAGAACGAGGAAATAAGTACAGAGCCCAGAGTTGGCTTGGTAGGTGGGGATTGGCTGACTGGATATACAGTTTCTGGCCAAGTCAAGCATTTAAAGGGACACGACACTTAGTCTAAGTCTCAATTTGCTGACGTGGCACCCAGACAGAAGTGGCTCTATCTTAGGCCCAGACATTTGTTTCAACAACGTGAATTTTGAGTAAAGACCTCTAGGAGGTGAGGAAGCCAGCAAAACAGGCATGGGGGGGGGGGGCGTGCAGAGCAAACAGTCAGTACAAAGGCCCTGAGGTCAGAACTGGCTGATGTGTTTCAGAAACAGTAAGGTGGCCATAAGATGCATGTAGCAGAGCAGACAAAGGGACAGGTAGCCGGCCTGGGGAGAGAGGTGCAGGTCAGATTGTGTTAGAACCTTGAGGAGGTTAAAAGGACTTTGGTTTTTACTCTGGGACGGGGAGCCGTGGGTGAGTTTTAAGCCCCAAACAGGCCCGATCTGATAATGCCTTAACAGGATCACTGTGTGTGAAGGCGAGTGTGAAGGAGGGTGGGTGGCCGCTGGGAGACCAGCTGAAGACTACCGTAGTGATCCAGCAGCGTGATTAGGACTTCTCAGGCCAGGGCAGTAGAAGCAGACATGCAGAGAAGTGACCGGATTCTAGATATATTTTGAGGAGGGAGGGCTCACGGAATTTGTTGATGTGAGTAAGAAAGCAGTCACAGATGATAGTGCTCTTTGGCCTGAGCACCTGGAAGGATGGAGTTGCCATTAAGGGCTGGGGTGGAGAACGTTTTAGATGGTGGCAGGGAGGTGGTTGTGGTGGGTCCATCGGGAGCTCAGTCTCAGACATGGTAAGTTAGAGAAGACCATCAGACCTCCAGGGAGAGATGTTGAGGAGGCAGCCAAATCTACAGATAACGGAGTTCAGGGACGAAGTACCGACTGGAGACACCGGCCCCGGAGTCTTCATCACACTGAAGGTATTTATAGCCCTGAGACTGAATGAGACCCCTGAGCTAGCATGCCACATTAAAGACAAGAGGTTCAAGGAGTGAGCCCGGGCCCATACCACAGGGGGATGGATTGTACAAACAGGAGCGCACATCCATGCACATCACGCAGAAGCTTTGTGGTGGGAGCAACCACAAGGGAGTCAGCTCTGGGGGGAGGAGGGTGATTGCGCTCAGTGCGGGGGGGGGGGGGAAGGAAAGGATACTGCTGTGCAGAATGTGAGCGGACACGAACATGAACGTGTGGAGAAAGCAAGGCTGAGGGTTAGAAGCAGAGGAATGGACAGTCGGAGCCCAGCGGGCAGCAGGCTGGAGAGACAGAACAGCGTAAGTTACTCTTCTCTTGGTTTGCAACTCTGTTTCCCAGTGAAACTAACGGCAGCGTTTTGGACGCACTCCCTGGCATCCTGAGATGGAGTGTTTTCTGTAGAGGGAGCGCTCACCTGCAGGAGGTTGCCTGGGATCGGTCCCAGGTGGAAGGTTGACCGGGGCGCACTGGTGGGAGAGACACGTGAAGGCAATGAGGGAGGCAGGTGGGGCCAAGGAGCTCCCCCGGTGGTGTGACTGCCACCGAGGCCTCAGCCCGTCCCACAGGGGGCTCTGGAGCTGGGATGGCCTTTCAACACTGTCCCAAAACGAGGCCAGGGGACCAGGTGTCTGTATGATTCCATCAGCCAGTTCTTGGCCCCAGCTGTTCCCTCGTGAGAGGTGGTGTTATCTGCACAAGACAGTTCTTCGTGGCTGAAGGCAGTGCCCAGAGGGGGACACCGCTGTGAGCTGCCAGCAGCCAGTACTGCCAGAAGCTGGGGTTGGGTGGCGTGGCCCTGAAGACCAGAGGGAAAGCGCCCAGAGCACGCAGTAGGCACTATGAGCAGCTATAAGCCGCACATGAGCCCAGGTCAGACGCTACATAGGGATAACTTCTTTCTCCACCCTTGGAAAACATCTCTTTGTTTCCTGGCTTTTTCTCAGATGGGCAGTGTTTCCATCTGCGATGGCATCAATAAATTACTTGAGGGAAGGGGCTAGAGGGTTGGACAAAAGAGGCAAAGTACGCAAGAACTAACAGCATTAAAATCTAAGAGCTGGAGCCTGCCGGTGAGGGAGACTTGGCAAAGAACACAGCTGGTATTCGGGTTGGAAAGAGAACTGGTAGTCCTCTGCCATTTTCCTAGGAGGCACCGGGAAATGGGTGGAGGGGACTTTGTCATCCCAATGCCGGGAGGACTGCAAAGTGAGGGAGATTCGTGGGTGATGAAGAATTGTCCCCACGCAAAGGCCAACAGCATCTCTCCTGAGAAACACTTGCGGTTGAAGTGAGTTATGTGCACCCCCGTTATGGGTAGGATGGCCAGGCAGTTTATTCTAGCTACCAGGGCATTGTTGAGAGTGGGAGGGTTTTATTAATAATGACATGAAGACAACCGGCATACACCATGAATGAGGCTGGTGAGCTAGGACTTTGAGGAGCCCTAGTATAGAGGCTTCCACTTAGCCACACAAGTTAAAGGCGAAGGAACACAGGGTGTGAAGACTATGCAAAAGCTTCTCTATGGCCTGGAGTCCCCTGTTGCTGTAGTGACCTTAAGAAGGAATTGAATGTTTACCCTCTTGTGGCTTAAGAGGAGTTACTCATCTTAGCCACAAATATCTGACAGCTAATTGTCAACATGCCTAAGATGCTTAGGTTTAGTATGGACGGGAATTGTTGAAGCAGTAACCTCGACCCTCGGGGTGGTTGAAGTATTTGCTCAGCGCAGTGTTTCTCTCCTGTTTTCATGTCATGGCATACAGAAAGATTGGTTTTTAATTGCAGGGCATTCTGGGTTAACTGCAGGAGGCTGAAGGTTGCAGGCTCCATCTGGCCACCCCCAAGCCTTCAAGGTTTTAAGACCTCCGCACTCCTGGGACGCATGGGAGTACGCCACACCACGGAGAGGCTCTACCTTACCAAGTAAGTCTGGAAAGCCTAAGAAGTTAAGAATAAAACAGAGATGAAGTATACCGAACCATGGTTTTAATGCTTCATTGAATTTAGTAATAATTTGTTAGTTTAAAGTGCTTAACGTGTTTGTGACGCTTTGGCGAGATTAGCCTTAGGTTCCAGTTGAAAAATGTGTCTTTTTAAAATGCAATTTCACAATGAATGGTATGAGAAAACGGCCTGGGTTCTTTCCGTATCTGGTGTCAGAATGTTTCAGACACCCCCGCGGCCGGTGCATGCGCAGTTCACTCCTCCGGTTGGCCTATGGGGGCAGGATGGTTGAGGGTGGCAGGCAGTAACTACGGGTCCAGGAACGGGCAGGGAGAGGATGGGCTAGGATTTGCTGAGCTTCAGCGCACAGTGGAATCAAGCCCCCAGGCGCTGCTATTCTTTCCAGAGGGATCTCGGATTCCATGGGAACAGCAAGGGAGTCCTGGGGTAAGAAACACCTGGGTGCCCCAGTGCTGGAAACGCCTCCTCCCAGACTCATTCTTACGGAATGTGGCTCGTGCCAGGGATAAAGCAAACTCCAGTCACCCTCCCTCAGTGCCCCATCAGAGTCACAGTGTGGAGGTGACCAGCTCCAGGGGCCCAGCCAGGTGTGGGGGACCAGGATCTGGCCCACAGGCCGTGCAGAGGCGCAAACACCCAAAGCCAGAAAGGAAGACTGAGCTGCGTAGGCCAAAAGTCCGTTGCCTTCCAGGAGGCCAAAGGACCTCGGGGAGCCAGGTTTCTGGGTTGGGCATGTGGTGGGGTGGGGGGGGATCTGATGTTTGCCAAAGCCCAAAGCCACAGCAACCCAAAGGCACTGTCCCATTATTCTAGGGGCCAGTTGTTTCTCCTGGCAGCAGGGAGGTGTCTGAGGTGCCTGGAATTCCTCCCAGGAGACCATCACCACCTCGTCCTCAAACCTGTCCCTTGAAGAACAGGGTCTTTCGGACCCCGTCCAACTGCTTGTCTTTTTGGTAATACTCTAACAGGTGTGAGGCGATACACCATTGTGATTCTGATTTGCATTTCCCTGATGATTAGTGATGTTCTACCTTTTCATGTATGTGTTGACCATCTGTATGGCATCTTTGGAAAAATGTCTATTTAGCTGTTCTGCCAGTTTTAAAATATGATTGTTGTTTGGCCATTGAGTTGTTTGAGTTCTTTATATATTTTGGATATTAACCTCTTATCAGATGTATAATTTGCAAATACTTTCTCCCATTCCATAGGTTGCCTTTTTATTTTATTAATGGATTCCTTTGTTGTGCAGAGGATTTTTAGTCTGATGTAGACCCACTTGTTTATTTTTGCTTTTGTTGCCTTTGCTTTTTGGTGTTAAATCCAAAAGATTACAACTGAGACCTAGGCCAAGGAGATGATCCCCCTGTATTTTCTTCTAGGAATTTTATGGTTTCAGGCCTTACATTTAAATCTCTAACCCATTTTGAGTTGATTTTTATGGTATAGGATAATAGGCCAATTTCAGTCTTTTGCTTATGGCTGTCCAGTTTTCCCAGCACCATTTGCTGGAGACTATTCTTTGCCCACTGTATGTTCTTGGCTACTTTGTTGTAAATGACCATATACGCATGGGCTTATTTCTGAGCGCTCTGTTCAGCTCCATTGATCTGTGTATTCATTTTTATGCCAATTCCATACTGTTTTGATTACTGTATCTTCACAATATAGTTTGAATTGTGGCACAGGATGCCTCTAGCTTTGTTGTTCTTTCCCAAGATTGCTTTGACTAGTCAGGGTTTTTTTGTGGTTCCATATAAATTTTAGGACTGTTAGATTTATGTGAAAATGTCATTGGAATTTAATTGTGTCAAATCTGGATTTCTTTGGGTAGTATGGATATTTTAACAATATTAGTTTTTCCAATCCAAGAGCATAAAATATCTTTCCATTTATTGGTGTCTTCAATATCTTTCATAAAGGTCTTACAGCTTTCATTGTACAGATCTTTCACCTCCTGGGTTAAATTTATTCCTAGGTATTTTATTCTTTTCATGGAATTATAAATGGGATTCTTTTTGGAGAATTCATGATGATGTTCTAATTGAGGTATAATTGACATGTAACATCATATATTGCTTCTCGGCCTTTTGGCTAAGATCAAGTGACATAACATCCTATTAATTTCAGGTATACAGTGTGATTATTTGATATTTGTGTATATTGCAAAATGATCACCACAGTAAGTGTTGTTAAATCTGTTGCCCTACAGAATTCAAAGTTTTCATGACAAGGAAAAAATTTTTAAGATTGACTTCTTATCAATTTCAAATATGCAACACAGTATTATTAACTATAGTCATTATGCTATACATCACATCCCTGCAACTTATTTATTTTATAACTGAAAATTTGGTCCTCTTCACCCACTCTCTGCCCCCACAACCACCAATCTGTTCTGTGTATCTAATCTTTGTGTCTATGAGCACATGTGTGTTTTTTCGATTCCACATATAAGTGATTCATATGGCATTTGTCCTTTTCTGTGTGACTTACTTCGTTCAGTATAATGTCCTCAAGGTTCATCCATGTTGTCACAAATGGTGGGATTTCATTCTCTTTTTTTATGGGTGAATAGTATTTCATTGTGTGTGTGTGTGTGTGTGTGTGTATATATATATATATATATATATATATATATATATCTTTTTTTTTTTATCCGTTCGTCTATTGAAGGACACTTCGGTTTCCGTTTCTTGACTATTGTAAATTATGCTACAGTGAACCTAGGGGTGCATATATGGGGGTGCAGATTTCTTTTTGAGTTTGTGTTTTCGTTTTCTTCAGATAAATAGCCAAAAGTAGAGTTGTAGGATCATAAGGTAGTTCTATTTTTAAAAATCTGAGAACCGTCCATACTGTTTTCTGTAGTGGCTGTACAGACGGACACTCCCACCAACAGTGCCCACGGGTACCCTTCACATCCTTGCCAGCACTTGTTACTTCTTGTCAGTGGGATTGTTTCCTTAATATCTCTTTTAACTACTTCATTACTAGTCTATGGTATGGAAACACAACAGATTTTTGTGCATTGATTTTGTATCTTGCAACTTTACCAAATTTGTTTATTCTGTAGTTTTTGGTGGGCTTTTTAGTTTTTTTTTTTTTTTTTTTTTTTTAGTGTTCTCTCTGTATAATATGTCATCTGCAAATGGAAACAGTTTCACTTCTTCCTTTCTGATTTGGATGCATTTAATTTCTTCTTCTTACTAACTGTTCTGCCTGGGATTTTCAATACTATGTTGAATAAAAGTAGTGAGAGTGGACATCCTAGTCATGTTCTGATCTTTGAGGAAAAGCTTTCTCTCTCTCTCTTTTTTTTTTTAACACTGAATATGATATTAGCTGTTTACTCATCTGATATGCCCTTTATTATGTTGAGGTATGTTCTGTCTATACCAACTTCTCTTTAGAGTTTTTATCATAAATGGTTGTTGAATTTTGTCAGTATATTTTTTCATCTGTTGAGATTGTCATATGGTTTGTATCATTCGTTTTGTTAATGTGGCCTGTCATGTTGATCTGTGGATGGTGAACCATTGTTGCATCCCTGGAATAAATCCCACATGATCACGGTGTATGATCCTTTTAATGTATTACTGAATTCGGTTTGCTAATATTTTGGTGTGAATTTTTGCATCTGTCTTCATGAGGGATATTGGTCTATAACTGGTTTTTCTTGTGGTGTCCTTGTATGGTTTTTGTATCAGGCTAATGCTGGCCTTGTAAAAGGAGTTTGGAAGTATTCCCTCTTTTATTTTTTGGAAGAGTTGAAGAAGGATTGGTATGAATTTTCTTCAAGTGTTTGGTAGAATTCACCTTTGAAGCCATCTGGTCCTGGACTCTTGTTTGTTGTGAGGTTTTTGATTACTGATTCATCTTCTTGCTAGTAATGAGTCTTTTGGGATTTTCTATGTTGTTTCATCTAAACACATTTGTGAATTTTCCAGTTTTTTTATAACTGATAACTACTTTAATACCCTGTGGTTAGGAAAGATGCTTGATATGATTTCAGTCTTCTTAAATTTATTAAGACTTGTTTTATCAACTAACATATGATCTGTCCTGGAGAATGTTACATGTACACTTGAAAAGAATGTGTATTCCCTTGCTTTTGGATGGAATGTTCTGTTAGTACCTGTGTAAGCTCAATGTTTCCTTATTGGTTTTCTGTCTGTATGACCTAGCCATTGGTGGAAGTGGGTTACTAAAGTCCCCTACTACTATTGTATTGCTGTGTATTTCTCCCTTTAGGTCTGTTAATTTTTGCTTATATATTTAGGTGTTCCTATGTTGGGTGCATAAATATATACGAATATTACATCCTCTGGTTGGATTGACCCCTTTATCATTATGTAATGATCTCCTTTGTCTCTTACTACAGTCTTTGTTGTAAAGTCTGCTTGGTCTGATACACGTATAACTACCCAAGCTTTCTTCTGGTTTTCATTTACATGGAATATCTTTGTCCATCCCTTCCCTTTTAGCCTGTGTGTGTCCTTAATGCTGAACTGAGTCTCCTGTAAGCAGCACAAAGCTGGGTCTGTCCTTTTTTTTTTTTTTTTTTTTTTTTAAAGATTTTATTTATTTATTTGAGAGAGAGAGAGAATGAGAGATAGAAAGCACGAGAGGGAAGACGGTCAGAGGGAGAAGCAGACTCCCTGCTGAGCAGGAAGCCCGATGCGGGACTCGATCCCGGGACTCCAGGATCATGACCTGAGCCGAAGGCAGTCGCTTAACCAACTGAGCCACCCAGGCGCCCTTTTTTTTTTTTTTTTTTTAAATCTCATCAGCTACTCTATGTCTTTAGATTAGAAAATTTAGTCTTCAGACATTTAATTATTAATAGGTATGGACTTACTGCTATTTTGTACATTGGTGGTTGTTTTGGAATTCCTTTGTTCCTTTCTTCTTATGTTCTCTCCCTTTGTGATATGATGCTTTTCTGGAGTAGTGTGCCTAGATGCCTTATTTTTTATCTTTTGTGTATCTCCTGTGGGTTTTTGCTTTGTGGTTACCATGAGGCTCACATAAGGCATCTTACATTTATAACAGTTTATCCTAAGTTGTTATTAACTCAAGTTGACATACATTCTAAACCTCTACATTTTGACCCTCACCCCCCACATTTTGTTATTGATGTCATAATTTACATCTAGTGTATCCATTAACAAATTATTGTAGTAACAGTCATTTTTACTACATTGGTATTTTTTTTGTTCGTTTGTTTTTAGAGCATGTGAGTGTGGGGGAGGGGCAGAGGGAGAGGGAGAGGGTCTTAAGCAGACTCTGTGCTAAGCATGGAGCCTGACACGGGGCTCGATCTCATGACCATGAGATCATGACCTGAGCCGAAACCGAGAGTCAGATGCTTAACTGACTGAGCCACCCAGGTGCCCCAATACTTTTTTTTTAACCCTCATACTAAATTTATAAGTGATTAACCCACCACCATTACAACATTCGATTACTCTGAATTTACCTATATTTACCATTACCAGTGAGATTTATACTTTCATGTTTTCCAGTTATTTGTGCCCTTTTGTTTCAACTTTAAGCAGTCCCTTTAACATTTTTTTAAGATTTTATTTATTTGAGAGAAAGAGAGAGAGAGCGTGCACAAGTGCCCTTCAACATTATAAAGCCAGTCTAGGGCTACACTCCTTCACCTTTTCTTCTCTGGAAAACTCTCTCTTTCATTTCTGAAGGACAACTTTTTTGGACAGAGTATTCTGGTTGGCAGTTTTTTTCTTTTCGCACTTTGAATATAGCATGAAACTCCCTTCTGGCCTGTGAATTTCTGCTAAAAAAATCTGCTAATGGTCTTACAGGCATTCCCTTGAATGTAACAACTCATTTTTCTCTTGCGGTTTTAAAAATCTTCTCTTTGTCTTTAACTTACGATGCTTGAATTATAATGTATCTTGGCTTGGGTCTCCTTGGAGTCCTCTTCCTTGCAGCTCTCTGGGTGTCCTGGATCTGGATGTCTGTCTCTGTTCCCAAAGTTAGGGTAGTTTTCAGCCATTATTTCTTCAAATAAGGTTTTTTGCCCCTTTCTCTTCTCTGGGACCCCTCTAATGCTTGGTGGTGTCCCATGAGTCTGTTAAGCTATCTTCACTTTTTTTCGTTTTTTTCCTTCTTGCTCCTCTGGATGAATTCCACTGCCCTGTTGTCAAGTTCATGGGATCTTTTTACACTTCATCTAGCCTGTTGTTGAACCCCACTATTGAATGTGTCCTTTCACTTACTATATTCTTAAGCACTATGATTTCTATTTGGTATTTTTTTTTAATTTTTTTTTTAAAGATTTTATTTATTTATTTGAGAGAGAGAATGAGAGATAGAAAGCACGAGAAGGAAGAGTGTCAGAGGGAGAAGCAGACTCCCTGCTGAGCAGGGAGCCCGATGCGGGACTCGATCCCGGGACTCCAGGATCATGACCTGAGCCGAAGGCAGTCGCTTAACCAACTGAGCCACCCAGGCGCCCTCTATTTGGTATTTTTAAAAAAGATTTATTTATTTGAGAGCAAAAGAGTGTGTTTGTGTGTGTGTGTGTGTGTGTGTGTGTGCACATACACACACACACACACACGCAGGAAGGGGAGAGGGGGAAGGAGAGAGAATCCTCAAGCAAACTCCACACTAAGTGTGGAGCCAGACGCAGGGCTTGATCTCACAACTTTGAGATCATGACCTGAGCCAAAACCAAGAGTTGAACGCTTAACCAACTGAGCCACCAGGTGCCCCTCTTTTTGGTATTTTCATATATTTTCTCTTTGGTGAAATCCTCACTTTGTTCATTTGTTGTCTTCCTCA
The DNA here is from genome assembly GCF_009762305.2 of Zalophus californianus. Classification (NCBI taxonomy): domain Eukaryota; kingdom Metazoa; phylum Chordata; class Mammalia; order Carnivora; family Otariidae; genus Zalophus; species Zalophus californianus. The sequence continues at coordinate 102,819,300 of NC_045612.1, read as the reverse complement.
CTTGGAGGAGTATACTATGACTGTTATTTTGAACTTCGTATCAGGTAAATCACTTATCCCTGTTTCTTGAAGGTGTTTTTTTCTGAGGTTTTATCTTGTTCTTTCATTTGGAGCATATTCCTTGCTTCTTTTTCCTTGACTCTCTGCATTTGTTTTTATGTATTAGAGGAAACAGCCACTTCTCCTGGTCTTGAAGGAGTGGTATGTGTAGGAGATGAACCTTATCACTTAACCCCATGCAGCTCTAGGTTGTCTCTCAAACCTTTGTGATTGTCTAGCAGCATTCTTTTCTTAAAATTTTTTATTTAAATTCAATTAATTAACATATAGTGTATTATTAGTTCTAGAGGTAGAATTTAGTGATTCATCAGTCTTATATAATACTCAGTGCTCATTACATCACGTGCCCTCCTTAATGCCCGTCACCCAGTTACCCCATCCCCCTACCCACCTCCCCTCTAGCAACCCTCAGTTCCCTAGAATTAAGATTCTCTTATGGTTTGCCTCCCTCTCTGTTTTCCTCTTATTTTATTTTTCCTTCCCTTCCCTTATATGTTCATCTGTTTTGTTTCTTAAATTCCACATAGGAGTGAAATCATAAGGCATCTGTCTTTCAATGACTGACTTATTTCACATAGCATAATACCCTCTAGTTCTATCCATGCCGTTGCAAATGGCAGGATTTCATTCTTTTTGATGGCTGAGTAATATTCCATTGTATATTTATATGCTACCTCTTCTTTATTCGTTCATCAGTCGATGGACATCTGGGCTCTTTCCATAGTTTGGCTATTGTGGACATTGCTGAAGCAGCATTCTCTGTTCTTAGTGGCTCCCAGTGTTGAGGGTGTGCCGAGATCTGTCAGTGTCAGCACCTCGATGCAGGCTAATTGGAAGCTGGGCCCTCTCTTTCAGAGGAAGCCTGTGGGATGGGTGTTTCTGTCCACTGCCTCTGCACTGTACCGGGGGGTGGGAGTGGAGAGCCGATGAAGAACTGTTTCTCTGTTACAGTCCCATAGGCCTGAGGAGTGTTAAGCCTCACTGGCCACCAGAGCCAGGTGATCAAGGGGCATTTCTGGGGGATAGCTGCACAAATCAGGACACCAGCCATGTGCCGAAGCTCCTTTATGGGAGACACCAGTGTCCTGGAATGAAGCAGAGGGAGAGACGAAGAGAGCATCCTCTGGTTTCTGCAGAGTATCGTGATCTGCCCCTTGACATGTTTACATTAGAAGCCAGTCTCTCAGGCCACAGCCTTTAAGAGCAAATAGGTATCTTTTAAGGAAGGACTGGGTGTTTCTGCATGCTGTCTCTGTACCGTGCCCTGGGGAGAGAGCTGGTTAAGAACGGTTTCTCTGTCTGTTACAGTCCTGTGGCACCCATGAATGTAAGCCCAATTGGCTAGCAGAGCCAGAGGATGAAGGGGCATCCCCAGGATGGTAGCCCCCAAAACCGGAGTGCCAGACATATGCCTAAGCACCAGGGACTGGCAACCTGGAGCAAGGCCAAGGAAGAGCATAAAAATAGCATCCACTGTCCTCTGGGGTCTCTGGAGAACGTTGCAGTCCGTCACTACGTATGTATTCAATTAGAAGCCTGCCCCTTGGGCCGCAGCTATTAATAGAAGCAAATAGTCCTCTTTGAAAGAAAGACTGGGCCTTTCAGTCTGCTGCCTCTGTGTTGTGCCCTAGGGGGTTAGCTGCGGTGAGTCTGCATGAGCCCTTTAGCCCTTGTCTCCTCATTCACCATAGGCTTGTGGATCTCATGGACACAAGCCCCTTTGGCTCTCGAAGCTAGAGGTTTAGGGGTCCCATATCTCTCAAGGAAGCCTTAAAAGTTGGGGTGCCAGATGTGGGGTCCAAACCCATCAATCCTCAGGGAGAAGCTGGGAGTTGTGAGTTTCTTCCTGGTTGTGCGGCACTGTGCAAGGGATGGGGTTTACGGTGACATTGTGTCTCTGCCTTTCCTCCCGATCTTGTCATTTGCTCCATATGTGTAGGAGTCACTCAGCTAGTTTCTGGGTTTCTTACAGAGGGACTTGTTCTGTATGGAGGTGTAGATGGATTGTGTCTGTGGGAGGAGGTGACTTCAGGGGGCTCCCATGTTGCTGTCTTAACTGGAACTCTCTGAAAGTGTGCCCATTTTACACAGATCATCTACAGTAATACCTAGGAAAATATTAAGATTTTCCAGGTGAACCTAAAGGCTTAAGAATAACTAGGTTTTAAAATGTATACCAAGTGGAGAAACCTGGAGGTACCACCCTCCCCAAGGCTGAAGTTAACATCACCAAGAATGGGACAGACCATTGTAACATGACTCCTGCTCTGATGTGCTGAGGACACACCGTCACTTGTGTCCTATTCTTGCCAAAAACACATACCCTGCATCTAATCACGAAGGGCACCTAAGACAAACCCAAAAAATGGAGGCACATCCTACAAAGTCACTGGCTTGTACTCTTAAAACATGTCAAGGTCTTTGAAGACAAAGGCAGAGAAACCATTCCGGATGAAGGAAGATTAAAGAGACAGGACTAAATGTCATGAGCTCGTGAATTAGATCCCAGACCAGATCAGGGAAACATATGTAACTATGAAAGACATTGCACAGTGACAACATTTGAATGTGGCTGTGTAGATGTTATCTTTAATGTTAAGTTTCTTTATTTTGATCATGGTCATGTGGTTACGCAAGAGAATGTTCTAGTTTTTAGAAAATTTACCTTAAGTATTTAAGCATAAAGGGGCATGATGTCTGAAACTTAACTCTCAAGACGGTTCAGGAAGAAAACAGACTCTATAGGGAGGGAGAAAGTGAATGGTGCAACATGCAAACAGTTGTTGAATCTGGATAAAGCGCATATAGGGGTTCTTTGTGCTGTTCTCGCAATGTTTCTGTGAGCTTGAATGATCTCAAATTAGAGAAGAGCTAAAACTTGATGCTGTGTGTATATAAAATAATACAAATGCACATACGTATACGCAGGTATAGAATTTAAGCCTCATGTTACTATATATAATCTTTGCTGTATAAGAAAGGCACTCAGAGGGTAGCTGGGTGGCTCAGTCAGTTGAGTGTCTGCCTTTGGCTCAGGTCATGATCGAGCCCCACATCGGGCTCCCTGCTCAGTGGGGAGTCTGCTTGTCCCTACCCCCCCAACTCTTGTGCTCTCTCTTTCTCTCTCAAATAAAGTCTTAAAAAAAAGCCACTCTCAAACATCCCCAAACTTCTCTCTCTCTCTCTCTCTCACACACACACACACACACAGTACTGTTTATTATGGAAAGTCTGATGTATTGCTGCTGTCATATTTTCAAGTAAGTCCGTGAGATCACAGCACTGTGCTGTCCATGGAGTGATGGAGAATGTATTGGTCTACTAGAGCAGAACTTCCTACTCTAGTAGTCATGCTACTGTGGGAAAGAATTCGATTCGTGTCCTTGCTACACTTAATTTGAAGGAAAGTGTCTGCGTGTGTGCCAGTGCTTATGTTGGTATTCATTCCGCCATTCGAGTATTACAAATTTAGGGAGTCACATCACCACTCCACAGGACCTGTCCCTTCATCTGGGTGCTTTCCCCTAAACACACATTTTGCTTGCTGGTGCACAGTCCGCACCAGCTTGATCCATTTTACATTTTGACTGAAATAATTCTCTCCCCTCCAACCTGGGCCAAGTGTGGAATGGAAAGCGAAGCACCCTCCTCAGAGTCCTCCGCACACAGGTGTGGTGGACATGGTGACGTGTTGGGTTCCTCGGTGATGTGTTGGGTTCCTCAGTGACTAGTTTCGTGCCATCTGAACAGCCAGTTGGGGTGTTTCAAGCAAAGGCAGGTTTGGGGAATGGCAGGGCGGGATCCAGGATGGATTGAAATACGGTGAGAGGTAGTCTTGGTGTATGTGGACTTCAGGGGCCATCTTTCATGACTGTAGTCGCTTGGGCCGGTGTCATCAGCCCACCTTCAGAAACTGAGCAGGTGATTCCTAGCAGAGATGCCATACTCAGTTATCATTCTTGATGAGCTTGACCCTCTTCTCTTATTCCCAGAATCACTAGAATAGACTTTACCTAATGGACTTCACAATTTCTTTGGACTCCTGGGGTGTGAACAGTTGGGGAACTCCTGTCCATGCATCGTGGTCAGAGGCAAAGATCACCCCTCCTTAGGGGAACTGACACGGCTCCTCCTTTGCCTCACCTCCTCTGCGGTTAGGACAGAAGCAGAGCAGGGCAGGGGCGAGATCTCCCGGGGAATCTCCCTCTGGTGCCGATCATGACTTCTGTGTGGTTAGGGCTAGCCTCCCCAGAACCAGTTCTGAGGTATCCTTTTAGGTGAGACTCCTATTGCTCCAACTGCCCCTCAGATTTGGTGCTGTGAACGGTAACGGAAGTGATGAATTCTCTTGAGAAGCAAATGTAAATTGCATACTGGTTAATTCATCCACTTGTGAGGACTGAAACAGGAGACCAAATGAGCACTGTGACTATTGCTGCACCCAAATGATCTCCCCCAGCTCCACACACTTGCCACTTTTGGTCCAGAAACCTCACCTGTAGGATCCCACAGATAAGATTTTGGCACAAGTGAGACGACATGAAAGATGTGCAGTACTGTTTGTCACAGAAGGCGGAAAACAGCCCACATGTCCCCCCAAAGAGGACAGCTTAAGTGGTATCCCATTAACCTACACTGGAATATTATGCAGCTATTAAAAAAAAAAGGAGAAAGCATTTTATATATCAAGATGGAAACATTTCTTGTGATATAATTAAGAATGGCTGGGTCCCTTGAGTCCATTCTTAAGTTTAAAAAAGCAAGGTATAGAGCTGGGTGCACAGAAGGAGATCTAGCTCTGGTGTCATAAAAGGACAAAAGTAGGAACGTGTGTTTGTAATTGTTTTCATGATCGTGATTGTTTGGAAGGAGACACAAGAAACTGAGATTTGCTCACAGGCCTGTGTGCATGACGTGAGAATAGGGTATTTTCACCACTTGGCTTTCTCGATTTTTCACCCGTCAACCATATGAATGTTACTACCTAGTTAAAAATTAAAAACAAAGTACTGTACTCGACACTTTTTTTGTAACATAACTGCGTGCTTTATTGAGATACACAGTAAAGCAGTAATATAATACAATAGTAAGGCATATATTTGGTGAAGTCTGATATGTTGTGAAAATGCAGTAAAACTGAAGTTTAAAAAAATAATTAGTAAATGTTACAGTGTTGGTGTTAAAACACAACATATTATGATACTCAAGTAAGAACCCAGTACCTGAAAACAATGACAGAACATGCCACGTGATGTTTATGCTTCAGTTACATTATGATTTACAGTGTAATACTTGGTGGTTATAAAGAACACGAAATAATGTCCAAATTATGCTTAAAATGTAGCAATAAAGCTCTCAGTTTTTATTCAAATATTTTGACAGACTCATTCCAGAACTAATGTCTAAAAGATAAAATGAAAAGATTAAAACAAAATTATGCACTCTATTTACCTCTGCTTTTAGAATGAAACTTAAAACTGCTTAGTAGGAAGTAACACAACCCGTTGTTTTTAATCGTGGTTAAAAAAAAAAAAAAATCCGCGGGGAAAGAAAAAGTCCAGTGTCGCATAAAGGAAAAAAATGCAAGACTAAAACCAAATCTTTGTCATTCTGTTACCTTAGAGCTTTGGGTTTTCTTTTGGAAATGACAATGGCGGGAAAAATGGAGAAAAATGTTCACATGATGGACAAGTAGTGAAGCTGTGAAATCAGGTGTGCACGATTATTAGGAACACCCCAAAACCAAAGTGAGGTAGAAATAGCATGAGAAGCCATGGTGGATGTTAATTATCATTAAGAAAATAATAGACAAAACCCACTGTGCAAAAGTTAATGACACTTGACCTAAGAGGTAACAGATTTGCAAAATAATGGGGTCACAGGGTGATTTCTAGCGAATGGATGATTAAAAACAAATGAAAGGCTAAGAAGATGCGAGAGTAAAGCTTGCTCCTACCAGTTAGTCCTCTTGGGTTATTCTCTTTTTGCACGGTGTTTGTTTGTTTGTGTGTCTAACCTTCCTCCTCCAGCAGCAAGGAGTGGAGTACCCTTTGGAACATGTGACTCCATCTATGTTTTGCCTTAAACCAACCTGCGTGTAATTACCTGTAGAGAAATGGGAAGTGGGGAAACAAAGCTCATGGGCTTCTGGGTGGCTATTTAAGAGGCATGCTGAGGCTGTCTTACACCTCTTCCCAAGAGTTATTTGAAGTGAAGTCTTGTGGCATTTAAAAACTCCTTGCAATGGGGAAAAAAATATCTTAAAAAAAGCAAGAAAGCAAGAAAGCAAAACCCCCTCAAATACCCACTGCTGTTTCACTGTGAGAGGGAAGAGTGTGATTTCACTGTAATTACAAAGATCTCTATGTATGGTTATGAACGTTCATCCAATCCTTTACTTCAAGAGCGGCCCCCTCCCTCCCACGGAATTGGCTGCAAATCCACAGCCCTCCGACCCTACCAGGAAGTCCTCCTTACTGTCTGGGGAGTTAAAAATGTCTTCTGGTGGCGTGACTTCCACTGAAGTATCATTACATGTAGATGGTGGCATTGCCAGTCGCGGGAAGCTGAATGTATCAACTGAAGGATTACTTGGACGCAGTAAGTCCTGTGTATTCATTCATTGTCCCTTTTACAAAAATGCAATACCATAGCTGTCAGTGGAAAGTTCCAAATGAGAAACATCTGGAGCCCCAGACAATGTCTTAGTGTGGTAGTTGCTTCCTGGTTTCAGGCTCCAGGGAAAATTCCTTCTAGATAAAGCAGGTAAGCCTGGGTGACCAGAAGCAATCTCTTTCCATTAGGAAGCGGCCAGATCATTTGAACAAAACGTTTAAAAGGTCTCTAGAAAGTCAGATCTATTTAATCTATATACCTACAGTATTTACATACTTCTAGACATATAGATGCGTAAAGCGAAAACCCACAGCCAGTCCCACTCAGTCACCGATTCCAAAAAGAGCGAAGTGATGTAGTTGTTTGGTGGTGTTAGAGGAAGTCCTATCTTTACTATGCCAGAAAAGAAAAAACCATGAATTTCACATGGATATCACGCTAAAACGATGCAAAACAATGCGCTGCCTCAAAGTGTGTGTGTGTGTGTGTGTGTGTGTGTGTGTGTGTGTGTGTGTGTGTGTGTGTGTGTGTGTGTGTGTCTGTTTTTAGGGGTTTTTATAAACAACTTTTTTTTATAAAGCACACTTTAGTTTACAATCTTTCTTTATAACTGTTATAAATTTTTAAACAACCCAAAATGCGTTCCATATAAAGAAATGGCAAGTTATTTAGCTATCAAGATTTTACATGTAGTTTTCTTATAACTTTTTTGTACAATTGCATAGACGTGTAAAACCTGCCATTGTTAACAAAACAATAACAGACTTAGAAACTACTGAAATCTACAGTATAGTACCACTACCCTTCACAAAAATATAGATTTTTTTTCTTGTAAACTCTTACTGTCTAATCCTCTTTGTTGTATGAATATTATAAAAACCATGCGGGAATCAGGAGTTGTAAAACATTTATTCTGCCCCTTCTTCATCTGTCATGACTGAAACTAAGGACTCCATCGCTCTGCCCAAATCATCTGCCAAGTGGAAAAGGCTTCCTACATTGTGTCCTGGAAAACAAAGAGAAAGAGAGACGTGACACTAGGTGCAGATTACATCAGCCTGACTCTTCGCCGTTTGGGAGATCCTTCCCCACTTCTAGGTGAAGACAACACAGAAGCTGCACCGAGGGTCTACACAATAGGATTTGATTGTTTCCCCATTTCCAGAAAGAAGCAAAGCCTTGTTAATGAAGCCATTCCACGTTGTTAGTATCAGCTTACTACCAGGTCAGGCTACTACTGTGGTCATTTCAGTGGGAAAGTGTCTGAGAGCGCACTCATCTTCCCAATGGAAGCCTCTAGCCGGAGGCTTCCACGGAGAAGCACAAGGTTCCCGTCACAACAGGACTATTTCCCGGTGGGATGGACCTTCCCCGCCCTGTCGTGGGAGATGACTTACTGTGCCCTTGGACTCGAATCTCGGTATCATCAGCCCCTCTCCCCAGACCTATCCCCACTGCCAGCGCCACCATGTATTGTCATCACCATTCTCATCACTGCCACCATGACCACGACACGGGATCTTCACTTCTGTGCTCTTTCAAGCCGCCAGCTCACGTGTAAGGCTACGGTGGAGGAGATTGTTTTTTCTCTGCTTTTACTTGAGTTGAAAAAACAAACTCTTGAAGCAACCTTTTTGTATATTAACATTGAAATTTGGTAGCTACCTCAGAAAAATCACTCTTCATTCTAAATGACTCCACAGCCCAGTTAGTTACCATACGACCTATATGCAGAGCATGGATTTGGGTATCTGGTGAATCCATTTTTGTTCTCCTCCTAAATGGGGGCTAACTCTCCGAAGAGCCTTTTAATAATAATGTGACATGACCTAACATTGATCCCCCAGCATGGAGCCCAAAAGCAGGGCCATGTCCCTGCTACTCGGTGGCAGAGTTCAGATCTAGGGGAAGATGATCTGAAATCTACTTTATGACTTGCCTTTTCCTATATGTCCCATATTTTTATATGGCTAATTTTAATTCTTGGACATTACTAAATCATTCCCTGCTCTTGGAGTACTGCCCCTGGAACTAAAAATGCTTTACGAGGCTATTACTAACTTGCCATGTATCAACTTTATGGATTCTCATAATTGTTAAAATCCCTGTAAAAATTAAAGATAGACTGGGGCAGGAATTCTGTTCTAGTATTTACTTCAAGAGCCATACCGTTTTTCAGTACATAAGAGAGAGGGTGTGAAGAGGGTTCAGAGGCAGGCACTTATCCAGTGATGGTGTCAGATCAAGTTAAGACTCACTAAAAGTTTCACACCCTTCGGCCATTTACGCAAAGGTGATCACGTTTGTAAATCTTGTTGAGCTTTATCAGCGCAAAGAGTTTCAGTGAGAACTAGTTAGGTTTTAAAAAATCACGTGGGATTTTGGTTGAGATGGCAAAGAGTTTAAAACCTGAACAAAGCAGCTGTTCTACTCCTAGAGTGGGCCGGGAGCATGGCAGCCCTCAGTGAAGAATTGAAATCATCTTTGGCTTTTCTAAACCACAGAAACCACCGGAGGACCCAGTAGGTTCTTTGCTGCTCCTTAGAGCACCCTATTATACCTGATGCCACCAGGCTAAAGGGCTTCCTTTGTATCTGTTTTGGACGGCCCAGCAACCCTGGGAGATCTACCCAATTATTTGTGCATAACTGGAAACGAGTGGATGACCTGCAAATTTTTAATGACTTGCTGTCTTAGCAGCGATTAATGAAGCCAGTACAAACAAAACCCAAGACCCTGACAACCTGATACCTGACTAGAATTCACACCATTTCTCATCACCCACATCTAGCTATAGTGGAGTCTACCAGGGAGGTAGAGAATGTATTACAAGACCTAAACCGAACAGGGAAGAACTCATTTTTCCCATTAGCTTATTGATGATAATCAAAAAGTACCTATTTAAACCTGTGTGCTGGGGAATGTGGCATGCAGTTCACAAGTGAATGCATTGCTTCTACTCCTTGAAATGGTGTTATTACCCAGAAGGAAAATTCTTGAGACTCTCCAGAGGCATCATTTCTAGGGGTATCTGCTATTTAAAAAGTGACTAGGTAAAAGAAAGGTTGATTATTCTTAATACACCTCACACCCTCCCACAAAAGGTGAGGTGGCCTTTCACCTGTCTGGACAGTTTTAAATGTTCACAAATGACCTCAGGCTCTCCCTGTGCTAGAAAAAAGAACCTTCAGAGCCCCCTCACCACATCTAGAGTATGCCTTTGGTTACTTTATTCACAGATACCTGTTTCACCAGAAGAATGATGGCAATGTTTTTCATGGAGGTTTGCATTAGAGCCAGGAAAAAAAAATTCTATCTCTTTGACAAAATACTGCCCCAAAGAATCATAACTCAATCCACTGGAGGCCTAAAACTGCAGTGTGATATGGACACAGAAAACAGATTTGTATCCTGGTTCTGTGATCTGTGTGTGTGAGGCAGAACATTAGTGAGGTCATTAATTTTATCTGACAGATTTTTCTGAAGCCAAAATTAAAATCTCATACTATGACTGTGACAGGCACCGAGAAGCGTCTGCCGTTGGCTTCAGGCCCAAATCAGGCCCAAATGTGCCTATAGAAAGTATTTGTTTAATCCATTCTTAAGCGAGGATTGTTGAGCACAAAGGCGCCATGCATTGAACATTAGGGCAGTGCTATGTTTTTCCAAGTTGGCGCGAACTGCAACACGTTTAGTCTCCCAGGCCACCGCCGCCTGAGGGACTTGTTTTCCGCAGTGATTGGAATGGAGACTTTCTGGCTGAGACCCAAGACCTCAAATAGCAATCTGGCACTCTATTTTTTTTTTTTTTGTTTTGTTTTTTTAAAGTACAGTCCCCAAATAAATGGTTAGCATTCACTTGGCCACAGCAAAGCTGGAGTGGTGCAGTGAAATTTGTGTTTCTCTTCTCTATAATTTAATCTTTGAAAAACTACCTGATCTACTGTAACTTTGAGGTAATTTTTGTAACAACAAAAAGAAATCACTTTGATTCTTGGGTTTTCTGGAAACGTAACTGGACTGTAATATGGCTCAGGTAATAAAGTTTCCGAAGGCCTCTGTGACTTGAATGATACACGGGCGGGCCTTTTCTAAGATTTGTGCATGAGAGAAACATGTTCAGGGCAGTCACAATTAAGGTGCAGCTTTTTGTAAGACAGTAAGAGAAACTGTAAGGGACACTTACCATAAGAATGAACCCAAGAAGCCTCACATAAGAAGTACGTGAGCCAGGCAAACTGTCAGGAGCATTCACTGCTTCACCAATTCAGGTTTCCTGTGTTTTTCCTCCCAGCCTACCCCTCCCCAATCCCTAGGACCCCGGTGTCCTAAGCCTTGGAAGAGAGCACTGGTGCAGACATTAAAGGATCATTAAAGTCATTACACTTGCCTGGCCTGGTGTTGGCAGACTTTCGGTATGGCTCCTTATGTTCAAATGAATCTGAGCCTACTCTCGTCTAGCCTGTTGCTGCGGATCTAGAATCTTCTCATGTCCGCACTCCCTCCCCGTCCAACCCGTCTCCCAGGATAGATGTTACGGCCACCCATGGAAGAGCTTTCCTTCTCCCATCCTTCACGCTAAACTCCTGGTAAGGACAAGCTGGTTTCCCTCGGGCTGTCACTCAACACTCTGTCATCTACTAGTCCTTTGATGAGGTAACTGAACGTTCAGACGCTCTTTTTGATAAAAGTACGCAGCAGCTTTCCCTAAAAAACCTCACACCACATTCAGTGATAATACTGTACCCTACCCCCTTTTATCCCACAAATAGGCACTTAAAAACACCCTCAGGACTCCAACATTCAATTTTTATCCCTGACTTGTTATGCTCTATCCGGGTTTCCAAAGGTCAAGCGAGAACAGAGCGCTTTTCTACAGGGCTAGCTGACGTGATGCGAGCCTTTTGGACACCATTTTCTCAGGTGGCAATTCAGAAGAGTGTGGCTCTGGACCCTGACTGCCTGGATTCAAATTCTGGCTCTGTCACCTTGAACACACTGCTTACTTTCTCACTGACTCAGTTTCCCTGTTTGTAAAATGGGGTTAATAAGAGTACCTACCTCTTAGGTTTGGCATGAAGATTACCTCATGAAAAAGATGGCAAGTGCTTACAACCGTGCTTGGCACAATAAGTGCTCAAAAAAAAAAAATGTTAGCTGGAGTGGGAAAGGAGTGTAGGAATGAGGAAAAAAGAAAATAAAAACAAAATGAAGTCATTCCAGAAGAATAAAAAACCCAGGGCACTGGCAGAAAAATGCTAGGGTCCTGAAAGTACACAGAAACTTGAGGACTCCTCAGTTCTGTTTGAGGCTAAATTTACGTTGAGGGTTTTGTTTGCGTTACAAATGGCAACAGATGATGAACTGCACGCTAACGACCTAGGGACTACCAAGGGTTGCCATTTTATAGAGATTCCTGCTCCCCAACCCCTGGTCCTATCGTCATGGTGATGACAATGGCAATGAACATTTGAAGAATGTTCTTCATGAGCTGCAAGTGGAGAGGTGACTACCATCCTGACATGATGACACATGTAGTACATACATGCGCGTGCACACACACAATTCTTACACAAACGCCAAACACAGAAAGCGCGATGAGACACACAGAAGCCGTGGCTGTGAGCCTGAGTCTCACTAACCTCTCTCATTGGCTTCCCAGGGGTATTTCTTCCTTTAATAATGGAGAGAGGAAGAGGCAGAGATATCAGAAAGGAAAAAAAAATGCATAAATATACAGTTTCATACCAATTTTGCTGCTTTTACCAAACAAAGGTTGAGATGACAATTCATTTATTCCCTTCTGGAAAACAACAACAACAACAACAACAACAACCAGAAACAAACAAACAAACCCGAAGGACACATCCAGTCAAATAACCTTTACATACACTTAAAATCAGTGTAAAACAGGTAACATGATCTAGGAGACATAACTTACAGAATCCATAGAGTTCATGTGTTCAACTGGATGAAAGCTGGTACAGCGGAGGAATCTGACAAATTGAGCATTGTTTTTCAAGGACAACTTTAGAACCTCAAGCTTAATGTCCAAAAATCTCAAGCTCTTCACTCTCAGCTGGACAATACACCGAAACATAAACGGGAACGGATGTGTGTGCCAAAAGTCTGCACCCCAAATACAAGGCGAAACGCCACAGAGGCGGGACTCCACCCCCTTGGGAGAACTCCTTCTATCTGGTAGAAGCTGAGCATGCCCAGGATGAGACTGGGGGCATTTGAGAAAATAGGAAAAAAAAAAAAAAAAAGAGGAGGGGAAGGAGATGAGTCTCACTAAGGGGCAAGCCACAGAGACAGATCCAGGAACGAACCCTCAATTTCCTTCTCCTAATTCAACAGATACCAGGAACCTTGAGAGTTGATGGCTAAAGACCCACTGGCCTTGTTTATTTTAGCGAATCCTCCGACTGTATGCATTTATTTATTTTTGAAAAGCAGGTTCTGGTCAAGTTTTCTATGGTAATATTTATAATTGGACAGAACACTAGGGACCTCTGACCATACCTAGCATGTCTGGGGCTTGCAATTTCCTCTCATCACCAGGGCCTTCAAGTGAAATACTGGTTTTCAGACTCTGACTTGAGCAGATAAAAACAGAGCTGTGGGAGACCCTGTACAGCATCTCCTGACTGCCCCCCCCCAGGGCCCCCCATGCTCAGCGGCTGCAAGGACTAAAGCACCCCGGAACAATGCGAGGACTGCTCGTCCAGACCAAAGAAGTATGGCCCTACTATTCCAAAGCAATCTTTCACAATTCAAGTTCGGGGTCTAAAACTTCTAGGATACATTGAAAGGTTTTCTAAGTAGGACTCTCCCTCCCTCCCTCTTTTCCTTCCTTCTGAATTTTCCCAAGTGAGTCAGATTTCTTAGAAGTATAAAAACTGCAGGGGCGCCTGGGGGCTCAATTGGTTGAGCGTCTGACACTCGGTTTTGGCTCAGTTCGTGATCTCAGGGTCTCGGGGTCGAGTTCCGCGTCGGGCTCTGTGTGCAGCATGGAGTCTGCTTGGGATTCTCTCTCCCCTCTCCCTCTGCCCACCCCCTACTCTCTCTCTCTCTGAAATACATAAATCTTTTTTAAAAAGTATAAAAACTGCATGCTTGATCATATAAGCATGGTCAAGATATTCATGATGCTCCTCAAACCAGGGGAAAGAGAGAAAAAGGGGTACTGGCTCCTTAGTTGTGGGTGTTGCCAGTGGTAGGCCCATACCAGATGAAAGGAAAAAGGGGAGGGAGGAGAACATCAGTTCATTCTTAATAGCTCAGATGAATCCCAGCATGAATTACTCATCCATTCCTTTCCACTCCTTTATCAAGTCCTTTTTTCATGTTTGTTTGTTTGTGGTTACACTGTCTCATAGAATTCATTCCCTTCCCCTACAAGACTGTGAGGTCCTTGAGGCCGGGGCCCATATATCGCTTACCCATCTTCTGTGTCCCCAGTACCTCCTGTACCTCGATACTAGGGGATGCTGATGAATGCTGGTTGAATTGAATTAGTCAGGTAGCCACTAGACCACGGTCAAGAGTCCTTTGGTGTTTGCGGCAACCTGGCCTTGCCCGTTACCCTTTAAGTTGCGTGCCAAGGGCTGGTAACTTGTTCTGGCTTATGCTTTGGTCTATTTTTAAAACTTAAGAGCTTCAGGAAGGAGTGTTGTTAGAAAGCAGTATGATTTAGTTTCAGAATGTCATTAGTGGTTCCCTGAGTGATAAAGGTTACATGTCTTTATTCTACACCAAGCCGTATTCGAGCTCAGTATCCACTGGCCACTGCCAAATACGCAGCAAATGACTTGGGTTTTGTTTCGGGTACTTCTTCAGAAGCCATGTTTCACGTACAGTGGGCCTTCCAGAGCCACGTTAATCCTGATCTCTTTCAAAATCCGCCGTCATCACTTGGGTTCCGATGAGCTCACTACCACAGTACCAAAGGAAGTTCTGCTTTTTGTTTAAAGAACGTTAAACAGTATTTTCTACTGTCGCAGACTAGTTTCTGTACTGACAAAACAGAGGCTATTTTGGTTGCGCCACTTAAAAACATTCTTTACCAGTAATAAAAGCTTCAAGTGCCAGGTAAGTTTTATTTCATGAATACATTCTTTGGAAATGAGTTTCCTTCGACCTTCACTTAGGGTGTCCATCTGGCAATGTGGGTATGTTGTCAGGAAATGAATCAAGAGAAGGAAATAGGCTGGGGGAGCCCTGTGTCTGAATACAGGGCGTGGTCAGGCCTGGAGAAGTCAAGTTTCCTCAGGCAGTAGGAACTTGAGATGATTCATTATTCAGGGTTAGAATCTCAGGACATGACTGTTTTGGGCGGGGGGTGGGGGTGGGGGGTGGGGGGGTGGTAGCTGTAGCTTCTTAATCTTTGTTCACTAACTGAAAAAGTTAAGGAAGAATGAGTCCCTTTTTAGAATTTCTATGTTATCACAAGTGAAAGAAGATTCTAATGGCTATAACTTTGAAGATTGAAACATGTATGATGTCTGGTGAACACGGACATAAATACACAAGTCCATTCAAAAGCACAGTTTTGTTGAGCTGAAAGTTGATTGGCACCCAGAAGTGTATGACCGTATGGACGGAACAAGCTAGAATGAACGACAGCGTAAAGCAGGGGTCGGCAAACTTTCTGAGTAAAGGGCCAGACGGTAAACAGTTTAGGCTTTGCAAGCCACACGCTCCCTATAGCAACTGTTCAACTTTGCCACAAGCACCCCCTCCTTGGGGTGAGAAAGCAACCATCGGCAATGTGTAAATGAATGGGGGTGGCTAGGTTCTAACAAGACTTAAAAACAGGTAGTGGGCCACAGTTGGCTCCTGGGCCACAGTTTGTTGGCCCCTGGTGTAAAGGAATAACAGCTCAAAATTGATGGAAGCTGACAGGAAACAGAGTGGTTCCCGAAAGGGGACACGTGATCTTGTCTTGATGCAGTTCTTCCATAAAAGAACCACAGATAAGACTTGCATTTTAGAACATGGCACATTTTGCACTGCTGTTGGGTGGCTAATTTAGAGGCAGTTAACAGAATGTCTGTGGGCTTTATGGAGAGGGGGGGTCATATGAGAGAGGATGGCATGGATGTTGGGGAGAAAAATAATATGGCACAGGTCACTAGGTAAGACATTGTACAGACAATAGAAATAGAAAAGCACCGTTTGCTGTGTTTTGAATTGTCCTGTTGCACTAAGAGCTTATCTTGGATCTTAGTGTTCACTAATTGGTATACAGTGGCACCTGACTTTTAGAGAAGCCAATACCATACCACACTGACTATGGAAGCGTTTCTTTTGTAAATGCACATACATATGAAAATACCTTTGTCAGAATGCAAAACTATCACAGACATAGGGACAAGTCACTTAAATTGTTTATTTTAAAAATACGTTTATTACACATTCTACCCGTGTACTGTTCCTATAGAATAAGGGTGGAGATTTAGAAAGTGCCTTATAGTAGAAAATGACTTTTATTACAGTGGAATTCAACTTTTACATATGTTTATAGACAGAGGGACACATTACTGGTAGATAAATAGATTAGAAATTGGCTAATGTTCTGTGTTTAATATATAGTGAGCCACTGAAATCCCTCAAGTGGTTGCAGATAACTTTGTCTAGAGATTAATCAGGAAAGGTATCAGATAAAGCTAAACACACGCACATTCATGCCTTGAACACCCCGCAATTTATCGGGGCTATTATGCAGGACAGTGTTGGCTAGCAGTTTTTCACTAGAGGGAGGAGCACGCAACCCCTTTATTAATTTGGATAACAGTTTAGCAAGGCCAGCGAGATAAGATCAGGGGTTTATTTTAACTTGCCGAATGGCCATGAATAAGGCGCTTCTGGCTTCCAGGGGCTTGGGAGTGAAAATGCAAGGGGAAGATTAGCTGATACCTTAGGACTTGAGCCTGAAGTCAAGACTGGCAAAGGGTAACAAAAAAGTTGTACATTTAAAATGCAAAACTTCCCTATTGATACACTTTACATGTGTGAAAAGCATAATATTTTATTTAAAAAGTCTTTTCCTCTGTGGGCAATTATCTAGCAGAGTTAAGTAAACCATGAGGTGGTATTTAATAGCACATTTCCACTAAATGTCAGACCTCTGGCTCTGACATCTGTTTTGAGTTACGCAAACAGCTGTCCGAAACAGCTGTAGCAACTGTGAACTTCATTCTTTCTAACACAGCAATGGGAACATGGGCGGCAGACTTAGATTAAAAGCACGATGTCCGCTGAGATATTAGGAAGGTCTTGGCAGAAACAACTTCCATGGTGGAACTTTTAAAAAAATGTAATTTTTTAAAAAAGATGTGCACCTGGGCAAGGAAAACCGAGATCAGTCAGATCCGTATTTTTTTAAACCACTGGATCTGAAAATCAACTAAGTGGGTTGCAACTGGCATTTTATTTTTAAATAAATAAAATAGAGAAACAGTGTGAGTTAATTGGAGATAGGAAGTGTTGGTTCACGAATCTTTTGTTTCTGATCTTTGTATGTGTATGTGACTAGACACATGTGTGGCGTACATACATGGTGGGTATATACATGTGTGTGTATACACAGACACACACACAATGTATTTTATATCCTTAATCCAGTTTGAGATGTAAAATGTTTCTCCTGGCATGGATAATGGTCAAAAGGTCAAAAGCCACAGTTTGGGTCCTCAGAAATGCTAAAAGGACCTTTCAGGGCCCTTCCTTTTTGGATGGTCTGTAAGCCTAAGATGTTTGGGACTCAAAATTTTCTGTTTAATATCAACCTAACATACCTCCCGATTGGTAAGATGCTCCCACTAAACCCTACCATCTATATATTTTTCATTCTATTTTTACAACGATGAGACTTTTTATCCATTTGAATTTGAGGAGAAAAGGGTGATTTAGAATTGTGATTGTGATTGTGATTTAGAATTAAGAAATATATATTAGGTCTTAATCCCCTTTGAGGTCACAGAGCTCCTAAAACCTTTGGAATTTCTTGTGAAAAGAGGCAGCAAGGTATCTTTTGTAATGTTAATGAGGCAAGTCTTGGAAAACGCATAGGCACACTTAGGAGCTGGGTGCCAGGGGAGCCAACTGTGGGTTTAGAGGGTTGGAACTTTGAGCCCTACCCCCATGACCTCAGGAGACAGAAAGGGGGGCTGGAGACTGAGTGTAATCACCAATGGCCAATGATTTAATCAATCACACCCATGTCAACGAGGCCTCCCGAAAAACCCAAAAGGACTGGGCAGGGAGAGCTTCCAGGTTGGTGAAGACATGGATGTGCTGGGAGGGCAGCACACCTGGAGGGAGCATGGCAGGCAGCTCCGCACCCTCCCCCGCCCTTACCTTGCCCTACATATCTCTTCTATCTGGCTGTTCCTGAGTTCTATCCTTTCAGAGTACAGGGTGATCTGGTAAGGAAAACATTTCTGAGTTCTGTGAGCTGCTGTAGCAAAGTGATTGAACTGAAGAAAGGGGGTCGTTGGAACCTTTAAGTCTTTAGCATGGGGGTCAGGAGCCCAGGCAATAAACTGGTCTTGCAACTGGTCTCTGAAGTAAAGTGGGGGCGGTCTTGGGGGACTGAGCCCTCAAGCTGTGGACTCTGATACTCTCTCCAGGTAGACGGGTGTCTGGAAATGAGTTGGATTCTAGGGCACCCAGCTGGTGTCGGAATTGCTTGGTGCTGTGGGAAAAGCTCCCACACATTGGAATTGGGTGCAGAATAGTAAAGGCCCAATTTTAAGGCCTAATTTGTCAGGAAGTAGTTTAAACAAAAAAAGAAAAAAAAGTGTCAAGGTAATAGCATCACAGAAAAGAATAGCCAGATCCTGATTGTTTTCCTCAGGAAAATAAATTGTCAGTAGTAGGCTGAAGAAGTAGGAACTCAGTTAATGGAATTGGTCAGACAAAGCCTCCTTATCCCCTATTTGAGAACTCAAATTAGCACTCAGGGGAAGGTATGCTTCCGTAAGTGTGGATTTAGTAAATACTATCCAGGTGGCCTGAAGTTCCCCAAGTTTCCATATAAGTAAATCAACATCACACAAGTGAATTTAACATCAGAGATGCTAACTGCCAAACATATCAGCAGTCTCCTTCTCCTCTTCTAGGTGGCTTCTTCCATACCCATGTGGTATCCAGCTTCAGGGACTATAAGGGGGATGCAGGGGGAGGGCGCAAAGACCTTTCCCCTAAAGATAATGAGGATGGGTCACGAGCAGAGTCACGAGCCGTGCTGTAGCTTCTTATGCGCTATACTCTAGTTGTTCAGATGGGAAAGAAAAGAAAAGCAAAGCCCAGGGTGTCAACATGGCAGCCACTAACTTCTCACAGAGCAGGCACACAAGCTTGTGTGTGAAGGCGCTGGGATGAGATATCCATCTGTGACCTTCAAGGGATAGGCTGGGGCCACTGGAACTATGTGCTACATGGGGGGCCCAAAGTTCTAGCTGTGTCATCTTGAAGAAGACCCTTGCTGTGCCTAAGGTGAACCCCTCCTATTTAGGTCAAAGGGTGCTTCTGAGATTCACTCATGTCCTAGCCCTGTCCAGTACAGCAACAATACTATACTGTAGTGGGAACTCTGGAAATCTACATCCTCAGTTGACCATAAGCCCCTTGAAGGCAAGGAATCGGGCCGTCCTTGTTTGCATCCCTAAGCCTCCACTAGTACCATAGTAGGCGCTCGTAGAAGCTGACAGGAGAAAGGGGAGAGCATCTGATATCTGTCCAACCAGCACGTGGTCTTCTCCTGAACCATGGCATCCGGGTAGAGAAGACAGCCGAGAGAGTCGTGATGGAGACTGAGGGTGGCAGGTGGGGGACGTGGGGGTGGAGGGAAGACAGAGAAGGTTCTTAGGTGTTAAAATCAACACATCAGAGGCACTCAGCAGTGAAAACATGGCTGGTGCAGACATTTAAAATTAGCTTCCCTGATGGTTCCTTAGCAACGCTCTAGGAGAACGGTACTGCTTTTAATGAGCACCACACAGTGTTTGCTCATACATCAAGCAGCTCGGAAACGGCCGTTGTTAGCTGACACGGAACAGAAAGATAGGAAAAACCCATGACTCCCGACAGCCTCCTCATTGCTCTTATGGAGAGGAACAAATAGCCAGACTCTTGGCCGCCCTTCCCTCTGGGGCTGCCCATGAGGGGTGCCAGTTACTGGCCACAAAGACTTGTGTTCTCCCCTTTGGCTTGTCTAGGTTTTCCCTCCATTTGCTTATAGGCGGCTGCTGCCGTTCTTTTTATTCACTCAAGGCAGGTGGGTTAGTGACTCTGTTTTATGTCAGAGCAATAAATGAACATAAATATTCCAAAGTGCTAACAATGGGAGCGAAACCTCCTTGGATGAACTAAGACATGTGAAGCTCATACTGGCTAGTGGGGTAAAATGCTGCTTTTATATGAGGGGAAAAATACACACGGGCAAAGGTATGGCGGGCAATAAGGGCATTCATATTACTAATGTCTTTCTTTGCAAAGATCGTATTCCATCTATGGCAGTGAAACCAACAACAACAGACTAGTATATAAAGATTTAATTGTACCTATATTTAAATAATGGGGTAAGATACAATTTTTAAATATCAAGGGCAGCAGAAGTCCAAGTCCCCACCACCACCGTATACTAGACACGTTCTAGATTTCACTGTATCGTGTGGTGTGTGTGTGTCCCAGGCAAAGGTGCCATCAGGGCATGAAGTTCTTTGTCTCTCAAAGTCACAGCATCATTGCTCTTAAGTAAAACCGATCTCATAATTAACTCTTCAGACTAATGCACAAAGGTAGTAAAGGTATACAATAATATTCTTCCTTCTAGAGGCATCTAAATTCTATAGGTATCTGAATTCAACGAGAATCCCAAACCAGTCAATTTGGTCATCCAAAACAGAACTGAGCCCTGAAAGATACCCGCTTCCCACAACGATCCCCACGTGGCACTCTGTCAGCACGTGCTCATTTAAACACGGAAAATACACAGGCTAGTTGGGTGTGGAAACGGGAGGCCTCATTCCAGTAGGCTTGAGTTACTTGCACATCATGGAGCTTACCTCTGGAACTAGGGAAGGAGTTGTTGAGTTGTTCCATCACTTCCTCTAACCCTGCGCTTGTGTCCTGGGGAGGACTGAGCAGGTCTTCCTCACCTTAACGAAAGCAAGCACAAACAATGGCACGTTACGCTTAAGGAAAACGGAGAGAAACTAGAGGAAAAAGCCCACGATCACATTTAAAAAGTCATTATAAATTCATTTCCACTTGCTCGGAAATAGCACAAATAAAATTAACCCATCAAGGCTGAATAATTAGGGAATGACTACTTCACGGGAAGAAGAATTCCATGCAGGGATTGATTTATGCCCTTGTCTTTGAAGAAAACGGTGTCTCTCTCCAGAAGTTAAGATAAAGTTGACGTAAGTTTCTTATGCCCCGTTAGTAGACGTGAACCGTTTTTCCCTTGTAATAAAAAAAACCGATTAGAAACTTCCAGTGTGTCTCGTCAACACAAAAGGAAGTGAGTATGTGACATTTTGCCCTCACTTGATGAAGGTACGGAAGGAGTGGCAACCACAGAGGTGTTTTCCCCACTCTTTCCTTTGACATTTAACCACAAATACAAACAAAACTCAAGTACCTTTGAAGTCTAATGGGATAGGTAAAGATTAAGTTTCAAAGGACTGTGGATATGGGGGATTCTGTGGAGGAAGGTTCCTTTCCTCTTTGTTACATGGGGCGACTTCATCATCATCATGTTTTTGGAGGCTTATCAAGGGGAAACTTTTTTCTTCATGATTGAGAAACTCTTTATGTGAGGGCAGAAGGAGGTTTTGGACAAAAAGGAATTCAGGGAGGGATGGTCCTCCTCTGGGAGTGGGAGTCCACTTGTAGATTCTGTTGATCTGTGTGTCTCTACTGATGAAGGATGTGTTACAGACACACCTCAAACAGCATTTGCAGTAAGGGACAAATTTCTTCACTGGAAACAAAAGTACTTTGAAGGTCTCTGGAAACTAATTTTTTATAATATTAACTTCCAGCTCTATTTGTTCAGTACATTGTCACTTCTGTCGAAAACAAGACCTTGCTTTGGCAAATCAACAGTAATGAAAATGCTTAAGGACAACCTCAGGTTCACATCTGACTTGGAAATGACTGGGCAGCCAGTGATTTAATGACTTAAGTATGCTTGTCATGTCCTTTCATCGGTGCCACTTGGATTTTCATCTGTGATTATAGTCCTGCATTTATTAATAAGTTCTCATCTTTGTTTTTAAAAGTGTAAGCTAAAGGAATCCTTGATGTGACGTTCACCACTAAGACAAAAATCGCATCCGAGGTGGAGAGAAGGCTGAATGTCATCATTACAGTGGAGGGCTTACGGACCTAGGATAGACAGAAAACCTCTCCGTCTTTGAGTCTCATGGTAACATACCACAGAAAACCTCTTTCAAATACTAAGGACAAGAAATAAGTGCTGAAAAGTTAAGATCACAAGATAGAAAAAGAAGTTGCGGTATCTACCTACCAATCCACACACACACACACGACTTGCTTCTATTTATGCCTCTAGAAATGAAAACATGAAATAGAGCATCTTTAGTTTTTTCCTGTGAGTTTAAAGCACCGTTATCTGGTGAGGTTGGAATGAATGAAATATTGCCAGGAGGAACAGAATCCTGACAACTGCAGGGATGATTATAGCTCCTTGTTCCATTACGGATGCAAATTTTGCCAAGTTGTGGAACATGAGGCATTTTTAATGGCAGTAAGTCTGCTTTAGCAATAGTATGCCTTACAGAATAAATCAGAACCAACAGAGACATTCATGAGCAACCATGTTAAAATTTCTGACAGTTTAATTACATCATACTGGAGCTCTAGGAACTGAATTGTAGTGTGTTAAGATTCAAACACAGTTCAGTGATGGGACTGGCATTCCTCTACCTGAATTATTTCAAGGATCAAACTTGAAAGCATAAACTTAATGATATCAACCAAGTTCATCTTTACAGACAATCTATCATCTGTAAGTCTCACAAGGTCCACGAGTGTGACCCACGTATATATAGGGGAGAACAGCAAATGCCAAGACTCTGAGAGGGGAGTGTGACTGGCTTGCTCAAACACCAAGAAGGTGAGTGTAGACAAAACGGAGTGGCCAAGTATTGGGGAGAGTATGCATCCGTCATGCAGGAATTGGGACCAGGTCATGTGACCTGCTTTGGCCAATGGAACGTTAGCAGATAGAGGGAGAGGTTTGTAACGTCCTTAGGTGGTTTGGCTTGTCTTCTTGTGCCTAGGTGCTAAAAGGAGCACATTGCCCAGACAGCCTGCTGATCCAAGAAGGATGAGGTAGGCGGAAGAGACCTAACCCAACCCACAACCTGGAGTCAAGCCTAGATGAGCTGCAGCAGAATTCCAGCCAACCAAGACATGCGTAAATGAGAAATATGTAACTGGAGAATTTTGTAATTATTTTGTCACACGGCAATAGGTGACCGATACATTCTGTTGTAAGACGTCAAACCAGAAAGAAACCAATATTTATGGGTTTTCTAATCATATACTGATGTGTAGCTACAACAGGCAACCCAGCAATGTATTTAACTCTAATAATACCTGTGCCCACAAGTTCACCGCCCCCAGAAAAAAAAAAAAAACCTATTTATTTAACAAGAAAATATTCAGTCCCAATTGTACACACTAGGAATTTGGCCAGCCCTTATTCCTACTTCACCAATTCACTGCCTGCTCGAATAGCAAATTGCTAATGGTCAAGGGATTTCATACTTAATTAATGACAGTACTTTAATGTTAATCCTTCAATGAGATTCTACTCCAAGGTGATTGCCACAAACATGCCCCCCAGAAATCCTTTTTGAATCATAACCATAGCTTCCACAGCTTGTCTGAAGTTGGTCCAACGAAATGATGGAAACATTTAAAAAAAATGAATAAGACAGGATCAAGTTAAAAGAGTACCCTGATGTAGCATAACATGAGATGCTGCTCAGTGAAGAAAAAAGAAGTGAGATGACACCATTTCATCTGAGAAAAAAAGAAATGGAGTGGTTTGCTGTGGGCAAGATATTCTTTAAAGTCTTCTGAAACTCACCGTGGTTTTAGGCTTACTTGAAGCGATGATATCCTATCTGACTCAATTCCCATTCCGAGACTGAAATGATAATGGTTCTACTTGCTTAAAAAGGGACTTCAGGGGCACCTGGGTGGCTCAGTCGGTTAGGTGTCCGACTCTTGATTGCAGTTCAGGTCGTGATGTCAGGGTCGTGAGATCGAGCCCTGTGTCGGGCTCTGTGCCGGGCATAGAGCCTGCTTGAGATTCTCTTTCCCTCTGCTCCCCACCCCCAATCATGTGCTATCTCTCTCTCTTAAAAAACAAACAAACAAACAAACAGACTTGAGCCAGAACCAATGTAGCGTATGCTAAAAAGACCCCCAAATCCTTATTCTTGTGATTTTGCTGACACCTAAGCAAACTACTTTTCTCTTTATGAAATAGGAGCTATGTATTAAAAAATTATTTTCTCTGCAAAGGGGGGCTGTAAATATAAGCAACTATGCCCATTATTTTTCTTTGGATTACTAATCTAAATCATATTGTCTTGAATCAGTTTCCAAAATGATGTATGATTACCTTATTACTTCTATTTTTCCTGCCCTTCTCCAGTTTTTCAAAAGAAAAATAATGTATCCAGTATTTGATATGTGGCTTTAATCACTTTTAAAAATTATGCTTCAGGGCAGCTGGTCTCAATTTGACATAAAATTGCTTTGTGTACAAAGTTTTTAAATATATTTTGGTATCCAATGATGATGCTGATGGTTGGCTGGCCAGTGTTGAAGGATGGTGAAAGATACTGAAATTAGTAGCCAATATTCTTTTACATTTATTTTTATTGGCATACAACATTCTATTAGTTTTAGGTGTGCAACATAATGATTTGAAATATGCACATATTGCAAACTGATGACTACAATAAGTGTAGTTAACATTCACCACCAAAATAGCTGTGTATTTTTTTAGCCACTTTGAAATATACAATACAGTACTGTTAACTATAGTCTCCATGCTGTACATTACCTCCCCCAAATTACTTACAAATGGAAGTTTCTACCTTTTGACCAACTTCACCCATTTTGCCCACCCCCTGCCTATGGCCACCGCTAATCTGGTTCTCTGTATCTGAGTTTCCTTTTTTTTTTTTTTTTTAAGAGTTCACATATAAGTGAGATCATGTGTTTATTGTTCTCTAACTTAGCATCATGCCCTCAAGGTCCATCCATGTTGTCACAAATGGCAGGATTTTATTCTCTTTGATGGCTTAATATTTCATTGAATATGTACATCACATTTTCTTTATCCATTTCTGTCACTGGGCACTAAGGTTGATGCCATGTCTTGGCTATTATAAATAATGCTGCAGTAAACATGGGGGTGCAGATATCTTTTTGAGATAGTGGTTATGCTTCCCTCAGATAAGTACCAGAACTGGAATGGCTGGATCATGTGGTACTTTAACTTTTAATGTTCTGAGGAGCCTCCATACTGTTTTCCATAGTGGCTGCACCAATTTCTAGTCCTTCAATAATGCCCAGGGGTCCCCTTTTCTCCACATTCTCACCAACCCCTTTTATCTCTTGTCTTTTTGATACTAGCCGTTCTAACAGGCGTGAGGTGAAATCTCATTGTGGTTTGGATTTGCATTTCCCTGACGATTTAGTGATGTTGAGTGCTTTTTCATGTACCTCTTGGCCATCTGTTTGAGATCAGGAAGCATGTGCCTTTTGGACATAAACACTGTAAAATGTCTATTCAGCTCTTCTATTTTAAAATCAGATTTTTTTTTTTCTATTGAGTTACAGGAGTTCACATATTTCGGGTAATACTCTCTTACCACAGGATTTACAAATGTTTTCGGTTTAATGGAGTCTTACTTGTTTATTTTTGTGTGCGTTTCCTTTGCTTTTGCTGTTAAATCTAAGAAGTCATTGCTGAGATGGATGGCAAGGAGTTTACCCCCTATTTGTCTTCTAAGAATTTTACGGTTTCAGGTTCTATGTTCAAGTCTTTAATCCATCTTGAGTTTTGTATATGGTATAAGATAGTGGTGTTGTTTCATCCTTTTGCATGTGGATAGCTAGTTTTCCCAACATCATTCATTGAAAAGACTACCCTTTCCCCACTTTGTATTCTTGGCTCCTCTGTTGTAAATAAATTGATTATATATGCATGGGTTTATTTCTGGGCTTTTTACTCTGTTCCGTTGATGTTTCTGTTTTTAATTGTCAATACCACATTTTTTGGACTAGTGTGGCTTTGTGATACAGTTTGAGATCAGGAAGCATGATGCCTCCAGCTTTGTTCTTCTTTCTCAAGATTGCTTTGGCTACTGGGGGTCTTCTTTGGTTCCAGACCCGTTTTAGGAATGTTTGTTCTCTTTCTGTGAAAAATGCCATTGGAATTTTGATAAGGATTGCATTAACTCTGTAGATTGCTTCGGGTAGGATGGGCATTTTAACAGTATTCTTCTAATCCGTGAGCACAAAATATCTTTGCATTTTTTAGCATCTTCTTCAAATTCTTTTATCAATGTCTGATAGTTTTCACCGTACAGGTCTTCCACTGTCTTAATTTAATGTATTCCCAGGTATTTTCTTTCTTTTTGATGTAAATGAGATTGTTGTTTTAATTTCTCTTTCTCATAGTTCGTTATTAAAGAAACAGCAGATTTCTGTATATTGATTTTGTATCCTGCAACTTTACTGAATTCATTTATTCGAACAGTTTTTTGGTGGAGTCTACAGGGTTTTCTGTATATGAAACACTTCATCTGTAAATTGAATTTTTCTTCTTTATGATTTGGAAGCCTTGTATTTCTTTTTGTTATGGGATTGTTTTGGCTAGGATTTCCAATACTATGTCGAATCGAAGTGGTTCAGAGTGGGCATGCTTGTCTTGTTCCCGATTTTAGAAGAACAGCTTTCGGTTTTCACTGTGGAATATGATGTTAGCTGTGGGCATGTTATATATGGCCTCTATGATGTTGATGTATGTTCCCTCTGTGCCCACTTTCTGATAGTTTTTATCATGGATGAATATGGAATTTTGTCAAATGCTTTTTCTTCCTCTACTGAGATGATTATATATGATTTTCATCCTTTATTGTGTTGATGATTTGCAGATGTTGTCCATTAACTTTGGACTCTTTCTAGTTCCTTGAGCTGAGAGTTGAGACTTTCCTTGTGTCTTGATGTAGGTATTTATTGCAATGAACTCCCTCTTTGAACTGCTTTTGCTGGGTTCCATAACTTTTGGTTACGTTGTTTCCACTTGCATTTGTCTCAAGGTATTTTTTTTATTTCTCTCTTTTTGATCCACTGGTTGTTCAGAAGGATATTGTTTAATCACCCATTTGCGGATTTTCCTATTTTCTTGTAACGGATTTCTAGTTTCAGACCATTGTGGTCAGAAAAGATGCTTGATTTCAGTTTTTTCAAACTTACTAAGACTTGTTTGATGGTCTCTAACATATGATCTTTCCCTGGAGAAATGTCCCAGTTGTGCTTTAGAATGTGTTCTCTGTTTTTGGATAGAATGTTTATATAATCTGTCATATCTTTCTGGTCTAATGTGTCATTTAAGTCCAGTGTTTTTCTACTGATTTTCTGTCTATATGATCTACCCATTACTGAAAAGTGGGATGTTGAAGTCCTCTACTATTATTACTGTTAATTTCTCCCTCTAGATCTGTTAATATTTGCTTTATGTATTTTGGTGCCCCCCATGCTGGGTGCATAAATATGTACAAATGTCCTATCTTCTTGTTGGACTGACCCCATATCATTATGTAGCGCCTTTTGTTGTTTCTTACTACAGTCTTTGTTGTAAAGTCTATTGTGTCTGATGTAAGTGTAGCCACCCCAGCTTCTAGTTTCATTTCCATGGACTATCTTTCTCTATCCCTTTACTCTCAGTCTGCATGTGTGCTTACGTGTAAAGTGAGTCTCTCAGAGGCAGCATACAGATGGGTGTTCTTAAAGGTTCTCTGAGTATAGGTTAAAGACACACACTACCCCATCAGTTTCAGGTGTACAACATAGCCGCCAATCTTCTCTGTACCTTATGTGCTGCTCATCGCAACTGTGGCTACCATCTGTCATCATCCAATGCTATTCTCTCATTGACTTTGTTCCCTGTGCTCTGCCTTTTATTCCCATGACTTACTCATCCCATCACTGGAAGCTTGTTACTTCCTGTTACCCCTATCCCTCTCCCCTCTGGCAACCCTCAGTTCTCTGTATTGATAAATCCGACTCTGCTTTTTTGTTTGTTCATTTATTGTGCTTTTAAGGTTCCACATAGGCGTGAAATCATCAGGTATTGGTCTTTCTCAGTCCGCCTTATTTCAGTTGGCATATGGCGCTGTAGGTCCTGGACAGGGCTTGTTTTTTTTTAATCCATTTAGTCACTCTAGGTCTTTTGATTGGAGACTATATTCTATTTTCATTTAAAGTAATTTTGCATAGGTATGCCCGTATTTTCAAAATTGTTTTTCTGGCTATTCTGTATTTCCTTTGTTCCTTTTTTTTCTCTTGTTCTCTTCCTCCGTGGTTTGATGATTTTCTGTAGTTGTATGCCACGACTTCTTTTTCTCTGTTGTGTGTCTCCTACAAGTTGTTGTTCTGTGGTCACCATGAGGCTTACGTAAAATCTATTTGTAACAGTCTATTGAAAGTTGATAACTCAGTTTTGAATGCATTCTAAAGCTCTACATTTTTACTCCCCTCTCAACATTTTATGTTTTGGATGTCACAACTGGTATCTTTTTATCTAGTGCATCCATTAACGAATTATTATGGTCATTTTTACTACTTTTGTCTTTTAACCTTCCTACGAAATTTCCAAGTGGCTAATCCACCTCCATCACAACGTTATTCCGAATGTAATGATATGGTTACCTTTACCAAGGAGATTTATCTTTTCATATGTTTTCCTGTTACTAAATTAGTATCCTTTCATTCAGCTTCAAGAAGCCCCTTTGGGGGTGCGTGGGAGGCACAATCAGTTAAGTGTCTGACTCTTGGTTTCAGCTCAGATCATGATCTCAGGGTCGTGGGATCAAGCCCCATGTCAGGCTGGGCCCTCAGCATGGAGTCTGCTCCAGACTCTCCCTCTGCCCAGGCCGCTTGCTCACTCTCTCTTTCTAAAACAAATAAATCCTAGAAGTCCCTTTGACTTCTCTTGTGAGACGCTCCTAGTGGTACTGAACTCCTTCAGCTTGTCTGGAAAATGTTTTCTATCTTTCCTTCGCTTCTGAAGGACAACTTTGCCAGACAGAGTATTTTGGGTGGCAGTTTTTTTCTTTCAACACTTCGACTATATCATCCAGCTCCATTCTGACCTGCAAAGTAGGTGTTCAAAAATCTGCTGCTGGTTTTATATGGGCTGCTTTGAGGATTCTCTCCCTTGTCTGTATCTTTTGAAAATTTAATTCTAATGAGTCCTGGCGTGGGTCTCTTTAAATCTTATTTGGAACTCTCTGGGCTCCTGGATCTGGATGTCTGTTTCCTTCTTCAAGTTAGGAAAGTTTTCTCACCCTTTTGTTCTCTCTCTGCTCCTGTGAAATCCCTATAATGTGAATATTTGTCAGCTTGAGAGTATCCTAATAATTCTCTTAGGCCATTTTTGGTCTTTGTTCTTTTTGCTCTTCTGGTGGATGGAGTCTTCTGTCCTGTCTTCGAAGCTTCTCATGCAGTCTCTTACTGAACCCCTCTCATGTAGTTCCCAGTTCAATTGCTGTGTTCTTCCGCTTCACGGTTTCTATTGGGTACTTATGTGCACTGTTCTCCAGACCTCGACGAGCATCTTTATGACCATTGTTTTGAACTCTTTATCAGGTAAATCACTTCTCTCCATTTCACGAGCTTTTTTTTGCGATGAAAAAAAATTTTTTTTTGCTATTTTTTAAAATAATTCTTTTGTTATGTTAGTCACCATACAGTACATCATTAGTTTTTGATGTAGTGTTCCATGATTCAGTGTTTGCATGTAACACCCAGTGCTCCATGCACGTCTTTTTTGACATTTTATGTTGTTCTTTGATTTGGAACATAGCCCATTTCATTTTCTTTGACATTGTGTTGGCTTCTATGCACTGGATAAAACAGCCACCTCTCCCAGTCTTGGATGGATTTAAAAATCTTGTAGGAGATGAACCTTATCTTTCAACCCTGCCCTAGTTCTTGGTCGTCTCTCACACATTTGCAATCGTCCTGGCAGCCTTCTTGGTTCTTAGTGGCACCCAGTATTTGAGGGCATGCCAAGACCTGTCAGTGTCCCAGAGGGGAGGATCTCAGCCAGCAGCTTCTAAAGTGTGGAGCTATACTTTCTTCAGGGACAGACGAGGAGATGGGAGTTGGGGGTTTGTTCCCTCCTGGGTGATGGCCATTTACATTCTTCTGTTTGCTGCCATCACCCTGAACCTGTGAACCCAAGCTCTGCTGGCCCCTAGAGCCAGACGATCAAGCTCTGTGTTTACTGGATGGCAGCCACGAAAACCAGAGCATCAGATACGTGCACATTCTCCTTTCCAAGAGCTAGCACATGACCTGCAGGGAGGCAGGAAGATGGCACCCACCAGCCTCCGCAGTCTCTGCAGAGTATTTCAAGTGGTCCCTAAATGTGTATTAAATCAGAAGCCTACACCTCAGGCCGAAGCTTTTACCAGGAACAAACAGGCCTCTTCCAAGGAAGAGTGGGCGCATTTCAGTGTGCTGCCTCTGAGCTGAGCCGTGGAGGGTTAGCCATAGGGAGTCCTTGTGAGTCCTTTAAGTACTGTCTCTTCGTTCACTATAACCTTGTGGATCTCTTGGACTCACGCCCTGTTGAATTGAAAGCCAGATGTTTTGGAGGCTCACTCCTCAGGAAGAAGCTGAAAGTTGTGAGCTCCTTCCCGGTTGTGTGTCGCCACACCAGGGGGGTTATGGTGGCACTGCGTCTCAGCCTCTCCTACCTGTTTCATTGTGGGGTGTCCCCTTGCCATGTTTGCCTGATAGGTGTAGGCGTCACTGAGCTACTTTCTGACTTTCTTTCCGAGGCACTTGTTCTGTATGTAGCTGTAGATTTGCTGTGTCTGTGGGAGGCGGCAATTTCAGGACCCGGTTCTCTTGCCATCTTTAACCAGAACCTCCCCGGTAAACTTCTTAAGTGTGTGGATTGTTGGCGTGTGTACACGGGGATGTGTTGGGCTTGCTTAGTAAAACATTCCTTTCGCAAGCACTGTACTGAATGTTTGTTTCTTGCATAGACAGGGCTCAAGTGCTAGGGAGAAGAAGGAAATGCTACTAACTAACTACAAAAACAGAATAGATTATGAGATCTAATGAGGATGAAATTCCCTGAAAAGAAAGGATGGTATATTTGGGGCTAAAGGAAACACTGTCCACAGGTGAGCGCGACAGCGGGCTCTGTGTGGATGAGCACCGGCCCTGCCGATGGAGGGAGAGATCGCGTTCAGAGGCTGCAGAGGAAGGGGGAGTTCAGCTGATCATTGGCAGAAGCTGTGAAGTGTTTTGCTCTGTTTATGAGAACAGACTGACCTTGATGCTTGGTGGTAGCTGGGCTTGGCTAAAGAAGGTAGAGAAAGGGTGTATTTTGGGAGTGACGAATCTATCTAGTACCTTGTTTGTGGTCATATCAGGGGTGTACGCATATGTCCAAGATCGTACTTCAAGAAAGTAAAAAAAAAAAAAAAGGGTGGTAAAGGACTATCTTTGTGTAGGTTGGAAAATTAGACGATGTTCTGGAAGCTGACCAGGATTTAAGACTGGGTTACATTTTTATCCCAAAGACACTCAGGAGAGGGGCCTGGCAGTCTTGAGGAAAGCCTTGAGTGATGCCGTGAGAAGGGATACATCACTGCTGTGGTAATGGGGTGTAAAATATTTTACTTGAAGCCAAGCGTGAGGGACAGCCTACAGAGCAAGTTGCTCTG
This sequence comes from Zalophus californianus, assembly GCF_009762305.2. NCBI lineage: Eukaryota > Metazoa > Chordata > Mammalia > Carnivora > Otariidae > Zalophus > Zalophus californianus. Next base: position 102,787,588 of record NC_045612.1, on the reverse strand, counting down.
AACCTCTTCTAAAATGTCAGTGCTATGAAAAATGTAGAGAGGCTGGGGACGTGTTCTAGATCACGGGAGACTAAAAAGAAAGAACTAAATGCAAAATGTGACCCTTCGCTGAGCCGTATAGAATATTACTGGCAGAACTGGGGGTATTTCAACTTACTTAAATTACGTCTAGCAGTGTTGTATCAGCGTTAATTTCCTGAGTGTGATCGTTCTTTTGTGGTTATGTAAGAGGGCATCTTTCACCTCAGAAGATACACATTGAAGTATTTAAGGTTGAAGCGTCATTATATATGGAATGTAATCATTAAATGGGTCAGTTAAACTCTGCACATACCTAATATGCACATAAAGTATAAATGTGGCAGACTGTTCAATTAACTCCAATTCTGCCACAGTTTGAAATTATTCTAAAGCAGCCAGGGAATCTCTTAACGTTTTTAAGGAGAAGTGAGTGGGAAGAAGGGTCGGGGTCATCAGAGGTGAGGAGTTGCTGGTAAAGCTCCTGTATACATAGCTCACGAAAGCCAAACTTGGTGAATTTGCTTGTCTTTTCCGATAGAATGTAAGCTTCATGACACTGTCCCAGTTAAAAAAAAAAAAAACGTATAGCAACATACATATGGTACGTAGAGATGCACAGTGAGAAGTATCTCATGGTTTGAGGAAGCACTCCAACTCCTGAGGTAGCACCCACTCTTGCTTTTAAAAGAAGTCATTTTAAAGAATGCAGTTCTCTGTCCACACTATGGTTCTGTAAATCCCAGCCTTATCAAAGCACAAGGATACACACTTAAATACCTGTGTGTGTGTCCTTCAAGAAGATCGCTGTTCCCCCCCCCCCCCACTGACAGGAAGTTGACTTACACAGTTGGAAAAAAGATCACCTTTGGATTTAGTCTTTTCTTTCAGAGAACAAATGTTGCCAATCCATTTTCTACTAGCCACTTAGCTGAACTCACCCAAACAGAGCACTTCTCTCCTTGTTTTCTGTTCTGCCATGTGCTGTGACTTGAGTGCTTTCTTGGGCCAGTGTTGGCAGGCCTACATAATGACTGCTTCTCAGCACCCGGGGCCGTGAATCTCACTTGTTAAAATAGGCAATGCAGTTTCACATGCTTTGCTTGCTTCAAAGGAAGGTACAAAAACTGTTGTTTTTGGAGTTTACAGACTTTGAAGAGGCATACGTTTTTTTCCTATGCCAAACTCTCATTTTCAGTCAGCGGTCCAGTAGTTCTATTCAGATCGCACAGTGGGGAGAGAATCTGAGGCGAACACTGCCCCCAATCACTGAGCTGTGATAAAGCCAGGAAAGCCACTTCACCCACATTCTGTTCCTTCACGAAACAACTGAAGCCTGGCTTTCCTGCAAGGTTTGACTTCTCTGGAGGAACACAGGACCCTGCCCAGTGCCTGAGGTTCTTGAAGTTCATCGTTCAGCCCCCTCATCCACCTCCCTCAGTGTCTTTCTCCATTCCTCAGAACCTGCCTACCATCTGATGAGCCCAACCAACCTGGTCTCCTCAAGCCCACGAAAAGCCCCCTCTCAGTGGTCCCCATGAATGTCCAACTTTGAAATTTTCCTGACCATGGTCCCTTGAGTCTTCCTTTGGGTCCATCACTTTACCTCTCTATATGCTACTGTCATGGAACACCTTAGGTACAAAATGAATTTGTCAACACACCATGATATCAGAGCTTTGAGGGTGAGGAATCAAGGAGACCCAGGCCTCTCCCTTTCTGTGAGGTAAGATCTAGAGAGTCAAGTATAACCAGTTTAGGATCCAGGGAAAAGGAAACATAAAAGATGGGATTCCTCATGCTGGGCCTTAGGACAGGAGGAAGGGCGTGCCTAGGTGTCCAACTCTTGGTTTTGGCTCAGGTCGCATTCTCCTGGGTTGTGGGATCAAGCTCTGTGCTCAACGGGGAGTCTGCCTCTCTGCCCCATGTGTGTGCGCTCTAAAATAAATCTTTTTTTTTTAAAGATTTTTTACTTATTTGACAGAGCACAGCAGTGGGAGAGGGAGAAACAGACACCCCCCCCCCAACCCCCGGCTGAGCAGGGAGCCCGATGCAGGACTTGATCCCAGGACCCTGAGATCATGACCTGAGCCACCCAGGCGCCCTTTAAAAAAAAGAGAGAGGAGGAGAAATGAGGGGGATGATAAACCCAGTATTTGCGGCCTTCACAAAAGCTCCCCCGAATGTCTAAGTCTAGCATGGCAGGAAAAGCCAATAAGCAGATGGCTGGTGACATTCTATTATCATTTATGCCTCACGCCCTCCAGCTTTCTGAGAACCTGGTCCTTGGCAAAGAACACTGTGGAAGAATAACACTAGACCATTTCCTCGACAAACTCATCTTTCACTTAAGTCCTCATTGTGACTAAGTAATGTTCCAAAAGTGTCTTAACTGATCTTGACATGATCCAACGAGCTGTCACTTCTTTTCATTCCCATTGAGCCCTTTCCTGCATTGGACCTGTTGCCCACATCTGCCTTCTACCTGCTCTCCCCTCCTTCACTACCCCCTTACTCAAAGGGAGGTCTTTCTCAAGACACGGGATCGAAACACCTTTGTTCTACGTTTCTCCTCTCATACCCTTCAGCTACCACTTCTGTGGAGCGCACTGTCGCCTCCCCAGCCTGCCCTTTCACACCAGTCACAGACCTGTGCTTTTGCTTCTTTCCGCACACGACTCAGACCTGCCAGTTTCTCAAAAATAGTATGTACCCAGTCAAAAGGATCACAATCTCCTTCCAACCCCATCATTTCCAGGCAAGCCCCCAGCCCTAGGTACTCGGTTTGCAAATAGTAGTCTCCCAGTCTTCTAGCAAGCCTACACTATGAACTCCCAGAACTGGGCCTCTGTGTTGGCCTCGTATAGGTATAGGTGGAAAGATGGGTTACTTTGCGCCAGAAACAGCTGCCGGGATACCTCTTTGGCAACATTTCTTACCAGGTGTATATGATTTTCAGTGGCTCCCCAACTCCGACCAAAATGAGTCCAACACCTTTGCTCAACATTCTGGTCAACGTGAC